>NW_027363337.1:600000-1036043 GCF_046119375.1 Phyllobates terribilis
GAACCACTCACAGCACCAGGGGGTAGTTCTAGAACCGTTGACCGGCACCAGGTGTAGATCTAGAACAGTCTACCAGGGGTAGTTCTAGAAGCGCCCACCGGCACCAGGGGTAGTTCTAGAAGCGCCCACCAGGAGCAGTATTAGAACCGCACACTAGAAGAAGTTCTAGAACTGCTCACGGCACCAGGGGTAGTTCTATAACCACCCACCAGATGTAGCTCTAGAACCGCCCACAGACATCAGGTGTAGTTCTAGAACTGCACACTAAGAGTACGTTTTAAAGCGCCCACCGGAGGTAGCTTCAGAACCGCTCACCGGCACTAGGTGTAGTTCTAGAAGCGCCCACGAGGGGGTAGTTCTAGAAGCGCCCACGAGGGGGTAGTTCTAGAAGCGCCCACGAGGGGGTAGTTCTAGAAGCGCCCACGAGGGGGTAGTTCTAGAAGCGCCCACGAGGGGGTAGTTCTAGAAGCGCCCACGAGGGGGTAGTTCTAGAAGCGCCCACGAGGGGGTAGTTCTAGAAGCGCCCACGAGGGGGTAGTTCTAGAAGCGCCCACGAGGGGGTAGTTCTAGAAGCGCCACGGGCACAAGGGGTAGTTCTAGAACTGCATATTAGAGGTAGTTCTAGAATCGCCCACCAGGAGCAGTATTAGAACCGCCCACCAGGGGTAGTTCTAGAAGCGCCCACCAGGGGTAGTTCTAGAAGCGCCCACCAGGGGTAGTTCTAGAAGCGCCCACCTGGGGTAGTTCTAGAAGCGCCCACCTGGAACAGTATTAGAACCGCACACTACACTGCGTTTAGTTCTAGAAGCGCCCACCAGGGGTAGTTCTATGACCGTCCACCAGCACCAGAGGTAGTTCTATGACCGCCCACCAAGGGTTTTTCTAGAAGCGCCCATCGGCACCAGTAGTTTCAGAACCACCCACCAGGGGTAGTTCTAGAAGCGCCCACCAGTGATAGTATTAGAAGCGCCCACCAGGAGCAGTATTAGAACCGCAATCTAGAAGAAGTTCTACAACCGATCATGGCACCAGGGGTAGTTCTAGAACGGGACACTAGGAGTACTTCTAGAAGCGCCCACCAGGGGTAGCTCTAGAAGCGCCCACCGACACCGGGGGTAGTTCTAGAACCGTCCATCGGCACCGGGAGTAGTTCTAAAACTGCACACTAAGAGTACTTCTAGAAGCGCCCAGCGGGGGTAGTTTCAGAACCGCTCACCGGCACTAGGGGTGGGTCTAGAAGCGCCCGCCAGGGGTGGGTCTAGAAGCGCCCGCCAGCACAATGGGTAGTATTAGAACCGCAATCTAGAAGAATTTCTAGAACCGATTATGGCACCAGGGGTAGTTCTAGTACTGCACACTAGGAGTACTTCTAGAACCACCCACCAAGGGTAGGTCTAAAAGCGCCCACTAGGGGCAGTATTAGAACGGCACACTAGAAGTTCTAGAACCGCTCACGGCACTTGGGGTAGTTCTAGAACGGCACACTAAGAGTACTTCTAGAAGCGCCCACCTGGAACAGTATTAGAACCGTACACTACACTGCGGGTAGTTTTAAAATCGCCCACCAGGGGTAGTTCTATGATTGCCCACCAGGGTTTTTTCTAGAAGCGCCCATCGGCACCAGTAGTTTCAGAACCACCCACCAGGGATAGTTCTTGAAGTGCCCACCAGCACAATGGGTAGTACTAGAACTGCCCACCAGTGATAGTATTAGAAGCGCCCACCAGGAGCAGTATTAGAACCGCAATCTAGAAGAAGTTCTACAACCGATCATGGCACCAGGGGTAGTTCTAGAAGCGCACACCGGCACCAGGGGTAGTTCTAGTACTGCACACTAGGAGTACTTCTAGAACCGCCCACCAAGGGTAGGTCTAAAAGCGCCCACCAGGAGCAGTATTAGAACCGCACACTAGAAGTTCTAGAACCGCTTACGTCACCAGGGGTAGTTCTAGAACTGGACACTAGGAGTACTTCTAGAGGCGCCCACCAGGGGTAGCTCTAGAAGCGCCCATCGGCATCGGGGGTAGTTCTAGAACTGCACACTAAGAGTACTTCTAGAAGCGCCCAACGGGGGTAGTTTCAGGACCGCTCACCGGCACTAGGTGTAGTTCTAGAAGTGCCCACCGGGAGTAGTTTCAGAACCGCTCACCGGCACCAGGGCGTAGTTCTAGAAGCGCCCACCAGGGCGTAGTTCTAGAAGCGCCCACCAGGGCGTAGTTCTAGAAGCGCCCACCAGGGCGTAGTTCTAGAAGCGCCCACCAGGGCGTAGTTCTAGAAGCGCCCACCAGGGCGTAGTTCTAGAAGCGCCCACCAGGGCGTAGTTCTAGAAGCGCCCACCAGGGCGTAGTTCTAGAAGCGCCCACCAGGGCGTAGTTCTAGAAGCGCCCACCAGGAGCAGTTTTAGAACTGCACACTAGAAGTTCTAGAACTGCACATGGCACTGCGGGTAGTTCTAGAACTGCACACTATGAGTACTTCTAGAAGCGCCCACCGGGGGTAGTTTCAGAACCGCTCACCGGCACTAGGTGTAGTTCTAGAAGTGCCCACCGGGAGTAGTTTCAGAACCGCTCACCGGCACTAGGTGTAGTTCTAGAAGCGCCCACGAGTGGTAGTTCTAGAAGCACCCCCAGGGGTAGTTCTAGAAGAGCCCACCGGCACCAGGGGTATTTCTAGAACTGCTCACTAGAGTACTTCTAGAACCACCTACCAGGAGCATTATTAGAACTGCACACTTGTAGAAGTTCTAGAACCACTCACAGCACCAGGGGGTAGTTCTAGAACCGTTGACCGGCACCAGGTGTAGATCTAGAACAGTCTACCAGGGGTAGTTCTAGAAGCGCCCACCGGCACCAGGGGTAGTTCTAGAAGCGCCCACCAGGAGCAGTATTAGAACCGCACACTAGAAGAAGTTCTAGAACTGCTCACGGCACCAGGGGTAGTTCTATAACCACCCACCAGATGTAGCTCTAGAACCGCCCACAGACATCAGGTGTAGTTCTAGAACTGCACACTAAGAGTACGTTTTAAAGCGCCCACCGGAGGTAGCTTCAGAACCGCTCACCGGCACTAGGTGTAGTTCTAGAAGCGCCCACGAGGGGGTAGTTCTAGAAGCGCCCACGAGGGGGTAGTTCTAGAAGCGCCCACGAGGGGGTAGTTCTAGAAGCGCCCACGAGGGGGTAGTTCTAGAAGCGCCCACGAGGGGGTAGTTCTAGAAGCGCCCACGAGGGGGTAGTTCTAGAAGCGCCCACGAGGGGGTAGTTCTAGAACCCCCACGGGCACAAGGGGTAGTTCTAGAACTGCATATTAGAGGTAGTTCTAGAATCGCCCACCAGGAGCAGTATTAGAACCGCCCACCAGGGGTAGTTCTAGAAGCGCCCACCAGGGGTAGTTCTAGAAGCGCCCACCAGGGGTAGTTCTAGAAGCGCCCACCTGGGGTAGTTCTAGAAGCGCCCACCTGGAACAGTATTAGAACCGCACACTACACTGCGTTTAGTTCTAGAAGCGCCCACCAGGGGTAGTTCTATGACCGTCCACCAGCACCAGAGGTAGTTCTATGACCGCCCACCAAGGGTTTTTCTAGAAGCGCCCATCGGCACCAGTAGTTTCAGAACCACCCACCAGGGGTAGTTCTAGAAGCGCCCACCAGTGATAGTATTAGAAGCGCCCACCAGGAGCAGTATTAGAACCGCAATCTAGAAGAAGTTCTACAACCGATCATGGCACCAGGGGTAGTTCTAGAACGGGACACTAGGAGTACTTCTAGAAGCGCCCACCAGGGGTAGCTCTAGAAGCGCCCACCGACACCGGGGGTAGTTCTAGAACCGTCCATCGGCACCGGGAGTAGTTCTAAAACTGCACACTAAGAGTACTTCTAGAAGCGCCCAGCGGGGGTAGTTTCAGAACCGCTCACCGGCACTAGGGGTGGGTCTAGAAGCGCCCGCCAGGGGTGGGTCTAGAAGCGCCCGCCAGCACAATGGGTAGTATTAGAACCGCAATCTAGAAGAATTTCTAGAACCGATTATGGCACCAGGGGTAGTTCTAGTACTGCACACTAGGAGTACTTCTAGAACCACCCACCAAGGGTAGGTCTAAAAGCGCCCACTAGGGGCAGTATTAGAACGGCACACTAGAAGTTCTAGAACCGCTCACGGCACTTGGGGTAGTTCTAGAACGGCACACTAAGAGTACTTCTAGAAGCGCCCACCTGGAACAGTATTAGAACCGTACACTACACTGCGGGTAGTTTTAAAATCGCCCACCAGGGGTAGTTCTATGATTGCCCACCAGGGTTTTTTCTAGAAGCGCCCATCGGCACCAGTAGTTTCAGAACCACCCACCAGGGATAGTTCTTGAAGTGCCCACCAGCACAATGGGTAGTACTAGAACTGCCCACCAGTGATAGTATTAGAAGCGCCCACCAGGAGCAGTATTAGAACCGCAATCTAGAAGAAGTTCTACAACCGATCATGGCACCAGGGGTAGTTCTAGAAGCGCACACCGGCACCAGGGGTAGTTCTAGTACTGCACACTAGGAGTACTTCTAGAACCGCCCACCAAGGGTAGGTCTAAAAGCGCCCACCAGGAGCAGTATTAGAACCGCACACTAGAAGTTCTAGAACCGCTTACGTCACCAGGGGTAGTTCTAGAACTGGACACTAGGAGTACTTCTAGAGGCGCCCACCAGGGGTAGCTCTAGAAGCGCCCATCGGCATCGGGGGTAGTTCTAGAACTGCACACTAAGAGTACTTCTAGAAGCGCCCAACGGGGGTAGTTTCAGGACCGCTCACCGGCACTAGGTGTAGTTCTAGAAGTGCCCACCGGGAGTAGTTTCAGAACCGCTCACCGGCACCAGGGCGTAGTTCTAGAAGCGCCCACCAGGGCGTAGTTCTAGAAGCGCCCACCAGGGCGTAGTTCTAGAAGCGCCCACCAGGGCGTAGTTCTAGAAGCGCCCACCAGGGCGTAGTTCTAGAAGCGCCCACCAGGGCGTAGTTCTAGAAGCGCCCACCAGGGCGTAGTTCTAGAAGCGCCCACCAGGGCGTAGTTCTAGAAGCGCCCACCAGGGCGTAGTTCTAGAAGCGCCCACCAGGGCGTAGTTCTAGAAGCGCCCACCAGGGCGTAGTTCTAGAAGCGCCCACCAGGAGCAGTTTTAGAACTGCACACTAGAAGTTCTAGAACTGCACATGGCACTGCGGGTAGTTCTAGAACTGCACACTATGAGTACTTCTAGAAGCGCCCACCGGGGGTAGTTTCAGAACCGCTCACCGGCACTAGGTGTAGTTCTAGAAGTGCCCACCGGGAGTAGTTTCAGAACCGCTCACCGGCACTAGGTGTAGTTCTAGAAGCGCCCACGAGTGGTAGTTCTAGAAGCACCCCCAGGGGGGTAGTTCTAGAAGAGCCCACCGGCACCAGGGGTATTTCTAGAACTGCTCACTAGAGTACTTCTAGAACCACCTACCAGGAGCATTATTAGAACTGCACACTAGTAGAAGTTCTAGAACCACTCACAGCACCAGGGGGTAGTTCTAGAACCGTTGACCGGCACCAGGTGTAGATCTAGAACAGTCTACCAGGGGTAGTTCTAGAAGCGCCCACCGGCACCAGGGGTAGTTCTAGAAGCGCCCACCAGGAGCAGTATTAGAACCGCACACTAGAAGAAGTTCTAGAACTGCTCACGGCACCAGGGGTAGTTCTATAACCACCCACCAGATGTAGCTCTAGAACCGCCCACAGACATCAGGTGTAGTTCTAGAAGCGCCCACGAGGGGGTAGTTCTAGAAGCGCCCACGAGGGGGTAGTTCTAGAAGCGCCCACGAGGGGGTAGTTCTAGAAGCGCCCACGAGGGGGTAGTTCTAGAAGCGCCCACGAGGGGGTAGTTCTAGAAGCGCCCACGAGGGGGTAGTTCTAGAAGCGCCCACGAGGGGGTAGTTCTAGAAGCGCCCACGAGGGGGTAGTTCTAGAAGCGCCCACGAGGGGGTAGTTCTAGAAGCGCCCACGAGGGGGTAGTTCTAGAAGCGCCCACGAGGGGGTAGTTCTAGAAGCGCCCACGAGGGGGTAGTTCTAGAAGCGCCCACGAGGGGGTAGTTCTAGAAGCGCCCACGAGGGGGTAGTTCTAGAAGCGCCCACGAGGGGGTAGTTCTAGAAGCGCCCACGAGGGGGTAGTTCTAGAAGCGCCCACGAGGGGGTAGTTCTAGAAGCGCCCACGAGGGGGTAGTTCTAGAAGCGCCCACGAGGGGGTAGTTCTAGAAGCGCCCACGAGGGGGTAGTTCTAGAAGCGCCCACGGGGGGGTAGTTCTAGAAGCGCCCACGGGGGGGTAGTTCTAGAAGCGCCCACGGGGGGGTAGTTCTAGAAGCGCCCACGGGGGGGGTAGTTCTAGAAGCGCCCACGGGGGGGGTAGTTCTAGAAGCGCCCACGGGGGGGGTAGTTCTAGAAGCGCCCACGGGGGGGTAGTTCTAGAAGCGCCCACGAGGGGGTAGTTCTAGAAGCGCCCACGAGGGGGTAGTTCTAGAGGCGCCCACGAGGGGGTAGTTCTAGAAGCGCCCACGAGGGGGTAGTTCTAGAAGCGCCCACGAGGGGGTAGTTCTAGAAGCGCCCACGAGGGGGTAGTTCTAGAAGCGCCCACGAGGGGGTAGTTCTAGAAGCGCCCACGAGGGGGTAGTTCTAGAAGCGCCCACGAGGGGGTAGTTCTAGAAGCGCCCACGAGGGGGTAGTTCTAGAAGCGCCCACGAGGGGGTAGTTCTAGAAGCGCCCACGAGGGGGTAGTTCTAGAAGCGCCCACGAGGGGGTAGTTCTAGAAGCGCCCGCGAGGGGGTAGTTCTAGAAGCGCCCGCGAGGGGGTAGTTCTAGAAGCGCCCGCGAGGGGGTAGTTCTAGAAGCGCCCGCGAGGGGGTAGTTCTAGAAGCGCCCGCGAGGGGGTAGTTCTAGAAGCGCCCGCGAGGGGGTAGTTCTAGAAGCGCCCGCGAGGGGGTAGTTCTAGAAGCGCCCGCGAGGGGGTAGTTCTAGAAGCGCCCGCGAGGGGGCAGTTCTAGAAGCGCCCGCGAGGGGGCAGTTCTAGAAGCGCCCGCGAGGGGGCAGTTCTAGAAGCGCCCGCGAGGGGGCAGTTCTAGAAGCGCCCGCGAGGGGGCAGTTCTAGAAGCGCCCACGAGGGGGCAGTTCTAGAAGCGCCCACGAGGGGGCAGTTCTAGAAGCGCCCACGAGGGGGCAGTTCTAGAAGCGCCCACGAGGGGGCAGTTCTAGAAGCGCCCACGAGGGGGCAGTTCTAGAAGCGCCCACGAGGGGGCAGTTCTAGAAGCGCCCACGAGGGGGCAGTTCTAGAAGCGCCCACGAGGGGGCAGTTCTAGAAGCGCCCACGAGGGGGCAGTTCTAGAAGCGCCCACGAGGGGGCAGTTCTAGAAGCGCCCACGAGGGGGCAGTTCTAGAAGCGCCCACGAGGGGGCAGTTCTAGAAGCGCCCACGAGGGGGCGGTCAGTAAAAAGGGGAAGATATTGGAGGATCTGGGGAAAGGGTTTGTGACGCCACCTGTGGAATGCAGCCAAAGGGAGCTGCCGCTGCGGAGCTGTCCTCTGGAGCTGGTGTTACGGCAGCAGGGATGGTGTGGCTCTCCACAGATAGAGCTTGCTCCAGGGCGGTGTAAGGCGGTGAAAGTTGCGCTAGGCGTTGTAGTGCAGGGAGGGAAAGATGGCGCAGATAAAGAATGGACGGAGGCAGTGCGGTGCAGTCATCCGAGTCTTTACTCACAGTTCTTATGACAGTTCCATTGGTGCACTGTACAGTTGTCGGCCTCCCACATCGCACTGCGTTCACCAGGCAGGGGTTCAGCACTTCCTCAGGTAGATTAGGAGCACCTGACAGAACTCCACTTTCTGTGTTCCTAGCTAGACAGTCTTCACGCTGGGTCTTTCTCCCTCCTGCCCTGTGCTTCTCACTCTCAATCCCATTTGGGTGCTCTGAAGCCCCTCCTGTACGTTGGAGTTCCCGGACCTGCTTGTCCCTCACGGGGATTAGAATGAGGCTTCGGCAACTGACTATATAAGCCAGAAGCCTCCGGTTTTCCCAGCCAAGACCTGGAGTTACATGGCTGGACCAGGGGCCAGTCCCCTTCCTGCTGCTTACGATCCCGGTCTTCTGACAGATGCGGGGCATACGGGTGCCATCCTGCACTCGCCGTACCCCTTAGGATCCCTTCCTTAGATCGGAGCCTACTCCTCTGCTCCCCTCCTGGGCCTCTAGCACTGGGCCCTGCTTGTGGAGCAGAGCTCCTAAAGAGACACTGATCCCTGACTGTTCTCCACTGACTCCTCTACCGAACTCTCCTGCCACCCTAAAATGGCTTCCCTTTATATACCTACTACTATAGTGCTCCCTTAAACTATTTCCTCCACCCACATCCACTACTGGTTCCCCCTACCTCTGGGTTCCCCCTACTCCAGCCTGGGACAGGGCTCAGCAGTTGCGCTCATGCATGTTGCCCCTCCAGCCGGCCTGGAGCAGTGTAGTGTTGAATGCGGGTGTTGGGGTTCTGGGCAGCACGACCTCCTCACCTGAGAGAAGGAGACACCACACCACCTCTGGGTGAGGTGCACTATCTCTGTGGTGACTGAACCATCAGGGGCACCACAATTACAAGTCCCATTGTTTTCTGTTTGATTAAAGTGGGCTAATATCTGGCTAATCTAGCTGCCCTAACAAATGTTCAGTTCAAATACCTGCTCCTTGTTCTCTAGGCACAAATTGCTTAGAGGCAGCAGATTACCCTCCTCCCCACAGAACACATGAGAACTCATCTGTATGTTGGGAGAGATGGCTGCTAGCCAAACAGTGTATGGCCAGGCCACAGCTATGCCACAAGGACTTGGCTGACTCCTTTTCAGTAGAGATGAGCGGTGTTCGACTCGAACTGTTCGCCAATCTCAACTTCGAGCTGTTTTGGGCGGTGTTCGAGCCGTTCGGCGAACACGAACAATTTGAAAATAATTCTGCTGTTCGAGGTTATGTTCGATAGCTGTTCGTGCACCAAAATCATAATTGGATTTTTTCTCAGTAATGCTGAAAATTAATGTTAATACGGAGTTTGAGTGTACAGCGGGGGGAGGGACAGGGGATGGATCTCTGAATAAATAATGAAGATCTCCATTTTTTTTTCTCTTTCCCGCATTTGCAGTGGGGAGGTGCAATCTGTCAGCCTATCAGCAGCGCACACACGGAGCGAACTGCTTTTTTTCACACAAGCAAGGGCATGTGTCATTGGCAGTGTATGTCACATGTCCTTGCCCTATAAGACCCAGCCATTTTCCCCGTCACCACCATTTTTTCACTGCTGCAGCTGCGTGTTAGACTGCACCGCTGTTGCTGTGTGCGCTATACTTTCAGTGTTAATTTCAAGCCAATTTTCGTACAAATCTACAGATAGCTTGGGAGTAGGGAATAGTTGTGATTGCAGTCCTTTTGAGGGCTAGATTATATCAGTTCCTATCACTTTTTGCCAGGCAGGTCTGTGCCAGTGCTGTGCAAGTTTTTTTCACAGCATTTGGCTAAATCTAGCAAAGCAAATCCTTTTTGGCCTCTTGCAGTGTGTTAGTCAGTGGAGTAGCCTCTGTGTTGCAAGCTACACCACCTGTGTATAGAATACAATTTTTTTTTTACTGCACCTAGTGAAGGAAAACCTTTTGGGCATAGCATCATTCTATTAGTCCATCTATACTTGCCTACACCAGGTTGGAAATTCAAAATAATTTTTATCTGTATCTAGCCCAGCCAATACTTTTGGGCTAATACCACAGTTTGGCCACTCAGCTCTGCTTGGTTCCCATTCATTGTTTTTGTGCAAACAACTCCAGAGTTGTCAATTAGTTAACCACCAAAATGAGTGGAAAAAGGCCTGCTGCTGGTGGAAAGGGGAATAGGCATGTTGGGAAGGGAAAAAAAGGTTGTGCCCGTGGGGTAGGTGTAAAAGCAACAGTAACATCTGCATAAGAAAGACCATCTTCCAGCCAAACTAAGATGTCTACTTCTTTTAGCGGACAATGTGATAAGATCCCTTTCTTACGGCCATGCCAATCGCTACAAATTCCAGATGAGGCACAAAAACAGCAGGTGCTTCAACGGATATCAAGTGCTCCTTCAAGTGGGCTCTCCTCCACCTCAACTTCAACATCACAAATACTCCAGTCCTCAGAGGTGTCACCCCAATCGCACTTGCTTCCTCACAGCTCCCAAGTCTCCAGCTGCCCGTCTGAGTATGGGGTAGAACAGATGGTTGAGTCTGCAGAGCTGTTTACTCATACTATAGCCTAGGAATCAGAGGTCGGCTCCAGAGCTTCTGTAAATCCAGACGAGGAAATGATCTGCACTGATGCCCAGAATCTTTGAGTCGGATCCAGGACAAGACACAGAAGGTTCTGACCATAATGTAGACCCTCGTTCCCAAACTGTAACTCCTGTTGGTGGAGACAATGAGGAAGACGATGATGAGACTCATATACCTGATTGGAGCGACAACTTTAGTTTTTTGTCAGGGCAGGAAGAGGTTGGCTCTGAGGACGACGGGTGTGATAACACTCAGGGTGATGATGATGAGGTTGGAGATCCCACTTACTGTCAACCCACAGTCAGCCAAGAGATGAGGTCAGCAGAGGAGGTGGAGGAGGATGCTAGTGACGACGTCAGGTTGCGCCTTCCTGGACAGAGACATAGTACTGGAAGCACGTCAACAACTGCATCCTCAAACACAACTCTGCCTCTGACCACAAGTCGTGGTGGCTCTTCAGGTCGCATGGGTGCTAAGCCTTGCATAGCCTGGGCATTTTTTCAGATCGATAAGGATGACCCAACTTGTGTTATCTGTAACATTTGTCAGCAAAAGCTAAGTAGAGGCCAGAAAATACATAGTTTGAGTACTTCATGCATGAACCGGCACATGGATATGAAGCATAAGTTGCAGTGGGAAGCTCACTGTGCTAAAATGCGGCCTAGCCGGCCGGGCCAACCACCGTCTGCCACATCTTGTGCATCCGTGGCCTCTTCATCCTCTGTGACTGGGGGGACAGCAGTCACACCTGTTTTGGGACGCAGACCTGCCACCTCTTTACCCGCAACAGCCAGCGTGATTGGCAGGTCATCATTTTCTTTGGAGGTGGAAACACCAGCTGGTGTTCAGCGCTGTCCGACATCGATAGCACCACCTCTGGATCAAGGCAACCTAACATGTCCACCTGCATCTTCATCACAGACCGGCAGTTTGCCGGGGACACCCTTCTCAACCCGTCTAAGCACAACAACCAGCCCTCGGGCCCTCAGATGTGGACAAGTAAAAGACCATTTCCTCCTAGCCATGAGAAAGCTAAGAGGTTGAATTTCACCATCTGTAAGCTTTTGGCTACAGAAATGCTGCCTTTCCGCCTGGTGGACACAGAGGATTTTCGAGACCTTATGTCCGTCGCAGTGCCCCAGTACCCGATGCCCAGTCGGCACTACTTCTCAAAGAAAGGTGGGCCTGCGCTCCTCCACCAGCATGTCGCATACAACATCACCGCTTCTTTGAGAAACTCTGTGTGTGACAGGGTGCATTTCACCACAGACACTTGGACGAGTAGGCATGGACAGGGGCGTTACATGTCGCTGACTGAGCACTGGGTAACTATGGTGACAGCAGAACAAGGGGCTGCTGTCCAAGTCTTGCCGTCCCCACGAGTTGTGCGTCAATCCTCTTTATCTCGAAGTTCCTCCACTGCTTCTGCCTCCTCAACCTCCTCTCCGTCCTCCACCTGCACCCAAAGCCTGTCTGGTCATGCCACAAGCTTTCTAACTGCGCAGAAGGGATCCTGCACACCTCCTTACTATGCTGGCAGCAGGGCTCAACGTCATCAGGCGGTTTTTACTTTAAAATGTCACACAGCTGAGGAGTTGTGGTCAGCTCTGGAGAACCAGTTTCATGAATGGTTGTCTCCACTGGACCTGAAACCAGGGAAGGCCGTGTGCGCCAATTCTGCAAACCTGGGTGCGGCCCTTCGCCGGGGCAATGTCACACACGTGCCTTGTATGGCTCACGTGTTGAACCTGGTTGTCCAGCAATTTTTAGCCCACTATCCCGGACTAGATGGCCTTCTGCAGAGGGCACGGTCGCTGTGTGCTCACTTCCGCCATTCGCATCCCGCAGCTCAGCGACTTACATCTCTACAGAAGCCGTTGGGCCTGCCACTTCACCGGCTAAAATGCGATGTGCCTACCCGGTGGAATTCAACTCTGCACATGTTGCAGCGACTGTGGCAGCACCGACAAGCCCTGGTGCAATACGTTCTGATGTATAGCCTGGGCCAACGAGATCCAGAGGTGGGGCAAATCACGCTGGAGGAGTGGTCTCAGATCAGGGACCTATGCACCCTTCTGCACAGTTTTGAAATGGCGACGAAGATGTTTAGTGCTGACGATGCCATTATCAGCATGACTATTCCGGTGATTTACATGCTGGAGCACATGTTAAACAGAATTCGGAGTCAGGTGGTGGCACAAGAGGAGGTGGAGGAAGTAGAGGAGGAGGAGTTGTATGCGGAAGGGCTAACATCTGCAAGGTCCAGACGGTCGGCAGCACCAAGGCGGCAGGCATGTGAGGGTGAGGGAGATGGTTTTACCAGGGTGCATGGTAGCAGCCAAACTAGTGAGGAAGGTGCAGGAGCCCAGGAAGAAGTGGAGGACGAACTGATGGAAGACTCATCAGATGAGGGAGACCTTGATCACATTTCTGTTGTGCGAGGTTGGGGAGAGAGGGCAGAGGAAGGAAGCATTATTGTTACCTCGCCACCAACACAACAGGGACTTGGTGCTCCTGGATGCGCAAGACACATCAGTGCCTTCTTGCTGCACTACCTGCAACATGACCCTCGAATTGTGAGAATTAGAAATAATCCTGACTACTGGGTTGCCACACTCTTAGATCCCCGGTTCAAAAGTAAATTTGCAGAAATTATTCCTGCCATAGAAAGAGATGCACGCATGCAAGAGTATCAGCAGAGACTGTTTCAGAATCTTACATGTGCTTTTCTACAAAACACTAGTGGTGCACGTAGTGAATCTCACAGTTCCAACTTGCCAACCGTGGGACCGTCGAGTGTTCAGCACTCAAAACGTAACAGACACAGTATCTGCTGGTAACATCAATTTTGCGGAATCATTTCACCACTTTTTTAGCCCATCCTTTGCAAGGCCACAGGAGACAAGAAGTCTGACATAGTCAACGCCTAGAGACGATGGTACAGGAGTATCTCTAAGTAAACATTGAAGCCATGACTGTGTCACTGGACCCCTGCTCTTTTTGGGCTTTCAATCTGAATAAATGGCCGGAGCTCACCACTTACGCCTTGGAGATCTTGTCATGCCCCGCAGCCAGCGTTCTGTCTGAATGTGTGCTCAGCGCTGCTGGTGGTGTGCTGACAGATAAGCGCACGGGGCTCTCCACTGATAATGTAGACCGACTCGCGTTCATAAAGATGAACAAATCATGGATCCGGAACGACTTTTCTACCCCTGTGTCATCCTGGGGAGAGTAAAGCTTGAGGATTTGTTAAAATCACCTCACCAACCGTTTTAAGCTTTCAAATTACTAATCATGTTTATCTGTATCTTGGCTGGAAAATAATTTGGGCCTTGTAGCAGTTTGCAGTACTGATTCTATTAGGCCATCTATACTAAGCTCCACCAGCTTTCAAATTAATAATAATTTTTTGCTGCATCTAGCCCGGAAAATAATATTGGGGCTCCTAGATGCGCAAGACACAGGAGTGCCTTCTTGCTGCACTACCTGCAACATGACCCTTAGATTGTCAGAATTCAAAATAATCCTGACTACTGGGTTGCCACACTCTTAGATCCCCCACACTCTTCGATCAACCTTTTCATTTTAATAAAGAACAAAAAATGGTCATTTTTGAAATTATAAGCATTAGCAGGTTATTACAAACTGAAATCAAACAGTTTTCAACTCAAAACTTTATTCTAGGTGATGCTACATTTGCACATAGGACCCCTTGTTCGAAAGGAGCTTCTGAACTCTCTCGTCCATTGAATTTGTCAGGTTTTGGATGGTTAGACGGGAGAGGTCTCTATGAATACGAATTCCAAAGTATTTGATACCCTGTGAGGGCCAGGCAAAGGGAAAGTTGGACTGGATGGAATCCTGTATGGATTTGGGGAGGGAGTCATCGAGGGCCTCAGACTTCGCTGCATTAATTTTAAAATTTGACTATGTAACAAAGTGATCTATTTCAGCCATAACAGCAGGGATGGATATATGTGATTGAGTGATATATACTAGGACATCATCAGCAAATGCAGAGCACTTGTACTTTGTGCCTGCCACCTCAATCCACCTAATATTGGGGTTATGGCGAATTGATGAGAGCAGGTGCTCCATCACTAGGATGTATAAGAGAGGGGACAGAGGACATCCCTGCCTTGTCCCATTGGTGATTATGAAAGGTGATGAAAATGTTCCATTCATCTTCAGCCTAGGTGACGTATTGCTATACAGGGCCGTGATTTTGCCTATAAAAGGGTCCCCTAGACCCCTACCCCAAGCTTTTTAAGAGAATAATATATGGCGTGCCAGGAGACTCTATGGAATGCTTTCTCAGCATCCAACGAGAGTATCTAATTACAAATTTTTAACTGCATCTAGCCCAGGAAATACTTTGGACCTAGTAGCAGTGTCTGCTAGTCAGCAGATTGTCCCAACTGTTAATCAAGCTGCACCACCTGTAGTTTGGACACTTAATTTTTTCAAAGGAAATGCCTCGGGCCCCCGGGACACTCAGTGAAGAGCATCGGGGAGGCACCCCAAGGCACAGGGCCTGGGACTGGCGGTAGGACGCCTTGCGGTGGACCGCCGAGCTCGATCTTATAAAAGCTTTTTAACTGCCGCAGCTTTAGTGGACGCTACTAGAGCTGGAATTCCCGCGGCTGCTGGCATCAGACTTGCCCTCCAATAGATCCTTGTAAAAGGATTTAAAGTGTACTCATTCAAATTACAGAGACAATTTAAATTAAAAAAGCTTAGACCTGCCTCCACCGCAGGGGGGCTCGCTCGACCCACCAGCGGACAGGCACCAGTATTGGGAGAGGGGGGCTGGCCGTCAGGGTCCACTGCAGCTCTGGCACAAACCCGGTGACACGGAGGTCGCACGGGCAGGAAAGGACTGGCTGTGTTAGCTTCGCATTTTTTGGGCATTAGAAGGGCATGACATGCCTATTTCTGTGTCTCCCCCTCCTTTTACTCCTCCACCTCTTTTCTTTTCGCATGACTATATGTATTTGTCACTTTTCCATGTGTTAGTTGTGTCTTCTGAGCAGTTTGTCAGCTTTTGGACACCTTTTGAAGGTGTTTTCTATGTGTTTTTGTTTGCCTGCCATTGGTTTTAACAGTGTTCGAAGGTGTTCGGCGAACATACGGGTGTTCGACGAACCGAACTCGAACACTACAGGGGTGGCTCAACACTACTTTTCAGATCCTATATGGAGAACCTAATGGTAAACCCTGGATAAATGAAGCTTGTGACCTGGTTCCTGTTCCCCACTAGGTTTCTGGCACTTCTGATAAGACAGACGAGCAGCAGTACCCCGACACTGAGAAGTTTGTTCCCTACAATCCTGCAGGTAACTTTTCCACACTTTGCTGTACCTATTGCCTGCCATTAGCCACTGGCCATTACATTTAATTTTGAACATCAGAATCAATTCTAATACTTGCATCTGAAGCTGGATGGGGTTAGTGAATTTGTCACCAGGATTTTGCTGCCCCATCTGAGAGCAGGGTGATTTAGGGGCAGAGACCCTGATTACAGTGATGGATCGCTTGGTGCAGTTCAGAGTAAGGCTGGGTTCCCATGCTGTGGAAATGAAGCAGAAATTTTCTGCTTCATTTCTGCATGTCCTCTCCCAGATAAACGCATGCGGAATTGCCTTGAGTTTTTAATTGCACTGCAAAGGCAATTCCGCTTGCGGAAACGCAAAATGAATGAACATGCTGCGGATTTTTCCCCGCAGCAAAAACGCTGCGGAAAAAACTGCGGCATGGGCATTGAACTTGCGTAATCACATTGGGGACCATGGGGGGCGGATAACATAGCGTTAAACAAGCCTTTACGCTGCGGAAATTCTGCAGCACATCCGCTTGAAAAACGCTACGTGGGCACATACCCTAACTGTGTCTGCTGCAGATCTACAAATTCTCTGAATGCTGGGCTCTGTATAACCCCACCCACACCACTGATAGGCAGAAAGCTACCAATGCACAGTGCACAGAGCTATTCATCAGTTGTGGGGACAGGGTTGGACTTCATGGCAGCAGCTTTACTAGTCCTCTGGTGGCAGTCTCCTGCTGGTGGAGGATCACTTATCAAAACTACATCAGTCAGCCCAGAGAGCAACACGTCGCTGGAATTGGGGATCTTTGTCCCCACGTTGTGCTGTGCTCAGATCAGGTGGCAATAAACCTGGTGACATTCCCTTTGTCAGGCAAAATGTATTTTTGTCCTAGTTTTAAAAATGTTGAAAGGACAGCCAGAGATGTCTTAAATCTCCGCCCCCTGTTCACTTGGAAGGGACCTCCATAGAACTCTACTCTTGCTTCCCCCAAACAAGGAATTTTTCTAACCGCCATAAACCTCAGCCCAGGGCAAGAATACTGGTTTACACTGGATTTCCCCTCCAAAGCCCGATTGTGTAACTGTACAAACCTTTAATGTCAAGTTTAATAATGCACATGACTGTCACAAACACATGGACCACATTTTTGGGATGCTCGCCTTTTTCCAGTTATGATGGTGTATCTTTCATAACTGGGAAACCAGCAGAAACCTAGGAAATGGTTTCTGGACTTCTGAACGTCATAGAAATATCATATTTGATATCAATCTCTGTCAATATTGGTGGCTGCAAACTTGCCTTTGGAAGTGCATTGAGGTGAAGGGTGCATTGCTGGAAAAGGGGGAAAAAAAACAAACAAAACCTCTTTAAATCTCTTAATTTGCGAGTGTGAACGAGCTGAGTGTGACCAGAGCGTAAGTGCGAACGAAAGTAAGTGTGTGACTTATTTTTCAGTGACTTGGATTCAGGAAGTTTGGAAGGGAGGACTTTGGACTGAATTGCTGTCTGTATTTCATTAATTCTTTGCTTTTCTTTTTACTTAACATTCTGTCTATTGCAATCCCCATTAGGAAATGAGCTCCATTATTGACAATGCTATCCAGTGTACATCTTGCCACATGTATGCAATCCTTGAACAGCCGGTCGGGGTTGTTTACTGCTGCGCGAGATGTGAGCACGTTGTGCGTTTGGAAGCCCAGATACTGGATCTAAATGAGCAGCTGGCAACACTGAGATCCATTGACAACATGGAAAGGAGTCTGCTGCTCACTGAGCAGCAGCTCACTGGGGTAGATGTGGGGGAGGGTGGTAGTCTGGAGCTGCAGGACAGTGAGGCCATTAGATGGGTGACAGTTAGAAGGGGGGGCTAGAGGGAAGAGTGCAAGGGAGGCTAGTCCTGATCTGGCACACCCCAATAAGTTTGCAAAGTTGGCAGATGAGGGAAGTGATGGTACAGGGGTAGCACTGCTGCAGCAAGGCATGTCTCCTGAAAGCCGGAGGAGTGTCAGCTCCAGTAAAGAGGGAAATAGGAGAGTAGGGCAGGCCAGGCAGGTGCAGGTAGTGGGGGACTCAATTATTAGGGGAACAGATAGGGCAATCTGTCACAGACAGGGATCATCAAACAGTGTGCTGCCTACCTGGCGCTCAAGTCCTGCACATCGCTGATCAGGTTGACAGATTACTGGGAGGGGCTGGTGAGGACCCAGCGGTCATGGTGCACATTGGCACAAATGACAAAGTTAGAGGTAGGTGGAAGGTCCTTAAAGATGATTTCAGGGAATTAGGCTGCAAGCTGAAAGCAAGGACCTCCAAGGTGGTATTCTCTGAAATACTACCGGTACCACGTGCCACGCCAGAGAGGCAATGGGAGATTAGGGAGATAAATAAGTGGCTCAAGAACTGGTGTAGGAAGGAGGGATTTGGGTTCCTGGAGAACTGGGCCGACTTCTCAGTTGGCTACAGACTCTACGCTAGGGACCGGCTGCACCTTAATGGGGAGGGTGCAGCTGTGCTGGGGGAGAAAATGGCTAGAAGGTTGGAGGAGTGTTAAAACTAGGGATTGGGGGGGGAGGGTATTCATTTTATAGGTGGGGAAGATAGTGCAGATAGTGACCTGGGCACAAATAAAGAAATTGGGGGTGGGGTTAGAACAGTCAATAAAGTAAGAAGGAATAGAGGTACAGAGAGATACATAAAATGCATGTACACTAATGCCAGAAGCCTCACCAACAAAATGGAGAAATTAGAATTAATTTTGTTGGAAAATAATTATGACATGGTAGGAATATCTGAGACGTGGCTGGACGAGAGCCATGACTGGGCAGCTAATTTACAGGGCTATAGTCTGTTCAGAAATGACCGTACAAACAAGCGAGGGGGGGGGGGGGTGTTTATATGTAAAATCATCCTTAAAACCTGTCTTGCGGGAGGATATATGTGAATCTAATGAAAATGTAGAGTCCCTGTGGGTGGAGATAAGGGAAGGGGGAAAAAATAATAAATTACTGATAGGGGTTTGTTATAAGTCTCCAAAAATAATGGAAGTAGCGGAGAATATCCTCGTAAAGCAAATAGATGAAGCAGCGACTCAAGGAGAAGTCATTATTATGGGAGACTTCAACTACCCTGAAATACGTTGGGGGACAGAAACGTGTAGTTCAAGCAAAGGTAATAGGTTTTTGACAACTATGAGAGACAATTACCTTTCACAACTGGTTCAGGACCCAACAAGAAGGGGGGGCACTGCTAGACCTAATATTAACCAATAGGCCAGACCGCATATCAAATATACGAGTTGGGGGTCACTTAGGTAATAGTGATCACAAAATAATACATTTTCATGTAACCTTTAATAAGATGTGTAGTAGAGGGGTTACAAGGACACTAAACTTCAGGAAGGCTAATTTCCAACGGTTGAGAGATGATCTTAGTGCAATAAACTGGGACAATATCCTGAGATATAAAGCTGCACAAAGCAAATGGGAGACATTTATTAACATCCTGAATAGTACCTGTGCACAATATATACCCTTTGGGAATAAACATGCTAGAAATAGGAGGAAACCACTATGGCTAAATAGAGCTGTAAGGGGCGCAATAAGTGACAAAAAGAAAGCATTTAGAGAACTAAAGCATGTAGGTAGTGATGAGGCATTAAATAAATATAGAAAATTAAATAAATTATGTAAAAAGCAAATCAAGGCGGCAAATATTGAGGCAGAGAGAATCATTACCAGAGAAAGTAAAAATAACCCCAAAATATTCTTTAACTACATAAATAGTAAACAACTGAAAAATAAGTGTTGCCCCCCTTAAAAATAGTCTGGGTGAAATGGTGGATGAGGAAAAAGCCAATATGCTAAATGATTTTTTTTTTCAACCGTATTTACACAAGAAAATCGCATGACAGAAAACATGATTAGTGATAACAAAAATTCTCCATTAAATGTCACTTGCTTAACCCAGCAGGAAGTACGGCGGCATCTAAAAATCACTAAAGTTGACAAATCCCCGGGCCCAGGTGGGATACACCCGCGAGTACTGCAGGAATTAAGTAACATCATAGACCATTATTTTTAATCTTTAAAGATTCAATAATAACGGGGTCTGTACCACACGACTGGCGTATAGCAAATGTGGTGCCAATATTCAAAAAGGGGACAAAAACTGAACTTGGAAATTTATAGGCCAGTAAGCTTAACCTCTACCGTGTGTAAAATCCTGGAGGGTTTCCTAAGAGATGCTATAATAGAGTATCTGAAGAAGAATAACCTCATGACCCAATATCAACATGGGTTTACGAGGGACCGTTCCTGTCAAACTAATCTGATCAGTTTTTGAGGAGGCAAGTTCGGGACTGGACCAAGGAAATGCAGTGGATGTTGTGTATATGGACTTTTCAAAAGCTTTTGATACGGTTCCACACAAAAGGTTGATACATAAAATGAGAAAAATTGGGATGGGGGAAAATATATGTATGTGGGTTAAGAATTGGCTCAGTGATAGGAAACAAAGGGTGGTTATTAATGGAAAACACTCAGACTGGGTCTCAGTTAACAGTGGGGTACCAGAGGGGTCAGTATTGGGCCCCCTTCTTTTTAACATATTTATTAATGACCTTGTAGGGGGCATACAGAGTAATATTTCAATTTTTGCAGATGACACTAAACTCTGCAGGGTAATCAATACAGAGGAGGACAATTTTATATTACAGGAGGATCTATGTAAACTAGAAGCTTCGGCTGATAAATGGCAAACGAGCTTTAATGGGGATAAATGTAAGGTAATGCACTTGGGCAGAGGAAATAAAATGTATAATTATATGCTTAATTGTAAAACACTGGGCAAAACTGTAACTGAAAAAGACCTGGGTGTATTGGTGGACGACAAGCTCACGTTTAGTGGCCTGTGTCAGGCAGCTGCTGCAAAGGCAAATAAAATAATGGGATGCATTAAAAGAGGCATAGATGCTCATGAGGAGAACATAATTTTACTTCTATACAAGTCACTAGTGCGACCACACTTAGAATACTGTGTACAGTTCTGGTCTCCGGTGTATAAGAAAGACATAGCTGAACTAGAGTGGGTGCAGAGAAGAGCGACCAAGGTTATTAGAGGACTGGGGGGTCTGCAATACCAAGACAGGTTATTACACTTGGGGTTATTTACTGTGGAAAAAAGAAGGCTTAGAGGTGATCTTATTACTATGTACAAGTATATGAGGGGACAGTACAAAGACCTTTCTACTGATCTTTTTACTCTGAGACCAGAGACGGGGACAAGGGGGCATCTTCTACGTCTGGAGGAAAGAAGGTTTAATCATAATCACAGACGGGGATTCTTTACTGTAAGAGCAGTGAGACTATGGAACTCTCTGCCGCATGATGTTGTAACGAGTGATTCACTTTTTAAATTTAAGAAGGGCATGGATGCCTTTCTTGAAAAGTATAATATTATAGGTTATAAATACTAGATTCCTTGATAGGGCGTTGATCCAGGGAACTAGTCTGATTGTCGTATGGAGTCGGGAAGGAATTTTTTTCCCCAATGTGGAGCTTAGTGTTTTCCACATGGTTTTTTTTTTGCCTTCCTCTGGATCAACATGTTAGGCTATGGGTTGAACTAGATGGACTTAGTCTTCCTTCAACCTTAAAAAAAAATAAAAAAAAATGATGTATTCATCTTGGATGTGGGGCTCCCCCATACCAAGATATGGAAGATGAAGGATTTTTATGTCTTGTGCAGCTGGGTGGGTTCACAAAACAGAGCCCCCGTGTGAGGTAAACAACATGGGTGTGTCCTAGTGTTTTGCCTCCTTACTAAAAACCAGAATGTCCATGTTGGCTCATTCCAACCCAGGGACGTCAGATGCAAGCACTCCTCGCTGCGTGGAGGAATCGCACCTAATTTCCGGGGAGCCGTCCCCGCCACAGAATCTGAGACCATCACCTCGTGGCGCAGGTTTTGCTATTATTTACCCCTTTTATTTTAATAACTGTTTTATGCATATATGTAAATTGTCTCTTTTATAATATCTTGTATATCTTTTGTAAACACTGCCAACTTTCGGGAGTAAATTATTATTTACCAGCTTCGTTCTTCTTGTCCTATGTTGAGCAAACACGTTCCTCACCCGCTAATTCACGTTACCTAACGGGTACCCGATCCACCTGTTAAGAGATCGGTGGTGGCAGCATACGGTGTATTTATGTGATATTGTGGTTGAGGGTGGTGGGATTGAGGTATATATACGTTCCTGGACGGAACTGGTGGTATATATACGTCCTGTCACATCACGTGCCACAATAGTCGACATAAATGAGCAGCTGCGCCCTGTTGCTTATCCTCAGTCAATACCGTGTTTGATCTGCAGGATAAGGGGGCGCCAGAGGGCTGCAAAGTCTGACTAAGTTTTCCTGACACCCTTTAAATACAGTTTAGGGCCATCTCTGTTGCACTCTTACTCTCTATTAGCTGCAGTGTCCCATCTGCCTAATGCTGTCACAGATCTCATGGCTGCAGTATCCAGATCTTCAGCAACTTGCTGACATCGTGTCAGTTAATCCAATGAGTGTTTGCAGTGACAGCAATGTCTGTTAGCTGGGTTTCTGATGTTGCTCAGTTGTGGAGGAGAGCAGACAGATGTCAGTGTGGTGTTCGGAGGCTCCCAAGGCCCCTGCACATGACATCACGAGTGCCAGAGATCCAGCATGTGATCTTGTGGTCTTGGGTTCCAGTATACAGGTGGGACTTTGCAGCGATTTGGGGGGTGGGGGGGAGAAGGGCACAACACTGACATGTGCAGTGAAGGTGGTTAAAGATCATTGACGCTAGATGACTCATTTTGGTGCATTGACCCCATAGGCAAACTAGGAATGTCAAAGAACCAATCAAGAACAACCAAACAAAATTGTCAAATTATGCATAAATAGGAAATTAAAAAACCTATAATAAATACAAGGTTAAGTAAGACACCCTAGAGACAGGCACTCACACCAATGTACATACAATAGTTAAAATCGAAAAATATAGAATAGATGTATACTACCAGGAGTAGTTCTAGAACCGCCCACCAGGGGTAGTTCTAGAAGCGCCCACCAAGAGCAGTATTAGAACCGCACACTTGAAGAAGTTCTAGAACCGATCATGGCACCAGGGGTAGTTCTAGAACCGCCCTCCAAGGGTAGTTATAGAAGAGCACATCGGCATCAGGGGTAGTTCTAGTACTGCACACTAGGAGGACTTCTAGAACCACCCACCAAGGGTAGTTCTAAAAGCGCCCACCGGAAGTTCTAGAATCGCTCACAGCACTGGGGGTAGTTCTAGAACTGGACACTAGGAGTACTTCTAGAAGCGCCGACGAGGGGTAGTTCTAGAAGCGCCGACGAGGGGTAGTTCTAGAACTGCTCACCAGGGGTAGTATTAGAACTGCACACTAGAAGTTCTAGAACCACTCACGGCACCAGGGGGTGGTTCTAGAAGCACCCACCAGGAGCAGTATTACAACTGCACACTAGAAGTTCTAGAACTACTCAAGGCACCCACCAGAGGTAGTTCTAGTAGCGCCTACAGACACCAGGGGTAGTTCTAGAAGTGCCCACCAGGAGCAGTATTAGAACCGCACACTAAGTTCTAGAACCGCTCACTGCACCGGGGGTAGTTTTACAAGCGCCCGTCGGCACCGGGGGTTGTTCTATAAATGCCCACCAGGAGCAGTATTAGAACCGCACACTAGAAGTTCTAGAACTGCTCACGGCACTGCGGGTAGTTCTAGAACTGCACACTAGGAGTACTTCTAGAAGCGCCCATGAGGGGTAGTTCTAGAAACGCCCATGAGGGTTAATTCTAGAAGCGCCCACGAGGGGTAGTTCTAGAAGCACCCACCGGGTGTAGCTCTAGAAGCGCCCATCGGCACCGGGGGTAGTTCTAGAACTGTCCATCGGCACCGGGAGTATGTCTAGAACTGCACACTAAGAGTACCTCTAGAAGCGCCCACCGGTGTAGTTCTAGAAGCGCCCACCAGGGGTAGTTTCAGAACCGCTCACCGGCACGAGGGGTAGTTCTAGAAGTGCCCACCGGCACCAGGGGTATTTCTAGAACTGCTCACTAGAGTACTTCTAGAACCACCTACCAGGAGCATTATTAGAACTGCACACTAGTAGAAGTTCTAGAACCACTCACAGCACCAGGGGTAGTTTCAGAACCACCCACCAGGGGTAGTTCTAGAACCGTCCACCGGCACTAGGTGTAGATCTAGAACCGCCTACCAGGGGTAGTTCTAAAAGCGCCCACCAGGAGCAGTATTAGAACCGCACACTAAAAGAAGTTCTAGAACTGCTCACGGCGCCAGGGGTAGTTCTATAACCGCCCACCAGGTGTAGCTCTAGAACCGCCCACAGACACCAGGTGAAGTTCTAGAATCGCCCACCAGGGGTAGTTCTAGAAGCGCTCTCTATGGGTAGTTCTAGAACCCCCACGGGCACAAGGGGTAGTTCTAGAACTGCATATTAGCAGTAGTTCTAGAACTGCACATTAGAGGTAGTTCTAGAATCGCCCACCAGGAGCAGTATTAGAACCGCCCACCAGGGGTAGTTCTAAAAGCGCCCACCAGGAGCAGTATTAGGACCGCCCTCCAGGGGTAGTTCTAGAAGCGCCCACCAGGGGTAGTTCTAGAAGCGCCCACCAGGGGTAGTTCTAGAAGCGCCCACCAGGGGTAGTTCTAGAAGCGCCCACCTGGGGTAGTTCTAGAAGCGCCCACCTGGGGTAGTTCTAGAAGCGCCCACCTGGGGTAGTTCTAGAAGCGCCCACCTGGGGTAGTTCTAGAAGCGCCCACCTGGAACAGTATTAGAACCGCACACTACACTGCGTTTAGTTCTAGAAGCGCCCACCAGGGGTAGTTCTATGACCGTCCACCAGCACCAGAGGTAGTTCTATGACCGCCCACCAAGGGTTTTTCTAGAAGCGCCCATCGGCACCAGTAGTTTCAGAACCACCCACCAGGGGTAGTTCTAGAACTGCCCACCAGTGATAGTATTAGAAGCGCCCACCAGGAGCAGTATTAGAACCGCAATCTAGAAGAAGTTCTACAACCGATCATGGCACCAGGGGTAGTTCTAGAACGGGACACTAGGAGTACTTCTAGAAGCGCCCACCAGGGGTAGCTCTAGAAGCGCCCATCGGCATCGGGGGTAGTTCTAGAACTGCACACTAAGAGTACTTCTAGAAGCGCCCACCAGGGCGTAGTTCTAGAAGCGCCCACCAGGGCGTAGTTCTAGAAGCGCCCACCAGGGCGTAGTTCTAGAAGCGCCCACCAGGGCGTAGTTCTAGAAGCGCCCACCAGGGCGTAGTTCTAGAAGCGCCCACCAGGGCGTAGTTCTAGAAGCGCCCACCAGGAGCAGTTTTAGAACTGCACACTAGAAGTTCTAGAACTGCACATGGCACTGCGGGTAGTTCTAGAACTGCACACTATGAGTACTTCTAGAAGCGCCCACCGGGGGTAGTTTCAGAACCGCTCACCGGCACTAGGTGTAGTTCTAGAAGTGCCCACCGGGAGTAGTTTCAGAACCGCTCACCGGCACTAGGTGTAGTTCTAGAAGCGCCCACGAGTGGTAGTTCTAGAAGCACCCCCAGGGGGGTAGTTCTAGAAGAGCCCACCGGCACCAGGGGTATTTCTAGAACTGCTCACTAGAGTACTTCTAGAACCACCTACCAGGAGCATTATTAGAACTGCACACTAGTAGAAGTTCTAGAACCACTCACAGCACCAGGGGGTAGTTCTAGAACCGTTGACCGGCACCAGGTGTAGATCTAGAACAGTCTACTAGGGGTAGTTCTAGAAGCGCCCACCGGCACCAGGGGTAGTTCTAGAAGCGCCCACCAGGAGCAGTATTAGAACCGCACACTAGAAGAAGTTCTAGAACTGCTCACGGCACCAGGGGTAGTTCTATAACCACCCACCAGATGTAGCTCTAGAACCGCCCACAGACATCAGGTGTAGTTCTAGAACTGCACACGAAGAGTACGTTTTAAAGCGCCCACCGGAGGTAGCTTCAGAACCGCTCACCGGCACTAGGTGTAGTTCTAGAAGCGCCCACGAGGGGGTAGTTCTAGAAGCGCCCACGAGGGGGTAGTTCTAGAAGCGCCCACGAGGGGGTAGTTCTAGAAGCGCCCACGAGGGGGTAGTTCTAGAAGCGCCCACGAGGGGGTAGTTCTAGAAGCGCCCACGAGGGGGTAGTTCTAGAAGCGCCCACGAGGGGGTAGTTCTAGAAGCGCCCACGAGGGGGTGGTTCTAGAAGCGCCCACGAGGGGGTGGTTCTAGAAGCGCCCACGAGGGGGTGGTTCTAGAAGCGCCCACGAGGGGGTGGTTCTAGAAGCGCCCACGAGGGGGTGGTTCTAGAAGCGCCCACGAGGGGGTGGTTCTAGAAGCGCCCACGAGGGGGTGGTTCTAGAAGCGCCCACGAGGGGGTGGTTCTAGAAGCGCCCACGAGGGGGTGGTTCTAGAAGCGCCCACGAGGGGGTGGTTCTAGAAGCGCCCACGAGGGGGTGGTTCTAGAAGCGCCCACGAGGGGGTGGTTCTAGAAGCGCCCACGAGGGGGTGGTTCTAGAAGCGCCCACGAGGGGGTGGTTCTAGAAGCGCCCACGAGGGGGTGGTTCTAGAAGCGCCCACGAGGGGGTGGTTCTAGAAGCGCCCACGAGGGGGTGGTTCTAGAAGCGCCCACGAGGGGGTGGTTCTAGAAGCGCCCACGAGGGGGTGGTTCTAGAAGCGCCCACGAGGGGGTGGTTCTAGAAGCGCCCACGAGGGGGTGGTTCTAGAAGCGCCCACGAGGGGGTAGTTCTAGAAGCGCCCACGAGGGGGTAGTTCTAGAAGCGCCCACGAGGGGGTGGTTCTAGAAGCGCCCACGAGGGGGTGGTTCTAGAAGCGCCCACGAGGGGGTGGTTCTAGAAGCGCCCACGAGGGGGTGGTTCTAGAAGCGCCCACGAGGGGGTAGTTCTAGAAGCGCCCACGAGGGGGTAGTTCTAGAACTGCCCACGAGGGGGTAGTTCTAGAACTGCCCACGAGGGGGTAGTTCTAGAACTGCCCACGAGGGGGTAGTTCTAGAACTGCTAGCTACCAGGAGCAGTTCTAGAACTGCCCACGAGGGGGTAGTTCTAGAACTGCTAGCTACCAGGAGCAGTTCTAGAACTGCACACTAGTTGAAGTTCTAGAACCACTCACGGCACCAGGGGTAGTTCTAGAACCGCTCACGGCACCAGGGTAGTTCTAGAACTGCACACTGAGTACTTCTAGAAGCACCCACCAGGGGTAGTTCTGGTAGCGCCCACCAGGGGTAGCTCTAGAACCCCCCCACGGGCACCAGGGGTAGCTCTAAAACTGCATGTTAGCAGTAGTTCGAGAACTGCACACTAGAGGTAGTTCTAGAACCGCCCACCTGCACCAGGGGTAGTTCTAGAATCGCACACTGAGTACTTATAGAAGCACCCACAAGATGTAGTTCTAGAAGCGCCCACCTGGAACAGTATTAGAACCGCACACTACACTGCGGGTAGTTCTAGAACTGCATATTAGCAGTAGTTCTAGAGCCGCCCACCTGCACCAGGGGTAGTTCTAGAATCGCACACTGAGTACTTATAGAAGCACCCACAAGATGTAGTTCTAGAAGCGCCCACCTGGAACAGAATTAGAACCACACACTACACTGCGGGTAGTTCTAGAAGCGCCCACCAGGGGTAGTTCTAGAACTGCCCACCAGTGATGGTATTAGAAGCGCCCACCAGGAGCAGTATTAGAACCGCAATCTAGAAGAAGTTCTACAACCGATCATGGCACCAGGGGTAGTTCTAGAACCGCTCAAGGCACCAGGGGTAGTTCTAGAACGGGACACTAGGAGTACTTCTAGAAGCGCCCAGCGACACCGGGGGTAGTTCTAGAACCGTCCATCGGCACCGGGAGTAGTTCTAAAACTGCACACTAAGAGTACTTCTAGAAGCGCCCAGCGGGGGTAGTTTCAGAACCGCTCACCGGCACTAGGGGTGGGTCTAGAAGCGCCCGCCAGGGGTGGGTCTAGAAGCGCCCGCCAGCACAATGGGTAGTATTAGAACCGCAATCTAGAAGAATTTCTAGAACCGATTATGGCACCAGGGGTAGTTCTAGTACTGCACACTAGGAGTACTTCTAGAACCGCCCACCAAGGGTAGGTCTAAAAGCGCCCACTAGGGGCAGTATTAGAACGGCACACTAGAAGTTCTAGAACCGCTCACGGCACTTGGGGTAGTTCTAGAACGGCACACTAAGAGTACTTCTAGAAGCGCCCACCTGGAACAGTATTAGAACCGTACACTACACTGCGGGTAGTTTTATAATCGCCCACCAGGGTTTTTTCTAGAAGCGCCTATCGGCACCAGTAGTTTCAGAACCACCCACCAGGGGTAGTCCTAGAAGTGCCCACCAGCACAATGAGTAGTACTAGAACTGCCCACCAGTGATAGTATTAGAAGCGCCCACCAGGAGCAGTATTAGAACCGCAATCTAGAAGAAGTTCTACAACCGATCATGGCACCAGGGGTAGTTCTAGAAGCGCACACCGGCACCAGGGGTAGTTCTAGTACTGCACACTAGGAGTACTTCTAGAACCGCCCACCAAGGGTAGGTCTAAAAGCGCCCACCAGGAGCAGTATTAGAACCGCACACTAGAAGTTCTAGAACCGCTTACGTCACCAGGGGTAGTTCTAGAACTGGACACTAGGAGTACTTCTAGAGGCGCCCACCAGGGGTAGCTCTAGAAGCACCCATCGGCATCGGGGGTAGTTCTAGAACTGCACACTAAGAGTACTTCTAGAAGCGCCCAACGGGGGTAGTTTCAGGACCGCTCACCGGCACTAGGTGTAGTTCTAGAAGTGCCCACCGGGAGTAGTTTCAGAACCGCTCACCGGCACCAGGGCGTAGTTCTAGAAGCGCCCACCAGGGCGTAGTTCTAGAAGCGCCCACCAGGGCGTAGTTCTAGAAGCGCCCACCAGGGCGTAGTTCTAGAAGCGCCCACCAGGGCGTAGTTCTAGAAGAGCCCACCAGGGCGTAGTTCTAGAAGAGCCCACCAGGGCGTAGTTCTAGAAGAGCCCACCAGGGCGTAGTTCTAGAAGCGCCCACCAGGGCGTAGTTCTAGAAGCGCCCACCAGGGCGTAGTTCTAGAAGCGCCCACCAGGGCGTAGTTCTAGAAGCGCCCACCAGGGCGTAGTTCTAGAAGCGCCCACCAGGGCGTAGTTCTATGACCGCCCACCAGCACCAGAGGTAGTTCTATGACCGCCCACCAAGGGTTTTTCTAGAAGCGCCCATCGGCACCAGTAGTTTCAGAACCACCCACCAGGGGTAGTTCTAGAACTGCCCACCAGTGATAGTATTAGAAGCGCCCACCAGGAGCAGTATTAGAACCGCAATCTAGAAGAAGTTCTACAACCGATCATGGCACCAGGGGTAGTTCTAGAACGGGACACTAGGAGTACTTCTAGAAGCGCCCACCAGGGGTAGCTCTAGAAGCGCCCACCGACACCGGGGGTAGTTCTAGAACCGTCCATCGGCACCGGGAGTAGTTCTAAAACTGCACACTAAGAGTACTTCTAGAAGCGCCCAGCGGGGGTAGTTTCAGAACCGCTCACCGGCACTAGGGGTGGGTCTAGAAGCGCCTGCCAGGGGTGGGTCTAGAAGCGCCCGCCAGCACAATGGGTAGTATTAGAACCGCAATCTAGAAGAATTTCTAGAACCGATTATGGCACCAGGGGTAGTTCTAGTACTGCACACTAGGAGTACTTCTAGAACCACCCACCAAGGGTAGGTCTAAAAGCGCCCACTAGGGGCAGTATTAGAACGGCACACTAGAAGTTCTAGAACCGCTCACGGCACTTGGGGTAGTTCTAGAACGGCACACTAAGAGTACTTCTAGAAGCGCCCACCTGGAACAGTATTAGAACCGTACACTACACTGCGGGTAGTTTTATAATCGCCCACCAGGGGTAGTTCTATGATTGCCCACCAGGGTTTTTTCTAGAAGCGCCCATCGGCACCAGTAGTTTCAGAACCACCCACCAGGGATAGTTCTTGAAGTGCCCACCAGCACAATGGGTAGTACTAGAACTGCCCACCAGTGATAGTATTAGAAGCGCCCACCAGGAGCAGTATTAGAACCGCAATCTAGAAGAAGTTCTACAACCGATCATGGCACCAGGGGTAGTTCTAGAAGCGCACACCGGCACCAGGGGTAGTTCTAGTACTGCACACTAGGAGTACTTCTAGAACCGCCCACCAAGGGTAGGTCTAAAAGCGCCCACCAGGAGCAGTATTAGAACCGCACACTAGAAGTTCTAGAACCGCTTACGTCACCAGGGGTAGTTCTAGAACTGGACACTAGGAGTACTTCTAGAGGCGCCCACCAGGGGTAGCTCTAGAAGCGCCCATCGGCATCGGGGGTAGTTCTAGAACTGCACACTAAGAGTACTTCTAGAAGCGCCCAACGGGGGTAGTTTCAGGACCGCTCACCGGCACTAGGTGTAGTTCTAGAAGTGCCCACCGGGAGTAGTTTCAGAACCGCTCACCGGCACCAGGGCGTAGTTCTAGAAGCGCCCACCAGGGCGTAGTTCTAGAAGCGCCCACCAGGGCGTAGTTCTAGAAGCGCCCACCAGGGCGTAGTTCTAGAAGCGCCCACCAGGGCGTAGTTCTAGAAGCGCCCACCAGGGCGTAGTTCTAGAAGCGCCCACCAGGGCGTAGTTCTAGAAGCGCCCACCAGGGCGTAGTTCTAGAAGCGCCCACCAGGGCGTAGTTCTAGAAGCGCCCACCAGGGCGTAGTTCTAGAAGAGCCCACCGGCGCCAGGGGTATTTCTAGAACTGCTCACTAGAGTACTTCTAGAACCACCTACCAGGAGCATTATTAGAACTGCACACTTGTAGAAGTTCTAGAACCACTCACAGCACCAGGGGGTAGTTCTAGAACCGTTGACCGGCACCAGGTGTAGATCTAGAACAGTCTACCAGGGGTAGTTCTAGAAGCGCCCACCGGCACCTGGGGTAGTTCTAGAAGCGCCCACCAGGAGCAGTATTAGAACCGCACACTAGAAGAAGTTCTAGAACTGCTCACGGCACCAGGGGTAGTTCTATAACCACCCACCAGATGTAGCTCTAGAACCGCCCACAGACATCAGGTGTAGTTCTAGAACTGCACACTAAGAGTACGTTTTAAAGCGCCCACCGGAGGTAGCTTCAGAACCGCTTACCGGCACTAGGTGTAGTTCTAGAAGCGCCCACGAGGGGGTAGTTCTAGAAGCGCCCACGAGGGGGTAGTTCTAGAAGCGCCCACGAGGGGGTAGTTCTAGAAGCGCCCACGAGGGGGTAGTTCTAGAAGCGCCCACGAGGGGGTAGTTCTAGAAGCGCCCACGAGGGGGTAGTTCTAGAAGCGCCCACGAGGGGGTAGTTCTAGAAGCGCCCACGAGGGGGTAGTTCTAGAAGCGCCCACGAGGGGGTAGTTCTAGAAGCGCCCATGAGGGGGTAGTTCTAGAACCCCCACGGGCACAAGGGTAGTTCTAGAACTGCATATTAGAGGTAGTTCTAGAATCGCCCACCAGGAGCAGTATTAGAAGCGCCCACCAGGGGTAGTTCTAGAAGCGCCCACCAGGGGTAGTTCTAGAAGCGCCCACCAGGGGTAGTTCTAGAAGCGCCCACCAGGGGTAGTTCTAGAAGCGCCCACCAGGGGTAGTTCTAGAAGCGCCCACCTGGGGTAGTTCTAGAAGCGCCCACCTGGGGTAGTTCTAGAAGCGCCCACCTGGAACAGTATTAGAACCGCACACTACACTGCGTTTAGTTCTAGAAGCGCCCACCAGGGGTAGTTCTATGACCGTCCACCAGCACCAGAGGTAGTTCTATGACCGCCCACCAAGGGTTTTTCTAGAAGCGCCCATCGGCACCAGTAGTTTCAGAACCACCCACCAGGGGTAGTTCTAGAACTGCCCACCAGTGATAGTATTAGAAGCGCCCACCAGGAGCAGTATTAGAACCGCAATCTAGAAGAAGTTCTACAACCGATCATGGCACCAGGGGTAGTTCTAGAACGGGACACTAGGAGTACTTCTAGAAGCGCCCACCAGGGGTAGCTCTAGAAGCGCCCACCGACACCGGGGGTAGTTCTAGAACCGTCCATCGGCACCGGGAGTAGTTCTAAAACTGCACACTAACAGTACTTCTAGAAGCGCCCAGCGGGGGTAGTTTCAGAACCGCTCACTGGCACTAGGGGTGGGTCTAGAAGCGCCCGCCAGGGGTGGGTCTAGAAGCGCCCGCCAGCACAATGGGTAGTATTAGAACCGCAATCTAGAAGAATTTCTAGAACCGATTATGGCACCAGGGGTAGTTCTAGTACTGCACACTAGGAGTACTTCTAGAACCACCCACCAAGGGTAGGTCTAAAAGCGCCCACTAGGGGCAGTATTAGAACGGCACACTAGAAGTTCTAGAACCGCTCACGGCACTTGGGGTAGTTCTAGAACGGCACACTAAGAGTACTTCTAGAAGCGCCCACCTGGAACAGTATTAGAACCGTACACTACACTGCGGGTAGTTTTATAATCGCCCACCAGGGGTAGTTCTATGATTTCCCACCAGGGTTTTTTCTAGAAGCGCCCATCGGCACCAGTAGTTTCAGAACCACCCACCAGGGATAGTTCTTGAAGTGCCCACCAGCACAATGGGTAGTACTAGAACTGCCCACCAGTGATAGTATTAGAAGCGCCCACCAGGAGCAGTATTAGAACCGCAATCTAGAAGAAGTTCTACAACCGATCATGGCACCAGGGGTAGTTCTAGAAGCGCACACCGGCACCAGGGGTAGTTCTAGTACTGCACACTAGGAGTACTTCTAGAACCGCCCACCAAGGGTAGGTCTAAAAGCGCCCACCAGGAGCAGTATTAGAACCGCACACTAGAAGTTCTAGAACCGCTTACGTCACCAGGGGTAGTTCTAGAACTGGACACTAGGAGTACTTCTAGAGGCGCCCACCAGGGGTAGCTCTAGAAGCGCCCATCGGCATCGGGGGTAGTTCTAGAACTGCACACTAAGAGTACTTCTAGAAGCGCCCAACGGGGGTAGTTTCAGGACCGCTCACCGGCACTAGGTGTAGTTCTAGAAGTGCCCACCGGGAGTAGTTTCAGAACCGCTCACCGGCACCAGGGCGTAGTTCTAGAAGCGCCCACCAGGGCGTAGTTCTAGAAGCGCCCACCAGGGCGTAGTTCTAGAAGCGCCCACCAGGGCGTAGTTCTAGAAGCGCCCACCAGGGCGTAGTTCTAGAAGCGCCCACCAGGGCGTAGTTCTAGAAGCGCCCACCAGGGCGTAGTTCTAGAAGCGCCCACCAGGGCGTAGTTCTAGAAGCGCCCACCAGGAGCAGTTTTAGAACTGCACACTAGAAGTTCTAGAACTGCACATGGCACTGCGGGTAGTTCTAGAACTGCACACTATGAGTACTTCTAGAAGCGCCCACCGGGGGTAGTTTCAGAACCGCTCACCGGCACTAGGTGTAGTTCTAGAAGTGCCCACCGGGAGTAGTTTCAGAACCGCTCACCGGCACTAGGTGTAGTTCTAGAAGCGCCCACGAGTGGTAGTTCTAGAAGCACCCCCAGGGGTAGTTCTAGAAGAGCCCACCGGCACCAGGGGTATTTCTAGAACTGCTCACTAGAGTACTTCTAGAACCACCTACCAGGAGCATTATTAGAACTGCACACTTGTAGAAGTTCTAGAACCACTCACAGCACCAGGGGGTAGTTCTAGAACCGTTGACCGGCACCAGGTGTAGATCTAGAACAGTCTACCAGGGGTAGTTCTAGAAGCGCCCACCGGCACCAGGGGTAGTTCTAGAAGCGCCCACCAGGAGCAGTATTAGAACCGCACACTAGAAGAAGTTCTAGAACTGCTCACGGCACCAGGGGTAGTTCTATAACCACCCACCAGATGTAGCTCTAGAACCGCCCACAGACATCAGGTGTAGTTCTAGAACTGCACACTAAGAGTACGTTTTAAAGCGCCCACCGGAGGTAGCTTCAGAACCGCTCACCGGCACTAGGTGTAGTTCTAGAAGCGCCCACGAGGGTGTAGTTCTAGAAGCGCCCACGAGGGGGTAGTTCTAGAAGCGCCCACGAGGGGGTAGTTCTAGAAGCGCCCACGAGGGGGTAGTTCTAGAAGCGCCCACGAGGGGGTAGTTCTAGAAGCGCCCACGAGGGGGTAGTTCTAGAAGCGCCCACGAGGGGGTAGTTCTAGAAGCGCCCACGAGGGGGTAGTTCTAGAAGCGCCCACGAGGGGGTAGTTCTAGAAGCGCCCACGAGGGGGTAGTTCTAGAACCCCCACGGGCACAAGGGGTAGTTCTAGAACTGCATATTAGAGGTAGTTCTAGAATCGCCCACCAGGAGCAGTATTAGAACCGCCCACCAGGGGTAGTTCTAGAAGCGCCCACCAGGGGTAGTTCTAGAAGCGCCCACCAGGGGTAGTTCTAGAAGCGCCCACCAGGGGTAGTTCTAGAAGCGCCCACCTGGGGTAGTTCTAGAAGCGCCCACCTGGAACAGTATTAGAACCGCACACTACACTGCGTTTAGTTCTAGAAGCGCCCACCAGGGGTAGTTCTATGACCGTCCACCAGCACCAGAGGTAGTTCTATGACCGCCCACCAAGGGTTTTTCTAGAAGCGCCCATCGGCACCAGTAGTTTCAGAACCACCCACCAGGGGTAGTTCTAGAAGCGCCCACCAGTGATAGTATTAGAAGCGCCCACCAGGAGCAGTATTAGAACCGCAATCTAGAAGAAGTTCTACAACCGATCATGGCACCAGGGGTAGTTCTAGAACGGGACACTAGGAGTACTTCTAGAAGCGCCCACCAGGGGTAGCTCTAGAAGCGCCCACCGACACCGGGGGTAGTTCTAGAACCGTCCATCGGCACCGGGAGTAGTTCTAAAACTGCACACTAAGAGTACTTCTAGAAGCGCCCAGCGGGGGTAGTTTCAGAACCGCTCACCGGCACTAGGGGTGGGTCTAGAAGCGCCCGCCAGGGGTGGGTCTAGAAGCGCCCGCCAGCACAATGGGTAGTATTAGAACCGCAATCTAGAAGAATTTCTAGAACCGATTATGGCACCAGGGGTAGTTCTAGTACTGCACACTAGGAGTACTTCTAGAACCACCCACCAAGGGTAGGTCTAAAAGCGCCCACTAGGGGCAGTATTAGAACGGCACACTAGAAGTTCTAGAACCGCTCACGGCACTTGGGGTAGTTCTAGAACGGCACACTAAGAGTACTTCTAGAAGCGCCCACCTGGAACAGTATTAGAACCGTACACTACACTGCGGGTAGTTTTATAATCGCCCACCAGGGGTAGTTCTATGATTGCCCACCAGGGTTTTTTCTAGAAGCGCCCATCGGCACCAGTAGTTTCAGAACCACCCACCAGGGATAGTTCTTGAAGTGCCCACCAGCACAATGGGTAGTACTAGAACTGCCCACCAGTGATAGTATTAGAAGCGCCCACCAGGAGCAGTATTAGAACCGCAATCTAGAAGAAGTTCTACAACCGATCATGGCACCAGGGGTAGTTCTAGAAGCGCACACCGGCACCAGGGGTAGTTCTAGTACTGCACACTAGGAGTACTTCTAGAACCGCCCACCAAGGGTAGGTCTAAAAGCGCCCACCAGGAGCAGTATTAGAACCGCACACTAGAAGTTCTAGAACCGCTTACGTCACCAGGGGTAGTTCTAGAACTGGACACTAGGAGTACTTCTAGAGGCGCCCACCAGGGGTAGCTCTAGAAGCGCCCATCGGCATCGGGGGTAGTTCTAGAACTGCACACTAAGAGTACTTCTAGAAGCGCCCAACGGGGGTAGTTTCAGGACCGCTCACCGGCACTAGGTGTAGTTCTAGAAGTGCCCACCGGGAGTAGTTTCAGAACCGCTCACCGGCACCAGGGCGTAGTTCTAGAAGCGCCCACCAGGGCGTAGTTCTAGAAGCGCCCACCAGGGCGTAGTTCTAGAAGCGCCCACCAGGGCGTAGTTCTAGAAGCGCCCACCAGGGCGTAGTTCTAGAAGCGCCCACCAGGGCGTAGTTCTAGAAGCGCCCACCAGGGCGTAGTTCTAGAAGCGCCCACCAGGGCGTAGTTCTAGAAGCGCCCACCAGGGCGTAGTTCTAGAAGCGCCCACCAGGGCGTAGTTCTAGAAGCGCCCACCAGGGCGTAGTTCTAGAAGCGCCCACCAGGGCGTAGTTCTAGAAGCGCCCACCAGGAGCAGTTTTAGAACTGCACACTAGAAGTTCTAGAACTGCACATGGCACTGCGGGTAGTTCTAGAACTGCACACTATGAGTACTTCTAGAAGCGCCCACCGGGAGTAGTTTCAGAACCGCTCACCGGCACTAGGTGTAGTTCTAGAAGCGCCCACGAGTGGTAGTTCTAGAAGCACCCCCAGGGGGGTAGTTCTAGAAGAGCCCACCGGCACCAGGGGTATTTCTAGAACTGCTCACTAGAGTACTTCTAGAACCACCTACCAGGAGCATTATTAGAACTGCACACTAGTAGAAGTTCTAGAACCACTCACAGCACCAGGGGGTAGTTCTAGAACCGTTGACCGGCACCAGGTGTAGATCTAGAACAGTCTACCAGGGGTAGTTCTAGAAGCGCCCACCGGCACCAGGGGTAGTTCTAGAAGCGCCCACCAGGAGCAGTATTAGAACCGCACACTAGAAGAAGTTCTAGAACTGCTCACGGCACCAGGGGTAGTTCTATAACCACCCACCAGATGTAGCTCTAGAACCGCCCACAGACATCAGGTGTAGTTCTAGAAGCGCCCACGAGGGGGTAGTTCTAGAAGCGCCCACGAGGGGGTAGTTCTAGAAGCGCCCACGAGGGGGTAGTTCTAGAAGCGCCCACGAGGGGGTAGTTCTAGAAGCGCCCACGAGGGGGTAGTTCTAGAAGCGCCCACGAGGGGGTAGTTCTAGAAGCGCCCACGAGGGGGTAGTTCTAGAAGCGCCCACGAGGGGGTAGTTCTAGAAGCGCCCACGAGGGGGTAGTTCTAGAAGCGCCCACGAGGGGGTAGTTCTAGAAGCGCCCACGAGGGGGTAGTTCTAGAAGCGCCCACGAGGGGGTAGTTCTAGAAGCGCCCACGAGGGGGTAGTTCTAGAAGCGCCCACGAGGGGGTAGTTCTAGAAGCGCCCACGAGGGGGTAGTTCTAGAAGCGCCCACGAGGGGGTAGTTCTAGAAGCGCCCACGAGGGGGTAGTTCTAGAAGCGCCCACGAGGGGGTAGTTCTAGAAGCGCCCACGAGGGGGTAGTTCTAGAAGCGCCCACGAGGGGGTAGTTCTAGAAGCGCCCACGAGGGGGTAGTTCTAGAAGCGCCCACGAGGGGGTAGTTCTAGAAGCGCCCACGAGGGGGTAGTTCTAGAAGCGCCGACGAGGGGGTAGTTCTAGAAGCGCCCACGAGGGGGTAGTTCTAGAAGCGCCCACGAGGGGGTAGTTCTAGAAGCGCCCACGAGGGGGTAGTTCTAGAAGCGCCCACGAGGGGGTAGTTCTAGAAGCGCCCACGAGGGGGTAGTTCTAGAAGCGCCCACGAGGGGGTAGTTCTAGAAGCGCCCACGAGGGGGTAGTTCTAGAAGCGCCCACGAGGGGGTAGTTCTAGAAGCGCCCACGAGGGGGTAGTTCTAGAAGCGCCCACGAGGGGGTAGTTCTAGAAGCGCCCACGAGGGGGTAGTTCTAGAAGCGCCCACGAGGGGGTAGTTCTAGAAGCGCCCACGAGGGGGTAGTTCTAGAAGCGCCCACGAGGGGGTAGTTCTAGAAGCGCCCACGAGGGGGTAGTTCTAGAAGCGCCCACGAGGGGGTAGTTCTAGAAGCGCCCACGAGGGGGTAGTTCTAGAAGCGCCCACGAGGGGGTAGTTCTAGAAGCGCCCACGAGGGGGTAGTTCTAGAAGCGCCCACGAGGGGGTAGTTCTAGAAGCGCCCACGAGGGGGTAGTTCTAGAAGCGCCCACGAGGGGGTAGTTCTAGAAGCGCCCACGAGGGGGTAGTTCTAGAAGCGCCCACGAGGGGGTAGTTCTAGAAGCGCCCACGAGGGGGTAGTTCTAGAAGCGCCCACGAGGGGGTAGTTCTAGAAGCGCCCACGAGGGGGTAGTTCTAGAAGCGCCCACGAGGGGGTAGTTCTAGAAGCGCCCACGAGGGGGTAGTTCTAGAAGCGCCCACGAGGGGGTAGTTCTAGAAGCGCCCACGAGGGGGTAGTTCTAGAAGCGCCCACGAGGGGGTAGTTCTAGAAGCGCCCACGAGGGGGTAGTTCTAGAAGCGCCCACGAGGGGGTAGTTCTAGAAGCGCCCACGAGGGGGTAGTTCTAGAAGCGCCCACGAGGGGGTAGTTCTAGAAGCGCCCACGAGGGGGTAGTTCTAGAAGCGCCCACGAGGGGGTAGTTCTAGAAGCGCCCACGAGGGGGTAGTTCTAGAAGCGCCCACGAGGGGGTAGTTCTAGAAGCGCCCACGAGGGGGTAGTTCTAGAAGCGCCCACGAGGGGGTAGTTCTAGAACTGCCCACGAGGGGGTAGTTCTAGAACTGCCAGCTACCAGGAGCATTTCTAGAACTGCCAGCTACCAGGAGCATTTCTAGAACTGCCAGCTACCAGGAGCATTATTAGAACTGCACACTAGTTGAAGTTCTAGAACCACTCACGGCACCAGGGGTAGTTCTAGAACTGCACACTGAGTACTTCTAGAAGCACCCACCAGGGGTAGTTCTAGTAGCGCCCACCAGGGGTAGCTCTAGAACCCCCCCACGGGCACCAGGGGTAGTTCTAAAACTGCATGTTAGCAGTAGTTCGAGAACTGCACACTAGAGGTAGTTCTAGAACCGCCCACCTGCACCAGGGGTAGTTCTAGAATCGCACACTGAGTACTTCTAGAAGCACCCACAAGATGTAGTTCTAGAAGCGCCCACCTGGAACAGTATTAGAACCGCACACTACACTGCGGGTAGTTCTAGAACTGCATATTAGCAGTAGTTCTAGAGCCGCCCACCTGCACCAGGGGTAGTTCTAGAATCGCACACTGAGTACTTCTAGAAGCGCCCAAGAGATGTAGTTCTAGAAGCGCCCACCTGGAACAGAATTAGAACCACACACTACACTGCGGGTAGTTCTAGAAGCGCCCACCAGGGCGTAGTTCTAGAAGCGCCCACCAGGGGTAGTTCTAGAACTGCCCACCAGTGATGGTATTAGAAGCGCCCACCAGGAGCAGTATTAGAACCGCAATCTAGAAGAAGTTCTACAACCGATCATGGCACCAGGGGTAGTTCTAGAACCGCTCAAGGCACCAGGGGTAGTTCTAGAACGGGACACTAGGAGTACTTCTAGAAGCGCCCACCAGGGGTAGCTCTAGAAGCGCCCACCGACACCGGGGGTAGTTCTAGAACCGTCCATCGGCACCGGGAGTAGTTCTAAAACTGCACACTAAGAGTACTTCTAGAAGCGCCCAGCGGGGGTAGTTTCAGAACCGCTCACCGGCACTAGGGGTGGGTCTAGAAGCGCCCGCCAGGGGTGGGTCTAGAAGCGCCCGCCAGCACAATGGGTAGTATTAGAACCGCAATCTAGAAGAATTTCTAGAACCGATTATGGCACCAGGGGTAGTTCTAGTACTGCACACTAGGAGTACTTCTAGAACCGCCCACCAAGGGTAGGTCTAAAAGCGCCCACTAGGGGCAGTATTAGAACGGCACACTAGAAGTTCTAGAACCGCTCACGGCACTTGGGGTAGTTCTAGAACGGCACACTAAGAGTACTTCTAGAAGCGCCCACCTGGAACAGTATTAGAACCGTACACTACACTGCGGGTAGTTTTATAATCGCCCACCAGGGTTTTTTCTAGAAGCGCCTATCGGCACCAGTAGTTTCAGAACCACCCACCAGGGGTAGTCCTAGAAGTGCCCACCAGCACAATGAGTAGTACTAGAACTGCCCACCAGTGATAGTATTAGAAGCGCCCACCAGGAGCAGTATTAGAACCGCAATCTAGAAGAAGTTCTACAACCGATCATGGCACCAGGGGTAGTTCTAGAAGCGCACACCGGCACCAGGGGTAGTTCTAGTACTGCACACTAGGAGTACTTCTAGAACCGCCCACCAAGGGTAGGTCTAAAAGCGCCCACCAGGAGCAGTATTAGAACCGCACACTAGAAGTTCTAGAACCGCTTACGTCACCAGGGGTAGTTCTAGAACTGGACACTAGGAGTACTTCTAGAGGCGCCCACCAGGGGTAGCTCTAGAAGCGCCCATCGGCATCGGGGGTAGTTCTAGAACTGCACACTAAGAGTACTTCTAGAAGCGCCCAACAGGGGTAGTTTCAGGACCGCTCACCGGCACTAGGTGTAGTTCTAGAAGCGCCCACCAGGGCGTAGTTCTAGAAGCGCCCACCAGGGCGTAGTTCTAGAAGCGCCCACCAGGGCGTAGTTCTAGAAGCGCCCACCAGGGGGCGTAGTTCTAGAAGCGCCCACCAGGGGGCGTAGTTCTAGAAGCGCCCACCAGGGGGCGTAGTTCTAGAAGCGCCCACCAGGGGGCGTAGTTCTAGAAGCGCCCACCAGGGGGCGTAGTTCTAGAAGCGCCCACCAGGGGGCGTAGTTCTAGAAGCGCCCACCAGGGGGCGTAGTTCTAGAAGCGCCCACCAGGGGGCGTAGTTCTAGAAGCGCCCACCAGGGGGCGTAGTTCTAGAAGCGCCCACCAGGGGGCGTAGTTCTAGAAGCGCCCACCAGGGGGCGTAGTTCTAGAAGCGCCCACCAGGGGGCGTAGTTCTAGAAGCGCCCACCAGGGGGCGTAGTTCTAGAAGCGCCCACCAGGGGGCGTAGTTCTAGAAGCGCCCACCAGGGGGCGTAGTTCTAGAAGCGCCCACCAGGGGGCGTAGTTCTAGAAGCGCCCACCAGGGGGCGTAGTTCTAGAAGCGCCCACCAGGGCGTAGTTTTTAGAACTGCACACGAGGCCGTAGTTTTTAGAACTGCACACTAGAAGTTCTAGAACTGCTCACGGCACTGCGGGTAGTTCTAGAACTGCACACTAGGAGTACTTCTAGAAGCGCCCGTGAGGGGCAGTTGTAGAAGCGCCCATCGGCACCGGGGGTAGGTCTAGAACTAGAGGTACTCTTAGTGTGCAGAAGCGCCCACCACGGGTAGTTCTAAAAGCTCCCACCATGAGCAGTTCTAGAACTGCACACTATGAGTACTTCTAGAAGCGCCCACCGGGGGTAGTTTCAGAACCGCTCACCGGCACTAGGTGTAGTTCTAGAAGCGCCCACGAGTGGTAGTTCTAGAAGCACCCCCAGGGGTAGTTCTAGAGCTGCACACTAGGAGTAGTTCTAGAAGAGCCCACCGGCACCAGGGGTATTTCTAGAACTGCTCACTAGAGTACTTCTAGAACCACCTACCAGGAGCATTATTAGAACTGCAAACTAGTAGAAGTTCTAGAACCACTCACAGCACCAGGGGTAGTTTCAGAACCACCCACCAGGGGGTAGTTCTAGAACCGTTCACCGGCACCAGGTGTAGATCTAGAACAGTCTACCAGGGGTAGTTCTAGAAGCGCCCACCGGCACCAGGGGTAGTTCCAGAAGCGCCCACCAGGGGAAGTTCTAAAAGCGACCACCAGGAGCAGTATTAGAATCGCACACTAGAAGAAGTTCTAGAACTGCTCACGGCACCAGGGGTAGTTCTATAACCACCCACCAGATGTAGCTCTAGAACCGCCCACAGACATCAGGTGTAGTTCTAGAACTGCACACTAAGAGTACGTTTTAAAGCGCCCACCGGAGGTAGCTTCAGAACCGCTCACCGGCACTAGGTGTAGTTCTAGAAGCGCCCACGAGGGGTAGTTCTAGAAGCGCCCACGAGGGGTAGTTCTAGAAGCGCCCACGAGGGGTAGTTCTAGAAGCGCCCACGAGGGGTAGTTCTAGAAGCGCCCACGAGGGGTAGTTCTAGAAGCGCCCACGAGGGGTAGTTCTAGAAGCGCCCACGAGGGGTAGTTCTAGAAGCGCCCACGAGGGGTAGCTCTAGAAGCGCCCACGAGGGGTAGCTCTAGAAGCGCCCACGAGGGGGTAGTTCTAGAAGCCCCCACGAGGGGGTAGTTCTAGAAGCCCCCACGAGGGGGTAGTTCTAGAACTGCACACTAGGAGTAGTTCTAGAAGAGCCCACCGGCACCAGGGGTATTTCTAGAACTGCTAGCTACCAGGAGCATTATTAGAACTGCACACTAGTTGAAGTTCTAGAACCACTCACGGCACCAGGGGTAGTTTCAGAACCACCCACCAGGGGTAGTTCTAGAACCGCCCACCAGGGGTAGTTCTAGTACCGCTCACGGCACCAGGGTAGTTCTAGAACTGCACACTGAGTACTTCTAGAAGCACCCACCAGGGGTAGTTCTAGTAGCGCCCACCAGGGGTAGCTCTAGAACCCCCCCACGGGCACCAAGGGTAGTTCTAAAACTGCATGTTAGCAGTAGTTCGAGAACTGCACACTAGAGGTAGTTCTAGAACCGCCCACCTGCACCAGGGGTAGTTCTAGAATCGCACACTGAGTACTTATAGAAGCACCCACAAGATGTAGTTCTAGAAGCGCCCACCTGGAACAGAATTCGAACCACACACTACACTGCGGGTAGTTCTAGAAGCGCCCACCAGGGGTAGTTCTAGAAGCGCCCACCAGGGGTAGTTCTAGAAGCGCCCACTAGGGGTAGTTCTATGACCGTCCACCAGCACCAGAGGTAGTTCTATGACCGCCCACCAGGGGTAGTCCTAGAAGTGCCCACCAGCACAATGAGTAGTACTAGAACTGCCCACCAGTGATAGTATTAGAAGCGCCCACCAGGAGCAGTATTAGAACCGCAATCTAGAAGAAGTTCTACAACCGATCATGGCACCAGGGGTAGTTCTAGAAGCGCACACCGGCACCAGGGGTAGTCCTAGTACTGCACACTAGGAGTACTTCTAGAACCGCCCACCAAGGGTAGGTCTAAAAGCGCTCACCAGGAGCAGTATTGGAACCGCAATCTAGAAGACGTTCTACAACCGATCATGGCACCAGGGGTAGTTCTAGAAGCGCACACCGGCACCAGGGGTAGTCCTAGTACTGCACACTAGGAGTACTTCTAGAACCGCCCACCAAGGGTAGGTCTAAAAGCGCTCACCAGGAGCAGTATTAGAACTGCACACTAGAAGTTCTAGAACCGCTCACGGCACCAGGGGTAGTTCTAGAATGGGACACTAGGAGTACTTCTAGAAGCGCCCACCAGGGGTAGTTCTAGAACCGTCCATCGGCACCGGAAGTAGTTCTAGAACTGCACCCTAAGAGTACTTCTAGAAGCGCCCAGCGGGGGTAGTTTCAGAACCGCTCACCGGCACTAGGTGTAGTTCTAGAAGCGCCTACGAGGGGTCGTTCTAGAAGTGCCCACCGGGAGTAGTTTCAGAACCGCTCACCGGCACCAGGGGTAGTTCTAGAAGCGCCCATCGGCACCGGGAGTAGGTCTAGAACTGCACACTAGAAGTTCTAGAACTGCACATGGCACTGCGGGTAGTTCTAGAACTGCACCCTAAGAGTACTTCTAGAAGCGCCCACCGGGGGTAGTTTCAGAACCGGCACTAGGTGTAGTTCTAGAAGCGCCCACCAGGGGTAGTTCTAGAAGCACCCATCGGCACCGGGGGTAGTTCTAAAAGCGCCCACCAGGAGCAGTATTAGAACTGCACACTAGAAGTTCTAGAACTGCTCACGGCACTGCGGGTAGTTCTAGAACTGCACACTAGGAGTACTTCTAGAAGTGCCCGTGAGGGGTAGTTCTAGAAGTGCCCACCGGGAGTAGTTTCAGAACCGCTCACCGGCACTAGGTGTAGTTCTAGAAGCACCCCCAGGGGTAGTTCTAGAGCTGCACACTAGGAGTGGTTCTAGAACCGTCCACCGGCACCAGGTGTAGATCTAGAACCGCCTACCAGGGGTAGTTCTAGAAGCGCCCACCGGCGCCAGGGGTAGTTCTAGAACTGCATACTAGGAGTACTTCTAGAACCGCCCACCAGGGGAAGTTCTAAAAGCGCCCACCAGGAGCAGTATCAGAACCGCACACTAAAAGAAGTTCTAGAACTGCTCACGGCACCAGGGGTAGTTCTATAACCGCCCACCAGATGTAGCTCTAGAACTGCCCAGACACCAGGTGTAGTTCTAGAACTGCACACTAAGAGTACCTCTAGAAGCACCCACCACTGATGGTTCTAAAAGCGTCCACCATGAGCAGTATTAGAACTGCACACTAGAAGTTCGAGAACCACTCATGGCACTGCGGGTAGTTCTAGAACTGCACACTAAGAGTACTTCTAGAAGCGCCCACGAGGGGTAGTTCTAGAAGCGCCCACGAGGGGTAGTTCTAGAAGCGCCCACGAGGGGGTAGTTCTAGAACTGCACACTAGGAGTAGTTCTAGAAGAGCCCACCGACACACTGGTATTTCTAGAACTGCTCACTAGAGTACTTCTAGAACCACCTACCAGGAGAATTATTAGAACTGCACACTAGTTGAAGTTCTAGAACCACTCACGGCACCAGGGGTAGTTTCAGAACCACCCACCAGGGGTAGTTCCAGAAGCACCCACCGGCACCAGGGGTAGTTCTAGAGCTGCATACTAGGAGTACTTCTAGAACCGCCCACCAGGGGAAGTTCTAAAAGCACCCACCAGGAGCAGTATTAGAACCGCACACTAGAAGAAGTTCTAGAACTGCGCACCAGGAGTAGTTCTAGTACCGCTCAAGGCACCGGGGTAGTTCTAGAACTGCACACTGAGTACTTCTAGTAGTGCCCACCAGGGGTAGTTCTAGTAGCGCCCACCAGGGGTAGTTCTAGAAGCCCCCACGGGCACCAGGGGTAGTTCTAGAACTGCATGTTAGCAGTAGTTCGAGAACTGCACACTAGAGGTAGTTCTAGAACCGCCCACCTGCACCAGGGGTAGTTCTAGAACCGCACAATAAGAGTACTTCTAGAAGCGCCCACAAGATGTAGTTCTAGAAGCGCCCACCTGGAACAGTAGTAGAACCGCACACTACACTGCGGGTAGTTCTAGAAGCGCCCACCAGGGGTAGTTCTAGAACTGCACACCTGCATCAGGGGTAGTTCTAGAACCGCACACTAAGAGTACTTCTAGAAGAGCCCAACTGGAACAGTATTAGAACCACACACTACACTGTGGGTAGTTCTAGAAGCGCCCACCAGGGGTAGTTCGATCGCCTGTCCCGGTGGGCAGACGGGCCCCGATCGCCTGTCCCGGTGGGCAGACGGGCCCCGATCGCCTGTCCCGGTGGGCAGACGGGCCCCGATCGCCTGTCCCGGTGGGCAGACGGGCCCCGATCGCCTGTCCCGGTGGGCAGACGGGCCCCGATCGCCTGTCCCGGTGGGCAGACGGGCCCCGATCGCCTGTCCCGGTGGGCAGACGGGCCCCGATCGCCTGTCCCGGTGGGCAGACGGGCCCCGATCGCCTGTCCCGGTGGGCAGACGGGCCCCGATCGCCTGTCCCGGTGGGCAGACGGGCCCCGATCGCCTGTCCCGGTGGGCAGACGGGCCCCGATCGCCTGTCCCGGTGGGCAGACGGGCCCCGATCCGATTTCAACGGTATAAAAATTTAAGATGCTTAAGTATCATTTAATCAAATCGCCATATAAAAATGTTAAATTATTGAACCCATAATATTAGCACCATAACAAGTATTTACCCCTTTAATAACCATATAACATATCCAAATAATGATTTTAAAAAAGAATCAAAATCTTCTTTGTTCTCCAAACTTTTGTCTTTAAAACCATGAGCTTCACTCACACAAATTAAATCCTCATTTTGCTTTACCAATAGGAAAATATTTGGCAACACAGAAAATAATGGGAAACCAGGAATTTTGTTTGTTGCAAAATGAAATAAAATAAAATGTTTTCACCACTAAGATAAAAACAAACTATACAACTATATATTTATCATATGTCTGAAATGTGGAGAGAAACAAAATCTGTGTTGGGATGAAATAATGAGAGAAAAGCAATTCCACTATTGTCTTGTAAGGATTTGTTTTTAGAATATAATATAATTCTCCAGGTCATTGAGATAACCGCAATACCAAACTCAAGGTGTTTTATCTCCCACGGTGGTTAAACAACGATGTAACAACACTAAAGAAATTGGTTTGGGTCACCATATTCTGAGACCTTTTACATTTTTTTTTTGTGAGGGTGTGATTTTGCGTAGCTTTTATTGATACAATTTTGGGGTATATTAAAAGGTTTGCCCAGGTTTGGGGCGCCATCTGCAGTCAGACTTGTGGCTCCTTAAAGTGCACAGTGTGCGAGCGGTCAGAATTTCTCTAGTACTGGCGCCGCAAGATTGCAATTTGCATACACGCTATCACGTGCCGACTGGATGTGTTCGGCCTCTCTCAATACAAGTGAATTGACCCGTTTTTGATACCTTTTTGGGTTGCATTAAATGTCATTGCTTTTGATTGTGTTTTTTTGAGAAGAAGAGCATTTCATTTTATGTTTTGGGGGGTATTTTAACATAACGGTTGAAGTATAATTTAAACGTTCATATTTTTCAAAACTTTTTCAATTTTTACTTTATTTTTAAGTTAACTTAGTGGACTTATGTGATCATTTAACCCCTTATACTATATTTTGTAATTTTCTTTATTGCAGTATATGCATGTAGTTTAATTGACATTCTCTTGTGAAGCCGAGCTTTATAGGAGTACTAAGATGGCAGTGATTGAATCCTTCTTTAAGGCCCCTGACTGCCATGGTAAATCTTCAGCAATCACTTCTATGGGGCGATGGGAAGAGGTACATGAGTGAAGTAGCTACCAGGACACTTAATTGCCCCTGTTAGTGATTAACCATGGTATTGACTGAACGGCAGCATTTAATGCTCCCTCCCTCCTGCATCTGACACAGCGGGCACGATGATGACACTTCATCGCACTCCATGCTGTGTCAGATAGTGTAGCTGCTGAGGTGAGTATATGCGCTGCAGAGACTGAAGCAGTGGGGGAACAAGGAGCGGTGAGTATTGTATTTTTCTTAAAAAAAAAATCAGTGAGTACGTGGTGCCCATAATACTGGAAAACTGTGGGCTGCGTTTTACCCTATGGGGGGTGGGGTTGTGTTTTACCCTATGGGCGGGGGTTTGCGTTTCACCCTATGGGGAGGTGGGGTTGCGTTTCACCCTATGGAGGGGGGGGGGGTTGAGTTTTACCTTATGGGCGGGGGGGGTTTGCGTTTTACCCTATGGGCGGGTGCATATTACTGTGTGGAGGACCATGGGGAGTGTATTATTCTGTGAGGAGGACCATGGGGAAGTGAATTATCCTCTGTGGAGGACTATAGTGAGTATTTTATTGTATGGAGGATTATGGTGGCGTGTTATACTATGTGGGGCCATTATAATATGTGAATGGTTATGTGGGGGGGCCATTATAATATTTGAAGGGTTATGTGTGGGGCCATTATACAGTATGCAAGCAATTATACAGTGTTAAGGTTTGTGTGGGGTCCATCATGCATGGATTGAAGTGAATATCCAGCTCCAGTAAGAAAACAAATGGATTGTTGTGACACCATTTAGCTGTAGTTGGGGGTTTGGAAGGTGCAGAAAATGTGCAACACCGAACGCGTTTCGAACACTCTGCATGTTCTTAGACTCATATTTTGTGCACCTTCCAAACCCCCAACTACACCTAAATGGTGTGTCACAACAATGCCATTGTTTCAATCGTTCTTATAAAGACTTTTTTTGTACTGGATTTGGATATTCACTTCAATTCGTGCACCTTGCTTCTACATCTGGCGGAGTCTGGATCCTGTGCTTCGTTATATGGAACCCGCTGGGAATCCTTCAAGGGTGAGCTGAATATTACTCTGACCTATGTGGTGTCCATCATACTGTTTGGAGGGCTAGTGCAGACTATTATACAGTGTGGGGCCATTATACTGTATGTAGGCCCATTACACTGCATGGAGGGCTGTGTGGGGGTCACAGTTGGGGGATTACTGTGCTGTGGTCACCTTACTTTGCCTTGGGAGTTGAGGGGGGGGGGCACAGTTTGATGACCCTACTGTACATGTGGAGGTTAAGGTAGAGGAATTCACCATGGGGGGTATCATACTGTGTTTGGGGGGCACTTTTGTTGGCATCATACGTTATGGTGGCAATGAGAGGGGAATCTAGGACTTCAGCAGGTGGAAAATTACTATGTAAAGGCTGGAAAGTTGTGAGATCTGCTCTTCTGTGACACCAACAAATATAATTTTTTTTTTAAATATCTTTTGAAGGGGGAGACCTCAACTCAAACTTCTGCTATGGGCCCGATGATTTCTATGTACGCCCCTGCCCCACAGCATCAATATACGCGCACAGCACTGCTACAGCAATACACAGAATTAACAAAATGAAGGTGAGTGACCCCCTAACCTATTAGCCCCCTGTGCAGCTGCACTGGTAGCACCAATGATATCCACTTAGTGTAGTAAAATCTGTCATCCCTTATCAAAGCTGAGCAACAAACTCTCCTAGTTACCCATAGCAATCAGAGATTAAAAGGGTATTCCCATCTCCAAGATCCTATCCCAATATGTAGTAGGTGTAATAATAATATTAGCAAAAACCTCCAATTAGAAATGTAGAATAGTTTTTCTGCTTCGCTGTGTCTCTTCCCTCATGTGCAGGCATTGCAGGACCTTAGGTATCCATGGTTACGACCACTAGCCACTAGATAACTGGTGGTTGTAAGCATGGATATCTAATATTATTATTATTACACCTACTACATATTGGAAGAGGATTTTGGAGATGGGAATACCCCTTTAATAAAAGCTGAGCTCTGACTGGTTGCTATGGGTAACGAGAATAGTTGTAATGCTGCTACATAATCTACATAATTTCTCACCTTTCTCATCAGTCAGGTGGATGTGACGGGGTCCTGGGTCTCCTCCTCCGCTTCCATCCGCTCAGTCTTGTCATGGCTCAGTGAAGGCTAAGAAGCGGGTTATTCTGTTCTTCTTGGCTTCTCCTGTCCCTATTCTCCAATCGATTCTTCTTGCCTTCCTTGTGGTTTCTAAGCTCCTGTGTGTCTCCTCTCACCTGCGCTCCTGTGTATGTAGGCGCCTGCCATTGTGATGTCATCGCTGTCATGGATTCCACATTCCGGCACCTGCCATTGTGATGTCATCGCTGTCATGGATTCCACATTCCGGCACCTGCCATTGTGATGTCATCGCTGTCATGGATTCCACATTCCGGCACCTGCCATTGTGATGTCATCGCTGTCATGGATTCCACATTCTGGCACCTGCCATTGTGATGTCATCGCTATGTCGCCATGCTTCCACATGCTGGTATGTGCCTCTGTGATATCACAGCTTTGGCCAATATGGCTGTAGTCCTGGGGCAGCATAAGTCACATGACTGGTACAAGTCGTATGGTTCAGGACATTGCAGTCCAATTGAAGAAATCATTGCTTGATTACAATCCGGTTTTCCACACAATTTACCTCACACACATTATTTACACCAGTGCATTATTAATGGCCGTACAGAACTAGGCCTCAAAAAGGCTGGGTTTATTGAGGTCCTGACAAGACCAGGTAATGAAGGGTTTGTTACAGGGTTTGATATGGAGGTTGGATGTGGAACTAGGAATGTGATAGGCTGGTGGTGGAGTTCTAGTGAGATTTATATAATAGGAGGGCAGCCATCTTTGGCGTGACATTCAGCACTGGCTTCACTTTCCTCTCCTACAGACATCATTGACATCTGGAGGAAGTGGGAGAGCAGCTGCAGCGGTCAATTCCTCCAAAGTACGAGAGAGTGAAGACACCTCTGATTGGCCGCAGGGATCGCGGACCCCGGGAGAGCCAGTGCTGACACTGCTGGAATGGCACAGAGTAGAATAGTTATTATTTTACTCAGGGGAAACAGTGATTGAGAAGTTGTCTGAATAGTGGAAAAGCCTTTTAAGTTTGGGGGTGGCGCGTTCTCATGAAGTCTCAGCACCTCCTGATGGTGTTTAGGTTTTCTACAATAGGGGGCTAGTTAATGTTGTGACTTCGTTGCCACCTGCTGGTCATTCGGTGCAATGCAGCGTTTACTTTTTTATTATTATTATTTTTCATTATTGCAGACTTCATCAGAGGTCGTTAATCCAGAAGATACTTTGCATCAGGTCCTCAGAGTGCCCAGAGTCAGTTAGGATGGACCATTAGTGGGTTGTGGTGATGACCTCCGGTGAGACATGCCAGTTACACGCTTTCACACCTCACGTACGGTAACCTGGGTACATCTTTTAGGCCACCGGGTGTTGCAGTTGGGACAACAGTGTGAGGGGCCTGTAGCAGCATGGTCTGTTAGGGTTGATGATGCAGAAGGATGTGTTGGGACTTGGCCAGTGGCAGCAGAGACTGTTACCAAAAATAGGCTTGTCCGTCTGCAACAAAGTCTGACTTGGGAGCGTGTGTGTATGCTTTCAAGGACCATTAGGGCCTCATTTAAAAAATGGAAGTTAAAAATATTTGGAAAAGGAAAACTGCAGCTTTATCTACTTTACTGCCTCTTGAGTGTTTCGTCACTGAAATGTGGGAGCAGGGAAAAAGCATAGGGAGGTGGAGGGTGAGCAATGTAGGAGGCACTTTTGGAAATTGGCTACAGGCATTTATTATTCTCGGCAGGGTGCTAGGTGAGCAGAATCCTGAGCACTGTTCAGATCTGTTCTGTAGTGATAAGCTAACGTGCTCCGATAAGGCATTATCCGAGTATTCTCGGGTGCTAAGAGTATCTTCGGCGTGCTTGAAAAATATGTTTGCGTCACCGCGGCTGCATGTCTCACGGCTGTTAGACCGCCGCAATACATGCAGGGCTTGCCAGTTTGTGTGCAGCCGTGGCGGTGTGAACATATTATTAGAGCACGCAAAAGATAATCTGTTAGCACCCGAGCATGCTCAGATGACACCTTATCCAAGCGCACGTCTGCGCAACACTACTGTTCTGTTATCTTGATGCCAATTGGGAGGCTTATAGTGTGTATAATAATGATGATGGCCACTGGATGCCATACCATAATGATACTGGCCACTGGATGCCCTACCATAATGATACTGGCCACTGGATGCCCTACCATAATGATACTGGCCACTGGATGCCCTACCATAATGATACTGGCCACTGGATGCCCTACCGTAATGATACTGGCCACTGGATGCCATACCGTAATGATGCTGGCCACTGGATGCCATACCGTAATGATACTGGCCACTGGATGCCATACCGTAATGATACTGGCCACTGGATGCCATGCCGTAATGATACTGGCCACTGGATGCCATGCCGTAATGATACTGGCCACTGGATGCCATGCCGTAATGATACTGGCCACTGGATGCCATGCCGTAATGATACTGGCCACTGGATGCCATGCCGTAATGATACTGGCCACTGGATGCCATGCCGTAATGATACTGGCCACTGGATGCCATGCCGTAATGATACTGGCCACTGGATGCCATGCCGTAATGATACTGGCCACTGGATGCCATGCCGTAATGATACTGGCCACTGGATGCCATGCCGTAATGATACTGGCCACTGGATGCCATGCCGTAATGATACTGGCCACTGGATGCCATGCCGTAATGATACTGGCCACTGGATGCCATGCCGTAATGATACTGGCCACTGGATGCCATGCCGTAATGATACTGGCCACTGGATGCCATGCCGTAATGATACTGGCCACTGGATGCCATGCCGTAATGATACTGGCCACTGGATGAGCTTGAGAGCAGAAGTCGGTGCAGACTTCTGGACAAACCAGGTCTTCATAGGTAATTGAATAAAATGGAGGTTAATTTAGAATAAACTTGCAATTAAAAAAAGTATAGATAAGGCTGAGATATAAAAAACACTTCTACAGAAACCTCTAGGAATGAGCAGTGGGTCGGCCTTCTTGCAAAAGGGTGAAGTATATAAATGTAAATTTCTCTCCTGCATGGAGTTTCCACGCACGCCCAGACAATATAATGAAATGACATGGAAATCTGTATTCCAAGCAAAACATCCATATTCACAGGTGATTAGAATGAGAGAAAAATGTATTTTGAATAATAGTTACAGTTCAGAGATGGAGATGAGACATAAATTGTGTATACAGGACCCCTATGAATGAGAGAGGGACCTACTCTGTTACAGAAGAGTGCAGTATCTAAACCAAAGTTCTGGCTCACAGTAACAAAGTTTCCATGCATGTTCAGATTAAACATTACAATTCTTAGTTCTCAAGGATAAGTCTGTTGCAGGAGACCTCCAGACACCTGGTTTCTGTGAGTACATTTTATCTATAGAATAACATGGTACAGAACTTTCTAACAATATCTGCAGGCTCAGCCTTGATTTCCTTTACAGAAACAAAACATGATTTAATAAAGCTAGACTATATCAGACGTATCACAAGTAATATAACATATTGGAATATTATGGATTATAATTACTGTATTGATTATTTTCTTTATTAGAAATATTTAAAGTAAAATATAATTAGTTCTTAAGCATAAATCTGACAAGGAGGCTTCCAGGCGGTTTGTTTCTGGAAGAATATCTGATCTATAGAGCAATGTCTTACAGAACCTTCTGACCATATCTGCAAGCTTAGCAGAGGCAGATCTGTTTTCCGGCACCCGGAGCAGGAATTCAGTTTGGCGCCCCCCACACACACCGCTCATGCAGTTTGAATAGTAGTCATGTGAACGCTCATACGATTTGCTTTTTGACAGTCACGTGACTAGCTACTCTTCCTAATTCTCTCAATTTCAGTCAAAAACTACAGCTCCTATTTCATAAAGAGAAGCAGGATTAAAGGCTAGTTGTCACATAACCGTAAGTATGAAAATCACATACGAGTGGTCATGTGGTGTCTGCTGGACCCAGCTAGCAGAGCTGAATCCTGACATTGAGTATATTACACACTCTTAGGATTGGGCATGCTACAGTACTTAATTGTATAATTAAAAGGGTTGTCCAGGTTTGTGATTAAAGTCGGAAGAACTCTAGGTGACTGCAGACTTCTGAATACTCGCAGCGCATGCACTGCACACTTTCACCTTTCCTCCAGTACAGGAGAATCCTGAAAGGTCATGTGCGTGCAAGTATGAGATTTTCATACTTCTGGCCACATTCCAACTAAACGTGACCAGCCTCACTCAAGTAATTTGTATAGAATGAGGCCATGCATGTCTAGTCGGCATGTGATCATGTGTATGCAATTCGCATAATTGTGGTTTCAAGACTTCCTGCTCTCACCACTAGCACCAGAGAATCCTGACCGCATGCAGTGCACATGCACACGGTGAAAATTCAGAGGTATGCTGTCAGTGATTGCAGACTTTCATCACAAACTTGATCTAACCCTTTAATTTTCCTAAAACAAATAAAAACAGTAACTCTTCTCAGACAGCACAACACTTTATTAACATGGCCATGTATCATGTAATCTTACAAGTTATGGACTGTTCCATGTGTACAGGATCAGAACCAATAGCTGCACAAAAATACATCAATAGAACTACCAGCAGTATGCAGAAATACAGCATCACAACCCTCATCAGTACAGTACAACATCACCAGAACCACCATCAGTACATGTACTGTCTCCTCTTTGGTATGCCCTCACACTGTCTCTTCATGTTAACCCTTTCTCCACATTACCCAGTCTCTATTATGTGCCCGCACAAACTTTTCTCCCCCTACTCTGTCTCCTGACACATTACCCCCCTGTTCCTTATATTTCCACACACATATTCCCCCTTGCTCCTCACCCCCGCTCACTATGCTGGGGGTAAGGAAAGGGCAGCAGTGTTTACCTGGCCTGATCTTCAAAGCCAAATGCACTACCAGGATGCAGCAGGCCCACATAAAGATAGCAGATGTGTGACGCTGGAAGCCCTACCCTGTGGGATGGGGGACTCGGAGCCGGGTCCTATGTTGTCGATGGGGTGCAGCCATGGCCCAGACCCGCTCCGTGCCCAGGGCCGGATACTGTGCACTACCCTAGTGTGAACAGCACCCTATACAAGCCTATCTTTGTGCAATTCTAATACTAGGCAGTCACCCCCTCCATGAAATTGTAGGTTGTGAGTGATTGTTTCATCAGTATTTTGCACCTGTGTATCCGCCATCTTAAAATGGGGGACCCAAAAAAAAATGACGTGGGTTCCCCCTATTTTAATAGCTAGCAAAGGCTAGGCAGACAGCTGGGGGCTGATATTAATAGCCCAGGAAGGGTGCCATGAATATTGGCCGCCTCACAGGCTAGAAACACCAGCCGTCAGCCGCCCGAGAAATGACACATCCATAGGATGCGCCAATTCTGGCACTTAGCCTCGCTCTCCCACTGCCCTGTAGCGGTGGCACTGGAGTAATAGGGCTGGGGTTGATGTCAGCTTATAATGCCAGCTGACATCAAGCCCAGGTTAGTAATGAGGAGGTGTCTATAAGACGCGCCCATTACTAACCCCATAGTGAAAGTGAATAAAACACCAACACCCAGAATAAAATCTTTTAATTGAAATAAACACACAATACTTTAATATCCTAAATTAAACCATACTTACCATCACGCCCATTCCAGCTGAAGCCAATGTCTCCTACAATAGAAGTAAAATAATTAACAAACCTCATCTTTACCTTTCCATGGTTCCCACGACGGCTCCAGCTCTGCTACATTGAGATGGCAGGCTGGATCGTAGCAGAACGCTGCCATCCAGCCTGCCATGCCGCAGACACTGAGAAGCCTATCCAGAGTAATATGGAAACTACTAAACCAATATTGACCCCTCACTGTTTTATATAGTATAAATATGATCCAAGATAATTCTGCAGTATTTCAGTCAAATCCAATGGGAGTAAAATATAAAAAATAACCTTTATTCAATATTTTAAAAAGGATTTTTTTTTAAGTGTCCAAAATCCGTGACAAATTTCCTAAAATTATCCTAAACATAGGACTATTGTGTATGGTTTTAATTTATCTCACCGGCTAACCATTTATATATATGGTCTTGTTGGGAGGCCAGGGATTAGTCACAATTCCTAGGGGTATCTCTTTATTTATATGTATAACTCCCTTTTCAATTTAGCCTCTGGCTATTAGAAATCATGCCATCTCATTTCTCCTCATTGTGAGTCTGCAGTCTGATAATGGCATTAACAATATTCATTTTACCATGTCCTGTGCTATTCTCTTCAGAACGGCTTTATAGTGCTGCCGTCATATACCGGTGCGGTGCTTGTTTCTCCTGATCTAGGAGCTTTATATTGAGGTAGCCTGGCTAATCATCTCTTGTAGGACTTTCTATAGAAATGCTCAGCCCTACGCGTTTCATCATTCTTATGAGACTCTCATGGTCATCAGGGGCTCACAGTCTATGATCTGTTTTGGTTTGATAGTTTTGTAATAAACTTATCGTACTATCGGCAGGGTTGCCGGCAGCGTCTGGCGGCTAAACCAGCGTGACTTTATAGGAAAGTTGGTGCCACCTCTTGTGCGCCCCCCTTCTGTCATCCAATCGAGTGACTCGGGTGCGTTGCAGGCGTATCATGTTCCGATCATATAATCATGCAGGGACTCGTCTCATTCTTCCAGTAGGATCTTTTTCTCACAGAGATGTCTTGGCTGCACTGCGATCTCACAGTATTAATATGTCTTTTATATCTAGGGAAGGAGACTGGTATATTGCATTGCATCTTATAATGTAGTCTCTACAAGTTTGTTGCGATATGAGTTGTTAATAGTGTTTGTTCGCAGTTTGTCATTTGTTTGGTTTACAGACAGATCTGCCTGTTTCATGTGCTACCTCGTCCCACCTACACTTAGATCGATGCAGAACTTCCTTTCATCGTGACAAATGCCATCTGGCTATGTCACTGCTTCCGCACCAGCAAACGCTTGCGGACGTCTATTTCCTCAAAGTTCATTTCATTTGATCGTATCAATATGTCCATAATAGACATTGGGATGACTTTTATTCTGATTGTATCAGTGTGTCTGATTGTATCGATGTATCTGTATTATTAAGTCTTCAGATGAGTATTTTATAATCTAAAAACAAAGGAAGAAATTCTGATGAAATTTGTCCAATTGTTATTAAAGTTCAATTTGTTCAAGAGGTCATTTTGTGATTTTAAAGTATAATAACTTTAATAGTTTTGGTCCTATATGGCGCTGATTTGATAGTTATGTGGACCAATATCCATTATGAAGAACATGGACTGGATTCTACATATTATATTTTAGAGAGGTTTTAGGTCTAGCGAGGTTCAAGAGGTTTCATAGGGGGTGAAAATGTTATTATGTGTCAATGAAACATGAGAAGGACAATGTTTCATTTATGTAGTGTGGGTTATAGGATTTCATTCTATGGATCCATCTACTTTCTTTCTGAAGCAGCAGTTGGTCCCAATTACCTCCTCTCGGGGGGCGTACTACTTCGATGGCTTGAAAGTATAAAGAAAACGGGTCCAAGGTGTGTTTCTCAAGCATGTGTCTCGAGAGAGAGTTGTGTCCTCCCTACGTCTGACATAACCGATATGGTGCAATATCCGTCTCCGGAACTCTTTTGGTTTTGCCGATGTAGTTCATCGGACATTGGCGAGTTGCCATATAGATTACTCCTTGCGTCTTGCAGTTTGTGAATTCGCGATTTTGGTCTTCTAGTTTGGTTGTGGCACTGATACATTTCTTGCTTTTACAGATGTATTTGCAGGCTTTGCAGTCACCACATCTATAAGTCCCCGTGGTGTCACTGCTCAGCCACGTTGTTTTGCCCGTGTTGTCCTCCACAAAGTGGCTGCGCACAAGGTGATCTCTAAGGTTCCTGCCTCTCCTGTATGTGACCCTGGGGCTCTCAGGGACCACATCTTGCAGATCTTTATCTGATCTCAAAATTGCCCAAAGATCATAGCGTATGTTCATCACCCCCTGATTTCGGTCGTCGTAGGTTCCTATTAGATGGATCTCATTATCTTGTTGTTCTCGTGCTTTAGGGGTCAATAGAGAATTTCTGTCTCTTGTAAGGGCGTTGGCCTAGCACTTTTTTAGGATATCCCTTTTGTAGGAAGCGTTTTTGTAATTCCCTCGATTTTATCATGTACTCATTCACCGTTGAGCAATTTCTCCTTAGGCGTATATATTGGCTTTTCGGTATTCCTCTACGTAGGGGAGCCGGATGGTAGCTCTGCCAGGATAGTAACCCACTTGTGGCTGTCAGTTTTCAGTGTTGTGGTAACCGGCCTTGGTTGGTATTTATTATTGTAATGTCAAGGAAGTTTAAATTGTGTTTCTGAATCTCACTGGTAAAATACAAGCCTAACTGGTTCTGGTCTCACTGTTCTACTTCAATACATCTACATTTGGCTGTGGAGATCTATGAATGATTACTTGAGTCAGGTAACCTAATGACTAGTAGATTCACAGCCATCTGGATAAAAAATCCTGTTATGTGACGTTGTGCTGCCACCTAGTGGCTTCCCATTCTTTTACATAACCGTCTACACCACAGGTCTCAAACACGCGGCACGCGGGCCACATGTGCACAAAGGAAGCAGAGGGAACGGAGGACAGGTGAAAGGAATCTTTTTTTTTTTTTTTTTTTTTTTACTTTATGTGTGTGAAGAACAGCGCAGAGGACAATTCTACTGGATGGGGCATATTACTGCAAGATGGGGACCACCAGGATGGGGCATATTACTACAAGATGGGGACCACCAGGATGGGGCATATTACTGCAAGATGAGGACCACTAGGATGGGGCATAATACTACAAGATGGGGACCACCAGGATGGGGCATATTACTACAAGATGGGGACCACAAGTATGGGGCATATTACTGCAAGATGGGGACCACCAGGATGGGGCATATTACTACAAGATGGGGACCACCAGGATGGGGCATATTACTGCAAGATGAGGACCACCAGGATGGGGCATATTACTACAAGATGGGGACCACCAGGATGGGGCATATTACTGCAAGATGGGGACCACAAAGATGGGGCATATTACTGCAAGATGGGGACCACCAGGATGGGGCATATTACTACAAGATGGGGACCACCAGGATGGGGCATATTACTGCAAGATGGGGACCACCAGGATGGGGCATATTACTGCAAGATGAGGACCACCAGGATGGGGCATATTACTGCAAGATGGGGACCACCAGGATGGGGCATATTACTGCAAGATGGGGACCACCAGGATGGGGTATATTACTGCAAGATGAGGACCACCAGGATGGGGCATATTACTACAAGATGGGGACCACCAGGATGGGGCTCATTACTGCAAGATGGGGACCACCAGGATGGGGCATATTACTGCAAGATGAGGACCACCAGGATGGGGCATATTACTACAAGATGGGGACCACCAGGATGGGGCATATTACTGCAAGATGGGGACCACAAGGATGGGGCATATTACTGCAAGATGGGGACCACAAGGATGGGGCATATTACTACAAGATGGGGACCACTAGGATGGGGCACATTACTACAAGGTGGGGACAAGAATGGGGCACATTACTACAAGATGGGGACCACCAGGATGGGGCATATTACTACAAGATGGGGACTACCAGGATGGGCATATTACTGCAAGATGAGGACTACCAGGATGGGGCATATTACTACAAGATGGGGACCACCAGGATGGGGCATATTACTGCAAGATGGGGACCACCAGGATGGGGCATATTACTGCAAGATGGGGACCACCAGGATGGGGCATATTACTGCAAGATGGGGACCACCAGGATGGGGCATATTACTGCAAGATGGGGACCACCAGGATGGGGCATATTACTGCAAGATGGGGACCACCAGGATGGGGCATATTACTGCAAGATGGGGACCACCAGGATGGGGCATATTACTGCAAGATGGGGACCACCAGGATGGGGCATATTACTGCAAGATGGGGACCACCAGGATGGGGCTCATTACTGCAAGATGGGGACCACCAGGATGGGGCTCATTACTGCAAGATGGGGACCACCAGGATGGGGCTCATTACTGCAAGATGGGGACCACCAGGATGGGGCTCATTACTGCAAGATGGGGACCACCAGGATGGGGCTCATTACTGCAAGATGGGGACCACCAGGATGGGGCATATTACTGCAAGATGAGGACCACCAGGATGGGGCATATTACTACAAGATGGGGACCACCAGGATGGGGCATATTACTGCAAGATGGGGACCACCAGGATGGGGCATATTACTGCAAGATGAGGACCACCAGGATGGGGCATATTACTGCAAGATGAGGACCACCAGGATGGGGCATATTACTACAAGATGGGGACCACCAGGATGGGGCATATTACTGCAAGATGGGGACCACCAGGATGGGGCATATTACTGCAAGATGGGGACCACCAGGATGGGGCATATTACTACAAGATGGGGACCACCAGGATGGGGCACATTACTACAAGATGGGGACCACTAGGATGGGGCACATTACTACAAGGTGGGGACAAGAATGGGGCACATTACTACAAGATGGGGATCACCAGGATGGGGCATATTACTACAAGATGGGGACCACCAGGATGGGGCACATTACTACAAGGTGGGGACCAGGATGGGGCAAATTACTAGATGTTTGCCAGAATTACTATATATGGTGCTAATTCTGAAACAATATTACTCTATGTGGCCAAAAGAGGGAAACAAAATTATAAAAATAAAGCATGAAAAAATATTTTGCCACTAAAAATGCTGCTTTATATATAAACTAAATATATAAACTAAAGTAAACACAAAAAGTGCACATTTATTATCGCCATATCCGTAACGACCCAAGCTATAAAAAAATAAAATAAACACAGCAAAAATGTTCAGACGGTGTATACAAAAAAAATGGCATCACTAAAAATGTCACTTTGACCTGCAAAGAATGCGGCCCCCCAAATTCCAATTTTTTCCATATGCGGCCCATATACCCAGCCGAGTTTGAGACCCCTGCTCTACACTGTCCGTGTGGAATGTCCATTGGACACACACATTTTTGGATGTCGTTATATTTACAATGTGATTGGACATTTTTGCTAATATTTATAAGCTGTATGTAGAAACAGGAGGTCAGTTTTCCTTGTATGAGTCATAAGTCCCTGCAAAAGTCCCTGGCAGGGGGATGAGAGCGGCTGGGTCAGGAGGGGACCCAGCTAATTCTACATAGAGCAGAGAAAAGAGAATAATTAGCCCAGTAGAAAGGTATAATGAGCCGCTGTAAGTGCAGTGCTGTATAATCTGATTACAATATAGTAAGAGGATAAGCTCTGATGGGAGAGGGTCTTTAAGCCGGTCATGTATTGGGTAATGAGTTGGGGTGTCAGTCTCCATCAGTGCTGGCTGAACACTGACTATCCTGCTCAGATTACTACACATGGCGCTGCTCCTCCTCCCTGTAGTATGGGCTCCGCAGGACGGTGCCGAGGCTCCAGATTCTACCTGCACAGCAACAAGGTCCCAACACTTCTACCTCTATAACTTGCCTAATGCAGACGCAAACCTGCAGCCTTTCCACTGAGATCTTGTCGGCCTTCTACACTGCCACGGCTTTGTCTGCACAATGTAGCTTAAAGGGATTGTCCACTTCTTAAGCATCCTAGAAGTCTACAATATAAGGTCGGTATTCCTCTAACCCTCTGCCTTATTTGGCTGCCATTGAAGGCAGTCAGCGAAATGGGTTCAATTTTCTATAGAAGTGGCAGAATTTAACCCCTTCCTGACCATGTTATTTCCCGGCTCTGCATTTTTCTTATTCTTCTAAGAGCAGTAGCTTTATTTTTCTGTCAATACAGCCATATGAGGGTTTTTGTTTTTATGCCGTTCACTGATCAGGTTAATTATTTTTATATTTTGATTGGATAACGCCCATATGTTTTATTTTAAAATGGGTTATAGAGGGGCAGGAGTGATTTGAATGTTCAGATTAAACTTTTTCCTTTTTGTCCCCTTAGGCTGTGTGCCCACGATTCCTTTTTAAGTGTTTCCGCAGCGGCAAAAACGCTGCAGAAATGCTTAAAAAACGCATGGTAGAAGGCCTGCCATGTTCCCCAATGATGATCCGCATGTGCTGTGCACATGCTGTGGAAATTTCCGCTGCGGATTATCATTGCGGAAAAAAAAACAGCACTACCAATTATTTTGCGGAAGTGCTGCGTTTTCACCACCATTATATAGTAACATAGTTTTTAAGGTTGAAGGAAGACTAAGTCCATCTAGTTCAACCCATAGCCTAACATGTTGATCCAGAGGAAGGCAAAAAAAAACCATGTGGCAAACACCAAGCTCCACATTGGGGGAAAAAAATTCCTTCCCAACTCCATACGACAATCAGACTAGCTCCCTGGATCAACGCCCTATCAAGGAATCTAGTATTTATAACCTGCAATATTATACTTTTCAAGAAAGGCATCCATGCCCTTCTTAAATTTTAACAGTGAATCACTCATTACATCATCATGCGGCAGAGAGTTCCATAGTCTCGCTGCTCTTACAGTAAAGAATCCCCGTCTGTGATTATGATTAAACCTTCTTTCCTCCAGACGTAGAAGATGCCCCCTTGTCCCCGTCTCAGGCCTCAGAGTAAAAAGATCAGTAGAAAGGTCTTTGTACTGTCCCCTCATATACTTGTACATAGTAATAAGATCACCTCTAAGCCTTCTTTTTTCCACAGTAAATAACCCCAAGTGTAATAACTTGTCTTGGTATTGCAGACCCCCCAGTCCTCTAATAACCTTGGTCGCTCTTCTCTGCACCCGCTCTAGTTCAGCCATGTCTTTCTTATATACCGGAGACCAGAACTGTACACAGTATTCTAAGTGTGGTCGCACTAGTGACTTGTATAGAGGTAAAATTATGTTCTCCTCATGAGCATCTATGCCTCTTTTAATGCATTCCATTATTTTATTTGCCTTTGCAGCAGCTGTCTGACACTGGCCACTAAACGTGAGCTTGTCGTCCACCAATACACCCAGGTCTTTTTCAGTTCCAGTTTTGCACAGTGTTTTACAATTAAGTATATAATTATACATTTTATTTCCTCTGCCCAAGTGCATTACCTTACATTTATCCCCATTAAAGCTCATTTGCCATTTATCAGCCCAAGCTTCTAGTTTACATAGATCCTCCTGTAATATAAAATTGTCCTCCTCTGTATTGATTACCCTGCAGAGTTTAGTGTCATCTGCAAATATTGAAATATTACTCTGTATGCCCCCTACAAGGTCATTAATAAATGTTAAAAAGAAGGGGGCCCAATACTGACCCCTGTGGTACCCCACTGTTAACTGAGACCCAGTCTGAGTGTTTTCCATTAATAACCACCCTTTGTTTCCTATCACTGAGCCAATTCTTAACCCACATACATATATTTTCCCCTATCCCCAATGTTCTCATTTTATGTATCAACCTTTTGTGTGGAACCGTATCAAAAGCTTTTTAAAAGTCCATATACACAACATTCACTGCATTTCCTTGGTCCAGTCCAGAACTTGCCTCCTCATAAAAACTGATCAGATTAGTTTGACAGGAACGGTCCCTCATAAACCCATGTTGATATTGGGTCATGAGGTTATTCTTCTTCAGATACTCTATCATAGCATATCTTAGGAAACCCTCCAGGATTTTACCCACAGTAGAGGTTAAGCTTACTGGCCTATAATTTCCAAGTTCAGTTTTTGTCCCCTTTTTGAATATTGGCACCACATTTGCTATACGCCATTGACTTGCATTAGAACGCATGGACTACGCATCACTGTATATGTAGATGCGCAATCCACATGTTCCAATGTGCGGATGGTACCCAGGTCTAGAGGAGAGGAGACTCTCCTCCAGACCCAGGTACCATAGAAACTGTGAAAAAAAGAATAAAATAAAAAATAAATATGATACTTACCTTCTGGCGGCCCCCGTTGCGCTCCTCCTCTCATGCCGGCAAATCACGATGGACTGAAGGACCTGCGCTGACGTCATATTCTTGCGACTGGTCACGCGACGCTGACGTCGGCAGGTCCTTCAGTGCAGTGTACCGCGATCTGCCGGCAGTCAGCACCGAGTGAAGCAAGACTCCGGGCGCCATCGCAAGGTAAGTATAGATTTATTTTTTATTTTTTTGACATTCTCTCGGGTCACACTCCATTTGCATGGATTTATATAGTGTGACCAAGTTGACAAGCACTTTCCAAGTGATGCTAAAATCGCTTGAAAAGCGCTTGTCAACCCGCATGCAGAAATGCATGTGAAGAACGCTTCACATCCGCATGTCCCTGGCAGGAAAAACGCATGTACTATCCGCATGTACAATCCGCATGCGTTTTGTCTGCCAGGAGAGATGCAGAAAGGCTCAGGAAAAATCCGGAGCATTTCTGCATCGTGGGCACACAGCCTTAGGGGACGTGAACATGCAATCATCTGGTTTCTTGTGTTATGTACAGCAATACTGCAGTATATAGCCAGCATTCACAGATCTGTCATGACAGGCATGGGTCTTTTCAGCAGACTCCTTCCTGGCAGTGATGGCATCCCACGATCGTGTTACAGGGGCACAGTTGGGCACATGGCATGACTCCCTTCTCAGTTCGCTGTTAATGCTGCTGTCCATCTCTAACAGGTGGAGCTCTGCTCTACATGTGGCTATTAAAGGCAGATGATGGCTAAATATCACAGCCATCATCTTCCAGGCAAGAAGTCAGAGCTGGCATATGATGTAACTGCAAATCATGTTGGTAAGGGGTTAAAGTGCCACTTCAGTGGGGTTTTGACACGTGAAATACTTTTAGTGCAAAAATGACGTAGTCCTTTTGGGCATGAGGGTTGGGTGCTGGGATTACTAGTACACCTGACATCCAGGTGGGCATAATTCTGTTCCTTGTGTATTGGAAGACTTTTGCCTCTGCAGCTTTGGTGTTGGCAATCTTTCACTTTCATGCCCATTGATGCTCCACATGGTTGGCTCAGGAACCGTCCTCACATGATCTATATTTCCCTAAAGTAAAGTCACTTGTCAAAAGCCACCAGGACAAAGTGCGCGGTTCTGTATCATGTGGGAAAACATCAAGAAAAGCTCTAGGAAATGGCAACAAGCAAGTAATGACCCAGAAGAACGGGCAGCCTCTGAAAGGAGACCGGAAAGTGCCAAAGCCTGCGCAAATTGTTATACAGGTATAATGTATTACCGCAGCTCGGATCATACACCGCTCTTGTGTTCTCCCCTGTACTGATGTACAGACTTGTATCTACATAAAATTTGTTGTGCAATTTCCCCTGGGCACGCAGATACCCCATATGTGGGGGAAAAAACACTGTTTGGGCTCACGGCAGGGCTCGGAAGGGAAGGAGCGCCATTTGACTTTTTGATTGTAAAATTTGCTTGAATAATTAGCGGACGCCATATTGTGTTTGGAGAGCCCCTGATGTGCCCAAACATTGGAGCTCCCCCACAAAGTGACCCCATTTTGGAAACTAGACCCCCCAAGGCACCTATCTAGATGCATAGTGAGCAGTTGGAACCCCCAGGTGCTTCACAAATTGATTCGTAAAAATGAAAAAGTGGAAAAAAAATACTTTTCCATTTTTATGAATCAATTTGTGAAGCACCTAAGGGTTCCAAGTGCTCACTATGCATCTAGATAGGTGCCTTGGGGGGTCTAGTTTCCAAAATGGGGTCACTTGTGGGGGAGCTCCAATGTTTGGGCACACAGGGACTCTCCAAATGCAACATGGTGTCCGCTAACAATTTGAGCCGACAATTTGTTAGTGGACACCATGTTGCATTTGGAGGTACGACACAGAATTTGATAACATTAGGTCATCATATTGAATAAGTTGTCATTAGTCTTGAGCGCAAGTGCTCGCTACTTGAGTTTGCATCGGGTACTCAGGTATGCACCATGTACTGCGTGTGCTTGAGTGAAATGCTCGAGTCCCCGCCCGGATGTTTCACGGTTATTAGACACCCAAAAAAAACATGCAGGGATCGCTCGTGCATGGCAGGCAATCCCCGCAAAGTTTTTTGGGCCGTGAAGCATATGGGGCGGAGACTCGAGTTTTCACTCAAATACCCACGATACTCAATGCATACCAGAACACCCGATGCAAACTCAAGTAGCGAGCACTTGCACTCAACACTAGTCGCCATATCGTCATCTTTTTTTCTTACTTTTGAAAAAAATCCTAACCCCAGTCCTAACCCTAACCGTAGCACAACCCTAACCCTAGCACAACTCGAGAGTTTATTTTTTACGCCGTTCCTCATGCGGTATAAGTGATTAGATGACCTTATTCTTCAGGTTGGTGTGATTACAGAGATACCAGAATCATATGGGGTTTTTATGACTAACAGCTGTCACACACTAAAAGACGCATTTTTTGTAAAATCTAGTTTTTGCATCGCCATATTTTGAGAGCTATAATTTTTCCAGATTTTGACGGCTTTTTTTTTGCGGGATGAGTTGACGTTGTTATTGGTGCCATTTTCAGGCACGTGACATTTTTTGATCGCTTTCTATTCTGATTTTTGGAGGCAGAATAAACAAAAACCAACAATTCAGGAATTCTTTTTTTTTTTTTTTTTTTTATTCTGTTCCGCGTGTGGTAAAATTGATAAGGCAGCTTTATTCTTCGGGTCAGTACGTTTACAGTGGTACCACATTTATATCGTATTTCTATGTTTTGTACTTTTACATAATAAAAGCAATTTTATAGAAAAAAATATTTTTTAGCATAGCTTTATTCTGAGAGCTATAACTTTTTTATTTTTTGGCTGATGGAGCTGTATGGCAGCTTGTTTTTTGCGGGACGAGATTACTTTTTCAGCGGTACCATTTTTATTTATATTTGTCTTTTTGATCGCGTGTTATTCCATTTTTTGTTTGGCGGTATGGTGATAAAGCATTGTTTTTTGCTTCGTTTTTTATTTTTATTTAACGTGTTCACTGAAGGGGTTAACTAGTGGGACAGTTTTATAGGTCAGGTTGTTCCAGACGTGGCGATACCAAATATGTGTACTTTTATTGTTTTTTTTTTGTTTTTTTTTATATATATAATAATATTCATTGATGGGTACATTATATTTTTGGTGGATTATTTTTTTTTATTTTTATTTTTTTTATATATATATTTTTACAATTTTTTTTATTTTTTTTTTCACTTTCTGATAGTTTTTATACTTTATTACTTTGTCCCACTATGGGACTTTTTTTTCTCTGATCGCCTGCATGGCACAGGAATGCAGCACCATCCCTGTGTCATGCAGGCTGTCAGCGCTGGACAGGGAGAAGATTTTTGGAGATGCACTGCGCATGTCCAAAAAATCTTCCTGCTGTCTGGTGACCCGGATGTTGTCATGACAACATCGGGTCATCATGGCAACATCCTGGAAGCCACGGCAGACAGCGCTGGAAGCCGGAAGAGGAGGTGAGTATCTGCGATCACCTCCCCTTGCCACCGCAATGCTGCGATCGACTTCGATCGCAGCATCGCAGGGGTTAATGTGCTGGGAGCGGTGCGTGACCGCTCCCTGCACATAGTACCGGGTGTCAGCTGTGACAATCAGTTGACACCCGGCGGCGATCGCGCCCGCACAGCCTGTATGCGCGCGCGATCGCCATGACGTACTAATACGGGTCTGGCTCTTAAGTCCCAGGGCACAGACGCGTACTAGTACGTAAAATGTTAAGGGGTTAACTATGCACATGACTGTCACAAACACATGGACCACATTTTTGGGATGCTCACCTTTTTCCAGTTATGATGTATCTTTCATAACTGGGAAACCACCAGAAACCTAGGAAATGGGTTCTGAGCTTCTGAACATCATAGAAATATCAAATTTGATATCAATCTCCGTGAATATTGGTGACGGCAAACATGATGTATCCATCTTGGATGTGGGCCCCCCCATACCAAGATATGGAAGATGAAGGATTTATGTCTTGTGCAGCTGGGTGGGTTCACAAAACCGAGCCCCCGTGTGAGGTAAACAACATGGGTGTGTCCTAGTGTTTTGCCTCCTTACTAAAAACCAGAACGTCCATGTTGGCTCATTCCGACCCAGGGACGTCAGATGCAAGCACTCCTAGCTGCGTGGAGGAATCACACCTAATTTCCGGGGAGCCGTCCCCCCCCACAGAATCTGAGACCATCACCTCGTGGCGCAGGTTTTGCTATTATTTACCCCTTTTATTTTAATAACTGTTTTGTGCATATATGTAAATTGTCTTTTATAATATCTTGTATATCTTTTGCAAACACTGCCAACTTTCAGGAGTAAATTATTATTTACTAGCTTCGTTCTTCTTGTCCTATGTTGAGCAAACCCGTTCCTCACCCGCTAATTCACGTTACCGAACGGGTACCCGATCCACCTGTTAAGAGATCGGTGGTGGCAGCATACGGTGTATTTATGTGATATTGTGGTTGAGGGTGGTGGGATTGAGGTATATATACGTTCCTGGATGGAACTGGTGGTATATATACATCCTGTCACATCACGTGCCGCAATAGTCGACATAAATGAGAGCAGCTGCGCCCTGTTGCTTATCCTCGGTCAATACCGTGTTTCACCAGCAGGATAAGGCGGTGCCAGAGTGCTGCAAGGTCTGACCAAGTTTTCCTGACAATTGGTGGCAAGCGGTGGGATCATAGGACATTAGTGATCTGGTTTGAGCAATCATTCCTCTCACTAAAAACTTGCACGGTTCTTACCTGGACCCTGCACAAAAGTTTTGAAGATTGAACTCAGTGTTTATTAGATCTGAGACAATACTGTATGTGCAGCAGTCACCCCTACCCTTCTTCGTTTTTTCTTTCTATTTGTATTTTGGTGATCAAGGTCATTGTTGGGGAGTTCTGGTACAGCCAGCAGAAAATGGACGCTCTTATTGGAATATGTATAACCAAAGGCATGGACCCCCTCGGCAAAAACAAAGAACAAATGGCTGCTGCGCTGGCGCAACTGGAGGCAGAGCAAGCCCTTCTCCAGACCTCAGCAGGGCCAGGGGTCAGCCAAGATATGGACAGTACTGCTGCAGGGGTCCCACCTGTAGACGCATGCCGCGTCAGCGACCAGGGCAGCCTGGACCCTTATCTGCAGATGGCTCTACAGCAACTTCCTGCAGAGGATCATGAAGGACGGCTGAAAGTAATTCAGCAGCACCAGGAGGCTGACGAGCGGAGGCCCAAGCCCAGTCAGAGGCAGAGAGAGCCGAGCGAGAGGCCGAGCGGCAGGCCCAAGCTCAGAAGGCCCATGAACTGCAGATGGCCCAGCTCAGGATCTCACCATCCACCTCACGGAACGGTGAGACCAACAATGCGACCCTGTTTAAACCCCGTCCAGAGCATTTTCCTGTGATGTTAAAGGACAGCGACCTCGACACCTTTCTGAGGGGTTTTGAAAAGACTTGCAAACAGTACCAGCTGCCTGTGGACCAGTGGGCCCGGTACTTAACTGCAGGGCTGCGAGGCAAAGCTCTGGATGTGTTTGTGGCTCTTCCTCAGGGCCTAGATGGGAACTATAATGCCATTAAGCAGGCCCTAATCCAGAGGTTCCAACTGACTCCTGAGGTGTACTGTAAAAAGTTCCGGAACCTCCAACGTGGACCGCACGACAGTTACAGCGATGTGGTGCATGGGCTCAGAACCAACTTCAAGCAGTGGATCCAAGGACTGTCAGCGACCACCTTTGAGCAGTTAAAAGACCTGATGGTGAAAGACCAGTTCCTGCATCTGTGTCCGACTGAGGTAATGGATCGGGAGCCACCAGATGCCAATAAAGCGGCGCAGATCGCAGACACCTACAAGGCCAACCGGAGGTGCGGAAGCCGGGCGTTGCCAGCTGGAAAGGGGGTAAGCCATCAACCGCCATCCCTGCCCCAGCATCCGACCTTCTGGAGGCCTTGTCCCCGTTACCAACGCCCGGCCTGCATCTGATGCCCGCAAGTGTTATTTCTGCAACCAGACTTGTCATTTCAGCGCCACTTGCCCAGAGAAGCAGAGGAAGAACCCCCCATCCAAGGTCCCAGGGCCTAATGCATCAACTCTTTTGGTGGGTGGGCCGGTTGGGAGGGCCTGTGAAAACTTGCAGTCTGTCACTGTGGTGGATACTGTCACTGTAGGCCTCAAGGACACTGGGGCCGAACGAACCCTCATCCGACCCGAAATGGAGTCCGCTGAAGAGCTTATTCCAGGAAAGACCCTGACTGTCACCGATCTGATACAGTTGTTAAGGTTAATGCTGATAATGTGAATGTCAAAGCTTTACCTGATGATGATGTATTTGAAGGTACACGAGAACTCAGCCATGTCACGCTGAAGGGTGATATTGCTGAAGATCCCCTAGCAGGAGCAAGTGTCAGTGCTATGGGTAATGGAGAGAGGCACGGGGACCATGAAGCAGGTGGTGCTGTGCCAGCGACCAGTGTCACAACAGACGGTGATCTGGCTGATGGTAGCTGCCCCATAAGTAGCACTGCGCCTGAGGTAATGGGGGAGGATGGGGAAGTGGCACGCATAGCCGCGCAGGCTGATGGGACGGTGTTATTCCCCGGGGAGACGGCCTATATAGCCGCTGTTACCCGCAGTCAGAGTGCCCAGAACGCAAGTAACGCCCTGCCTTCTGGACCCTCCTCGGACAGAGGAATAACGGAATCAGTTAGGGACCCAGAGCCGGTCCCAGTGAGGACGTGGCCTTAACCTCACTTCTGGCTTCCTCCAGCCAGGAGTTTCAAGCAGCTCTGCACTCAGATGCTAGCCTAGAGGCGTTAAGGAGCCTCGCTGAGAAACCCACCTCCGAGTCGGATAAGGAGAGGGTATTGTGGGACCATAGGAGGTTGTACTGGGAGACAGTTCCCTGTACACCCCAACAGGAGTGGCTGAGGGGAAGACAGCTGGTCGTCCCCTACCAATTCAGGGGTGAGTTGTTGCAGATCGCCCATGAGATTCCACTTGCTGGACACTTGGGGGTCAGCAAAACCAAGGCCCGGCTGTCTCACTACTTTTATTGGCCCAAAATGAGGACAGATGTGGTGAACTACTGTCACTCCTGTACCACGTGTCAGAGTGGGAAAGTCAGGGCCGGCTCCCAATGCCCCCCCTGATATCTTTGCCAGTGATAGAGGAGCCTTTCCAGAGGATTGTTGTGGACATTGTGGGACCACTGGCCATACCCAGCAGCTCTGGAAAACGTTTCATCCTTACTGTGATAGACTATGCTACCCAGTATCCGGAGGCAGTAGCCCTGTCCTCAATTAGGGCGGATAAGGTGTCGGACGCCCTCTTGGCCATCTTTTCGCGAGTAGGCTTCCCCAGTGAGATGCTTACCGACCAGGGGACCCAGTTCATGTGTTGCTTAATGGAGGCCCTATGTAAGAAAATGCAGGTGCAGCATCTGGTATCGAGCACGTATCATCCCCAAACCAATGGTTTGTGTGAGCGATTCAACGGTACCCTCAAACGGTTCTAGGAAGTTTTGCCCCCAGGTACATTTCGCCCCCAGGATGTTTCGCCCCCAGCATTTTACCCCCAGGATGTTTCGCCCCCGAACATTTCGCCCCCAGCTTTTTGCCCCCAGATGTTTTGGCCCCAAATTAGGCAGGGAATTTCGGCCTTGTGTTTTAGCCCTATGACCTCTTTCACAGTAGGCACTTTCCCAAGTGCTAAGCACTGGAAAATTGCTAAGAAGATTGCCAATTTTGAATATATAAGTCAATGGCTGGAAAAGCGAGGTGTTGTTTCGGCCAGCTCTTTTTATTTTATTACAGGAGCTATTTTTGAGCACTTAGCGTTCATCAATAGCCTGTATCTTATGGGTCATTACCGAGAGCGCTCACAAAAGTGCTCTCAAAAATGCTAGTAAAGCACGTGCTTTGGAGTTCTAAAACAGTGGCAGCATAAGGGTGCTTTCACACTTCCACTACATATGTACTACAGGCCTCCCGTTCGCTTCTGTAATGCCGCCGTTCCGCTAACCTGCAGCGGAATGAAAAGAAGAAAATGCTTTTCTTTTTGTTCTGACACTGATAGCGGAATGCGGTATTACGAAAGCGAACGGGCAGCTGCAAGACCTGAAGCAATCCGACTTGTTAATGTGGCAGTCACCAGGGCAAGGACAACACGGGAGACACCACAACAGATTCTCACAGATGTCGTTTCAGGAGCCCATTCTAATGTTGTAGCACTTCTCCCAAGGAAAGCATCACTGAAGAGAACAATACGATTAGCAAGGCAGCTTGGCAATATTCCAAGGTTCCCTCAAACCCTTGATCAACTTGCTATCCCCCAGGAGTTTCAGGAGATCAGTATTGATGGTGTCCAGCAGCAGTACCTTCTGCATGACTCTGGTAAGCTACTTAACTATTTAACATTGTATTAAAACAATTCCATTATGCATAATTTTTTTTTTAAATAAAAATATATCATTTTCCACTGGGACAATATATGTTGTCAAAAAGTATTGGTTGGCCCCTTTACACTAGATTTTGCTTCAGTTATGAAATCAGAAAATCTGGAGCAAAATGTGAGTTTTTAATGTGAGATATGAACAGAGGCTTCTGATTAGGATATTTTTTTTTGTGAATTCATCCCAAAATTATCTGTCTGATGCTTGTTACACTTTTTCTGTTATTTCCTCTACTAATACTTTCATTTTAAATTAGGAAATGGACACAGCCGTATGTTGATATTTGGAACAAGAGACAATCTCCATCTACTGGCACAAACTAAAGAGTGGTTTGCTGATGGCATGTTTTTCACTACACCAGCCTTGTTTAAGCAGCTTTACACAATCCATGTAGTCCATGGCGGCCTTGTTGTTCCGCTAGTGTACACCTTGCTGACAGACAAGAGCTGTTCTACATACCAGAGGTTGCTGCAAGAGCTGAAGAACTTGCAGCCTGGACGGCAGCCAGACAACCTGATGTTGGATTTTGAACTAGCTGCAATACAGGCATTTGAAAGTGAATTCCCCAACCTTGAGAAGACTGGTTGCTTTTTCCACCTATCACAGTCGGTTTGGCGTAAAGTTCAAAATGAAGGACTCAAGATGCAATACCAAGGTGACCATGAATTTGCCCGTTGGGTACGCATGATACCTGCCCTGGCCTTTATACCACCACAGAATGTTGTGCAATCATTTGAAGAATTGGTGGAAGATCCTGACTTTCCACAAGAAGCAATACCTATCGCCAACTATTTTGAAGACAGCTAATATCGGTCGAATGAATCGCAGAGGACGTCAAGCACCTTTGTTTCCAGTTCAACTCTGGAATGTGTATGAACGACCATTGAATGATCAACAGCGAACAAATAATGATGTCGAAGGATGGCACCGTAGCTTTCGAGAAACATGTGGTACTCTTTTCCAAAATATATACCGGTTCATTAACTGTCTGAAACATCAGCAAGAGCTCCATAGTTTTGAAATTATTCAGATAATAGCAGGAAATCCCATCGCTGCAAGAAACAAAAAGTATGCTGCAATTTCAGCAAGGGTTAAACGTATCGAGCAAGATTTCAATAATAGAAGCGTGATGGATTATCTGAGAGGCATTGCCTACAGCTTTGGATTTTAGTTCATGGTCACATATTGTATGTTTTGAGAGCAGTGTTTTTAGCTGTAAAATCATTCAAGCATTATAACCTGTAATTTGTCTTTTCTCTTTTTCTCTAATCCTTCCCCTCTATACCTTTTTATGTTTCTTGTTACAACAGTTTTGATATATACAGTTAAAGCATAACTCTCCAAAAAACATAAGTTCTGTTATAGTACCTGTGCCCATGATATTCATTTCCAAAGGAGACCTTCCAGCAGCTTCACTTCTGTGTGAAAAGTCTCCTCCAAGTTACAGCTCCATGTGCTGCAGGATTTCAGTGGTGGCTAAGGAGGTTGTTTCTCCTTAGTAGCAGAACTTGTGGATGGATTCTAGAGGCTGTGGCTGCACAGGAGCATGCAACTACCGTAACAATAGATTCCCTATGATGTATAAAGGGCTGCTGGTTTACAGCCTTCTGCAGAGCCCCCCCCCTATGTGTTTCGTCCTGTAACGGCTTTACACAGGCGGGGGGGAGCCCTCCTCTTGTCCAGGACAGAGCACATGAGCGGAGGGTGAAGGGGAGCTTTGCAGAGGGCTGTGAACAAGCAGCCCTGAATGTATCACAGGGAGCCAGGATCTGTTCTGCTACCAAGGGGGCTCGACCTCCTTAGTAACCAATGAAATCCTACTATTTTCCTGTCTGTTTGTAAAATGACTTATCTAGAAAACAATGTTTTAGAATAAAAAAAACTCATTTGATCAGAATTCTATATCTTACTCATATGGTGTATTATTAGTGATAAGCGAACCTGCCAAAGTTCAGTTCAGGCAGGTCTTTCCCGTATGCGAAAGATCCAGGAGCAAATTGCTAGAGACAAAACATCCAGGGATGAAATGCTGGGGGCGAAATGTTCGGGGCGAAACATCCTGGGGGCGAAATGTTCAGGGCGAAACATCCTGGGGGCGAACTGTGCGGGGGCGAAATGTACCCGGGGGCGAATTGCTGGGGGCGAAACATCCAATTCCCGGCCCCCACATAGTCCCCCATACAGAATTATGGGCACCACAAAGTCCTCTATAAAATGTAATGGGCCCTACATAGTCCTCTATACAGAATAATGGCCCCACATAGTCCTCCATACAGAATAATGGGCCCCACATAAACCTCCATACAGTATAATGGGCCCCATAGATTGTTCCATACTGAAATGGCCCCATAGATTGCTCCATGCTGCATAATGGCCCCATAGATTGCTCCATATTGTATAATAGCCCCTAGATTGCTCCATACTGTAATGGCCCCATAGATTGCTCCATATTGTATAATAGCCCCTAGATTGCTCCATACTGTAATGGCCCCATAGATTGCTCCATACATTAATTGCCTCATAGATTGTTCCATGCAACATAATGGCCTCATAGATTGCTCCATGCTGCATAATGGCCCCATAGATTGCTCCATGCTGCATAATGACCCCATAGATTGCTCCATGCTGCATAATGACCCCATAGATTGCTCCATGCTGCATAATGGCCCCATAGATTGCTCCATGCTGCATAATGGCCCCATAGATTGCTCCATACTGTATAATGGCTCCATACTGCATAATGGCCCCATAGATTGCTCCATACTGTATAATGGCTCCATACTGTATAATGGCCCCATAGATTGTTCCATGCTGTAATGGCCCCATAGATTGCTCCATACTGTATAATGGCTCCATAGATTGCTCCATACTGTATAATGGCCCCATAGATTGTTCCATGCTGTAATGGCCCCATAGATTGCTCCATACTGTATAATGGCTCCATAGATTGCTCCATATTGTATAATAGCCCCTAGATTGCTCCATACTGTAATGGCCCCATAGATTGCTCCATATTGTATAATAGCCCCTAGATTGCTCCATACTGTAATGGCCCCATAGATTGCTCCATACATTAATTGCCTCATAGATTGTTCCATGCAACATAATGGCCCCATAGATTGCTCCACACTGTAATGGCCCCATACATTGCTCCCTACTGTATAATGGCCCCCTAGATTGCTCCATACTATAATGGCCCCACATGATGCTGCATACTGTATAATGGCCCCATATATAACTCCATACTGTATAATGGCCCCACATGATGCTGCATACTGTATAATGGCCCCATATAGTGCTGCATACTGTATAATGGCCCCATATAGTGCTGCATACTGTATAATGGCCCCATATAGTGCTGCATACTGTATAATGGCCCCATATAGTGCTGCATACTGTACAATGGCCCCATAGATTGCTCCATAGATTGCTCCATGCTGCATAATGACCCCATAGATTGCTCCATGCTGCATAATGACCCCATAGATTGCTCCATGCTGCATAATGACCCCATAGATTGCTCCATGCTGCATAATGACCCCATAGATTGCTCCATGCTGCATAATGACCCCATAGATTGCTCCATGCTGCATAATGGCCCCATAGATTGCTCCATGCTGCATAATGGCCCCATAGATTGCTCCATGCTGCATAATGGCCCCATAGATTGCTCCATGCTGCATAATGGCCCCATAGATTGCTCCATGCTGCATAATGGCCCCATAGATTGCTCCATGCTGCATAATGGCCCTGTGATGAACCTGTAGCCGCCATCTTGGTAATGATAAATCATATCCAGGGATGGCCACACTTCAGCAGCCCCCACCCTTGGGACCTTCTGTTAAAACGTCAACTAGATAGTTTCCCCCATCCAGGGCCTACTTAACACTTGAATGCTAGGAGCTTCAAAGACTTCGAGAGGAAACACAGCCAGCAGGGGGGGGTTGCTTCGTCTATCTGTACCTGACCATTTGTCCCATAGGACTAGTTTCTTTGTCTGTCACAAGCATGGAGGCATAAGATATAGAAACATGAAAAGTACACGCATGTTGCGTGGGATGGGCCAATAAAAAAATATCACGGCGTCCCGGAGCCATTGCGCACACAAGCCTCCGCGGTAGACGTTTGTACGTGCTCTGGAAGCCAAGATATAGCGCTGAGCCATTCCTGAGGACCGTATGGTATCATAATTGATATCAAAAGGTCGGTTACGGCGGCCCGAATCCATGGGAACCCCTGGGGGTATCATGAGACCATCCCAGAAGAAGTTATTGGGTTCCTTAGAATTTGGGCTTCTGATCGAAGTTAGACCTGAGGGTGGAGACTGAGCCAGCTGACCTCACCAGCAGTGGGCGGGACGGGGCAGGTAAGATAGCAGGACAGACAAGAGATAAGTCAGTCTTGACCCAAGAGTGGTGTGCTGAACATCTGAGCACCAGCTGAGGCCACCAAGGGGAGGAGCAGTTTGACCATGCGGTGGTAGGCCTCAGCCTGTAACAAAGAACCGTGCCTGCGATCGCAGAATCCTCTCCCTGCGTCACAAGAAAATCAAGAAACCGGTAACTGATATGCTGTGGTGATTCTGTGTGTTGTATTCCATTGTTGTATAGTTTAGCCTGACCTTATACCTGTGTATATTTAGTTGTATATCGTGTATCTAGTGTATTATTATAATCAATTACCTCAAGTAATTGTGGGCCTGCCTTTTATTCTGCATAACGAACGCACGTCCGTGTGAGCTCGGCTCAAGCCAAAACGCTACCCAGGGTTGGTTCCTGACCCGATATAGGCCCATTCACGGACTGGGCGTATATCTAAAATAGGGACTGGTGGCAGCATACCAACTGGGGATTGGGGAAGGCTGGTAGTGACGGTCGGAGGTTCAGATATATATATTCCTGGCGCGGCCAAGGAAGATATATATACCGCCCTCACTACAGAGGGCCCCGATACCCAGTAGGTTACAGGACAGTCTCCCTGGCGACCGCTTATCCTAGGTGCAGTTCCTTGACTGACCTGAGGCTAAGAGGGCGCTAGCGAGTTGTGCTGTGTAGTGACGTTACGGTTTAGTGACGTTGAAGGGATAACACACTACCGTGTTCCCTGCGCTGGTTGCAGCTACCTGGCACTACTTTCTCTAGGTGCAGTACCTTGACTGACCTGAGAGGTAAGGGGGCGCCAGAGAGCTGCACCCACCGGCCGGCTTTCATCACATTGGTGGCAGAGCGGTGGGATTGCAGAATAATAGTGTTGTGGGACCCCTACTCCCAGGCACTAAAGACTGCCAGTGGTAACTTCCACTGCTGGAGTCTTAAGGTCAGCCCAACGTTAGACGGTCAGGCTAAAAGTATAACAAGGTGTGTGCAAACTCAGGGTTGCAGCGGTGTCGGTTACCAAGATGGCAGACGGCACCAGGAGCAAGACCCTGCAGGAGGCTAATGCTACGGTCCGTGTGGCAGGAGGGGAGGACATTGTTACTCATGGCGAGGAGGAGTCCAGCCCGGGCACCTCAGGGAGCCAGTCCCCAGTATACGGTCCCGCAGTGGGCTGCCCACCACCTACCCAGCCCAGCCTGTCCAGATCACAAGCCCTTTTACAAGCGGCTATGGCAAGTCTCCAGTCTCATGGCGATGCCGTCTACAAAACCCTCCTGGCAGCATCAGAGAAGGCAGCGGAGGAGGAGCGCGAAGCTGCGGAGCGCCGGGAGGCTGCGGAGCGTGCAGAGCGGGCTGCAGAGCGCCGGGAGGCTGCGGAGCGTGAAGCTGCAGAGCGCCGGGAGGCTGCGGAGCGTGCAGAGCGAGCTGCGGAGCGCCAGCACCAACTGGACCTGGCCCAGCGGGGGCTTCCGCTAGAGCAACCAACCCATCAGGAGACCAAGTCGTCCAAAGTCCGAGCTGAGGACTTCCCTCTACTGGAGAAGGATGGGGACCTGGACTCCTTTCTGGTGGCATTTGAACGGACCTGTCTTCAGCACCATCTGGCCCGGGATCAGTGGGCCAGATACCTGACCCCCCGTTTGAGGGGTAAGTCCCTGGATGCCTTGGGGGACTTACCTGCCGGGGAGGTACAGAACTACGACTGCATCAAGCGGGCCCTGATCCGGCAGTACAACCTCACTCCCGAGTCGTACCGCCAGAAGTTCCGGAGCCTGCTGCGTGGCCCCAAGGACACCTGGACCGATCATATGCGGGCGCTGTTGAGAGCCGCAGAGCACTGGACCTCGGGTCTAGCGCTTACTACCCGCCAGGAGGTCCAGGAACTGTTCGTCACGGAGCAGTTCTTGTGGAACTGCCCAGAGGACCTCCGACAGTTCCTCCGTGACCGAAAACCAACAGGGGCTTCTGCTACAGCCGCCCTGGCAGACGAGTATGCCAATAACAGGGCGCCTGAGCTGAAGAAGTCTGCCAGCAGCACCTGGAGAGGGGGTAAGCCCAGTCATGCCCCTGTTTCCCCGGCCCCTAGAACACAAGGGGTGTATCCCCCTGTTGCCCTCTCCAGGCAAGGACCAGACGTAAGACGTTGTCATCTATGCAACAAACCAGGACACTTTAGGGCTGAGTGTCCCCAGCGCCAAAAGACCCCATCCCAGTCCCAGAGAGCGCCCAATGTTTTGTGTGTGGGAGGGGGTGGTGGTAGGTCCCTGGACAACATCCAACCCGTCACCATAGGCCGTTCTGCGGTCATGGGACTGCGGGACACGGGCGCTGAACGAACACTGGTACGGCCTGAGGTGGTGTCCCCCCAGGACTTGGTACCAGGAAAGACTCTTTCCGTCTCCGGGGTTGGAGGCGTGGAGCCGGCACTTCCCGTTGCCATGGTGTATTTGGACTGGGGTGCCGGAAGGGGGATGCGGGAGGTGGGAGTAACGCCAAATATTCCCGCAAATGTTTTATTAGGGACCGACTTGGGGCGTCTAGTATCGCAGTATGTACCTTCTGAACCCCCAAGTTCGGCCCCCCAAGAGTGTATTGGTTTGTCTGCTGCTAATGCCAACCATGTGGTATGTAGTGTGTGTCCTGCTGAGGAGGAGGGAGTGAAACCTGAGGGTAACACCTGCACAGACACAACACAAACAGGGTTAGTGAAAGCAGGTGGGGAGTGTGGGGATGCCCGCAGAGGTGCTCAGCCGGCGTGCCGTGACCTCTTGTCCTCCGGTGAGGGAGGGGGCGGGCAGGATTCTGTAGAGGGAAGCTCAGGGATGGAGAGGGGGGCAGCTACCGGCAGTGTAGGGCTCCCAGGGGTATCCAGGCTGCTGAGTATAGGCCCACTGCAGGGGGAGGAACAGGCCATGGGAGGTGGGGGTGTCCCAAGAGAGGAGCCGCCAGGTAAGACCCCAGGGCAGGAGTTCCCCACATCCGAGAGGTCCAAAGGCCTAGGAAGCCTGCCTGATCGGGCGGCTTGGTCAGAAACAGAGGGGAAGCAGGCACTACCCACGGTCACAGCGGTCATAGCCGCTGTCACCAGGAGTGGGAGCGCCGGAGCCCAAGGAGCCTTGCAGAGGTCCGACGGCTTCCCCACTTCTGACCAAGTGTCTGCCAGGTCAGACAGCGGCCAGGTGACATGCCCGGAGGGGCTGACGGAGGATGTGGCAGTTTCGTCGATTCTGGCCACATCAAGTCAGGAATTTCAGGCTGCGTTGGAAGCAGACGACAGCCTGAAAGCTCTCAAGGAACAGGCGGCACAGCCTCCCATGGAGTCAGACTGCGAGCGTGTGGTCTGGGACCAGGGACGGCTGTACCGGGTAACGGTCCAGCAGGGTTCACCGGAGGCGTGGCCCAGGGACCGACAGTTAGTGGTACCCTATCCGTTCAGGGCGGAATTGTTGCGGATCGCACACGAGATTCCGATGGCCGGACACCTAGGGATCGCTAAAACCAAGGCCAGGATAGCTCAGCATTTCTACTGGCCTGGGATGGGAGCCGCGGTGGGTGCCTACTGCCGTTCGTGTGACACCTGTCAGAGGGTGGGGAAGGCGGGGCCGCGCCCCAAAGCCCCACTGGTAACTCTGCCAATCATCGAAGAGCCTTTCTCGAGGGTCGCTGTGGATCTTATTGGACCTCTGTCCACTCCCAGCCACTCCGGGAAATGCTTCATACTCACGGTAGTGGACTATGCCACCCGGTACCCGGAAGCGGTAGCTTTGTCGTCCATTCGGGCCGACAAGGTGGCTACCGCCTTACTGGAGATCTTCTCCAGAGTGGGTTTCCCCCAAGAAACGCTCACCGACCGAGGGACCCAGTTCATGTCGCGGCTGATGGAGTCCCTCTGTAAGCAAATGCAGGTGCAACATCTGGTGGCCAGCCCGTATCACCCACAGACTAATGGCCTGTGTGAGCGGTTCAATGGCACCTTAAAGCAGATGCTTAAGATGTTGGTCGACTCCCACGGGAGAGACTGGGAGCGTTACCTCCCACACCTCCTATTTGCTTACCGGGAGGTTCCGCAGGCCTCAACGGGGTTCTCCCCCTTTGAGCTCCTGTACGGGCGACGGGTACGGGGCCCCCTGGCTCTGGTGAAGGAAGCATGGGAAGGGGATTTGGCCACCCCCGAGGTGTCGGTCATCGAGTATGTCGTGCGCCACCGGGACAGGATGATGGCCTTGGCAAAGCTGGTGCAGGACAATATGGCCCAGGCCCAGGCCGACCAGAAGCGGTGGTACGACCAGAATGCTTGTGAGAGGACCTACCAGGTGGGTCAAAAGGTGTGGGTACTGGTCCCCGTACCACAGAACAAGCTTCAGGCAGCCTGGGAAGGTCCCTACTTCGTGCACCAGAAACTCAATGCCGTCACCTATCTGGTCACCCTGGATCACGCCCGTGGAAGGAGGAAGGCCTTCCACGTGAACATGATGAAGGCTCATCATGAGCGGGAAGCGACTGCCCACCCAGTGTGCAACCTTCCCGAGGAAGGAGAGGTAGAAACCCTCCTGGATCTGCTCACCCAAGCCAAGGCGGGTGGGTCCATCGAGGATGTGGGGGTTGGCCACCAGCTCACGGAGGACCAACGGTCCCAGCTGGGGACCACCCTGCACCCCTTCCGGGGGCTGTTCAGCAGCCTGCCCGGAAGGACTGAGATGGCTGGCCACGACGTGGACACTGGCGATCACCCGCCGATCCGGCGTTCAGCATATCGGGTCTCTTTCGAGGTGCAGGGAAACATGCGCCAAGAGATAGACGAGATGCTGAAGCTGGGGGTGATCCAGGCATCCAGCAGCGCGTGGGCCTCGCCTGTAGTCCTCGTACCAAAGAAGGACCAAACTACACGGTTCTGCGTGGACTACCGGGGGCTCAACGCTGTAACGGCCACCGATGCGTTCCCCATACCACGCATCGATGACCTGCTCGATCGGATGGCCGGGGCTAAGTACCTGACCATCATGGATCTGAGCCGGGGGTACTGGCAGATTCCTCTGACCCCCGCGGCAAGGGAACGCTCTGCCTTTATCACCCCTTTTGGACTGTACGAGTCCACAGTGATGCCATTCGGCATGAAGAATGCCCCTGCCACTTTTCAGCGGATGGTCAATACGCTGCTTGAGGGACTTGAAGGGTACGCGGCTGCGTACTTGGACGATATTGCAGTCTTCAGTCCCACTTGGGAGGATCACCTAGAGCACCTGCGGCAGGTGCTCGGTCGGATCCACCGGGCAGGCTTGACCATCAAGCCGGAAAAGTGCCAGCTGGGCATGAGTGAGGTCCTCTACCTGGGTCACCGGGTAGGCGGGGGGGTTCTGAAGCCAGAACCGGGGAAAGTGGATGCCATCGCATCCTGGCCCACTCCTAGGACCAAAAAGCAGGTGATGTCCTTCTTGGGGACCGCCGGGTACTATAGGAGGTTCGTCCCACACTATAGCACCCTGGCCAAGCCCCTGACGGACCTCACCAAGAAGAAGCTGCCCGTCGCAGTCGACTGGACAGTCGCCTGCGAGACAGCTTTCGGGGCACTCAAGGCCGCCCTAAGTAGCTCCCCTGTACTGCAAGCTGCCGACTTCGACCGGCCGTTTGTGGTACAGACCGACGCCAGTGACTTTGGCCTCGGTGCTGTGCTAAGTCAGGTCAACACGACAGGCCAGGAACATCCTGTCTTGTACCTGAGCAGGAAGCTACTGCCCCGGGAGGTGGCTTACTCCACGGTGGAAAAAGAATGCCTGGCAATTGTATGGGCCCTGCAGCGTCTGCAGCCCTACTTGTACGGGAGCCATTTCACCGTGGAGACGGACCACAACCCCCTCAGCTGGTTACACACGGTCTCTGGGTCGAATGGCAGGTTGCTACGCTGGAGCCTCGCTCTCCAGCAGTACCACTTCTCCATTCGCCACAGAAGAGGCCGTGACCACGGTAACGCTGACGGGTTATCCCGGCAAGGGGAGGGTGCAGAAGGACGCACGGGGGAACACAGGAATGTGCTACCCCCTCGCGCCCTCGTATAGGGGGAGGTGTGATGAACCTGTAGCCGCCATCTTGGTAATGATAAATCATATCCAGGGATGGCCACACTTCAGCAGCCCCCACCCTTGGGACCTTCTGTTAAAACGTCAACTAGATAGTTTCCCCCATCCAGGGCCTACTTAACACTTGAATGCTAGGAGCTTCAAAGACTTCGAGAGGAAACACAGCCAGCAGGGGGGGGTTGCTTCGTCTATCTGTACCTGACCATTTGTCCCATAGGACTAGTTTCTTTGTCTGTCACAAGCATGGAGGCATAAGATATAGAAACATGAAAAGTACACGCATGTTGCGTGGGATGGGCCAATAAAAAAATATCACGGCGTCCCGGAGCCATTGCGCACACAAGCCTCCGCGGTAGACGTTTGTACGTGCTCTGGAAGCCAAGATATAGCGCTGAGCCATTCCTGAGGACCGTATGGTATCATAATTGATATCAAAAGGTCGGTTACGGCGGCCCGAATCCATGGGAACCCCTGGGGGTATCATGAGACCATCCCAGAAGAAGTTATTGGGTTCCTTAGAATTTGGGCTTCTGATCGAAGTTAGACCTGAGGGTGGAGACTGAGCCAGCTGACCTCACCAGCAGTGGGCGGGACGGGGCAGGTAAGATAGCAGGACAGACAAGAGATAAGTCAGTCTTGACCCAAGAGTGGTGTGCTGAACATCTGAGCACCAGCTGAGGCCACCAAGGGGAGGAGCAGTTTGACCATGCGGTGGTAGGCCTCAGCCTGTAACAAAGAACCGTGCCTGCGATCGCAGAATCCTCTCCCTGCGTCACAAGAAAATCAAGAAACCGGTAACTGATATGCTGTGGTGATTCTGTGTGTTGTATTCCATTGTTGTATAGTTTAGCCTGACCTTATACCTGTGTATATTTAGTTGTATATCGTGTATCTAGTGTATTATTATAATCAATTACCTCAAGTAATTGTGGGCCTGCCTTTTATTCTGCATAACGAACGCACGTCCGTGTGAGCTCGGCTCAAGCCAAAACGCTACCCAGGGTTGGTTCCTGACCCGATATAGGCCCATTCACGGACTGGGCGTATATCTAAAATAGGGACTGGTGGCAGCATACCAACTGGGGATTGGGGAAGGCTGGTAGTGACGGTCGGAGGTTCAGATATATATATTCCTGGCGCGGCCAAGGAAGATATATATACCGCCCTCACTACAGAGGGCCCCGATACCCAGTAGGTTACAGGACAGTCTCCCTGGCGACCGCTTATCCTAGGTGCAGTTCCTTGACTGACCTGAGGCTAAGAGGGCGCTAGCGAGTTGTGCTGTGTAGTGACGTTACGGTTTAGTGACGTTGAAGGGATAACACACTACCGTGTTCCCTGCGCTGGTTGCAGCTACCTGGCACTACTTTCTCTAGGTGCAGTACCTTGACTGACCTGAGAGGTAAGGGGGCGCCAGAGAGCTGCACCCACCGGCCGGCTTTCATCACAGGCCCCATAGATTGCTCCATGCTGCATAATGGCCCCATAGATTGCTCCATGCTGCATAATGGCCCCATAGATTGCTCCATGCTGCATAATGGCCCCATAGATTGCTCCATGCTGCATAATGGCCCCATAGATTGCTCCATGCTGCATAATGGCCCCATAGATTGCTCCATGCTGCATAATGGCCCCATAGATTGCTCCATGCTGCATAATGGCCCCATAGATTGCTCCATGCTGCATAATGGCCCCATAGATTGCTCCATACTGTATAATGGCTCCATACTGTAATGGCCCCATAGATTGCTCCATGCTGTAATGGCCCCATAGATTGCTCCATACTGTATAATGGCCCCATAGATTGCTCCATACTGTATAATGGCCCCATAGATTGCTCCATACTGCATAATGGTCCCATAGATTGCTCCATGCTGCATAATGGCCCCATAGATTGCTCCATGCTGCATAATGGCCCCATAGATTGCTCCATGCTGTAATGGCCCTATAGCTTGCTCCATGCTGTAATGGCCCTATAGCTTGCTCCATGCTGTAATGGCCCCCTAGATTGCTCCATAAGTATAATGGCCCCCTAGATTGCTCCATAAGTATAATGGCCCCCTAGATTGCTCCATAAGTATAATGGCCCCCTAGATTGCTCCATGCTGCATAATGGCCCAATAGATTGCTCCATATTGTATAAAAGCCCCATAGATTGCTCCATACTGTAATGGCCCCATAGATTGCTCCATACATTAATTGCCTCATATATTGTTCCATGCAACATAATGGCCTCATAGATTGCTCCATGCTGCATAATGGCCCCACATGATGCTGCTGCAAACTGTATAATGGCCGCATATATAACTCCATACTGTATAATGCCCCCACATGCTGCTGCATAATGTATAATGGCCCCATATAGTGCTCCATACTGTATAATGGCCTCATATATTGCTCCATACTGTATAATGGCCCCATATATTGCTCCATACTGTATAGTGGCTCCATACATTGCTCCATGCTGTAATGGCCCTATAGATTGCTCAATGCTATAATGGCCCTATAGATTGCTCCATGCTGTAATGGCCCTATAGATTGCTCCATGCTGTAATGGCCCTATAGATTGCTCCATAAGTATAATGGCCCTATAGATTGCTCCATAAGTATACTGGCCCCATAGATTGCTCCATCCTGTAATGGCCCCATAGATTGTTCCATACTGTAATGGCCCCATAGATTACCCCATACTGTGTAATGACCCCATAGATTGCTCCCTCTTGTATAATGGCCCCATAGACTGCTCCATACTGTATAATGGCCCCATATATTGCTCCATGCTGTAATGGCCCTATAGATTGCTCCACAAGTATAATGGCCCCATAGATTGCTCCATGCTGTAATGGTCCCATAGACTGCTCCATACTGTATAATGGCCCCATAGATTGCTCCATGCTGTATAATGGCCCCATAGATTGCCCCATGCTGTATAATGGTCCCATAGATTGCTCCATGCTGCATAATGGCTCCATAGATTGCTCCATGCTGCATAATGGCTCCATAGATTGCTCCATAAGTATAATGGCCCCATAGATTGCTCCATAAGTATAATGACCCTATAGATTGCTCCATAAGTATAATGGCCCTATAGATTGCTCCATAAGTATAATGGCCCCATAGATTGTTCCATGCTGTAATGGCCCCATAGATTGCTCCATATTGTATAATAGCCCCTAGATTGCTCCATACTGTAATGGCCCCATAGATTGCTCCATACATTAATTGCCTCATAGATTGTTCCATGCAACATAATGGCCTCATAGATTGCTCCATGCTGCATAATGGCCCCATAGATTGCTCCACACTGTAATGGCCCCATACATTGCTCCCTACTGTATAATGGCCCCCTAGATTGCTCCATACTATAATGGCCCCACATGATGCTGCATACTGTATAATGGCCCCATATATAACTCCATACTGTATAATGGCCCCACATGATGCTGCATACTGTATAATGGCCCCATATAGTGCTGCATACTGTATAATGGCCCCATATAGTGCTGCATACTGTATAATGGCCCCATATATTGCTCCATACTGTATAATGGCTCCATAGATTGCTCCATTCTGCATAATGACCCCATAGATTGCTCCATGCTGCATAATGACCCCATAGATTGCTCCATGCTGCATAATGACCCCATAGATTGCTCCATGCTGCATAATGGCCCCATAGATTGCTCCATGCTGTAATGGCCCCATAGATTGCTCCATACTGTATAATGGCTCCATAGATTGCTCCATATTGTATAATAGCCCCTAGATTGCTCCATACTGTAATGGCCCCATAGATTGCTCCATATTGTATAATAGCCCCTAGATTGCTCCATACTGTAATGGCCCCATAGATTGCTCCATACATTAATTGCCTCATAGATTGTTCCATGCAACATAATGGCCTCATAGATTGCTCCATGCTGCATAATGGCCCCATAGATTGCTCCATACTGTATAATGGCTCCATACTGCATAATGGCCCCATAGATTGCTCCATACTGTATAATGGCTCCATGCTGTAATGGCCCCATAGATTGCTCCATGCTGTAATGGCCCCATAGATTGCTCCATACTGTATAATGGCCCCATAGATTGCTCCATACTGTATAATGACCCCATAGATTGCTCCATGCTGTAATGGCCCTATAGCTTGCTCCATGCTGTAATGGCCCTATAGCTTGCTCCATGCTGTAATGGCCCTATAGCTTGCTCCATGCTGTAATGGCCCTATAGCTTGCTCCATGCTGTAATGGCCCCCTAGATTGCTCCATAAGTATAATGGCCCCCTAGATTGCTCCATAAGTATAATGGCCCCCTAGATTGCTCCATGCTGCATAATGGCCCAATAGATTGCTCCATATTGTATAAAAGCCCCATAGATTGCTCCATACTGTAATGGCCCCATAGATTGCTCCATACATTAATTGCCTCATATATTGTTCCATGCAACATAATGGCCTCATAGATTGCTCCATGCTGCATAATGGCCCCATAGATTGCTCCATGCTGCATAATGGCCCCACATGATGCTGCTGCAAACTGTATAATGGCCGCATATATAACTCCATACTGTATAATGCCCCCACATGCTGCTGCATAATGTATAATGGCCCCATATAGTGCTCCATACTGTATAGTGGCTCCATACATTGCTCAATGCTGTAATGGCCCTATAGATTGCTCAATGCTATAATGGCCCTATAGATTGCTCCATGCTGTAATGGCCCTATAGATTGCTCCATAAGTATAATGGCCCTATAGATTGCTCCATGCTGTAATGGCCCTATAGATTGCTCCATAAGTATACTGGCCCCATAGATTGTTCCATACTGTAATGGCCCCATAGATTACCCCATACTGTGTAATGACCCCATAGATTGCTCCCTCTTGTATAATGGCCCCATAGACTGCTCCATACTGTATAATGGCCCCATATATTGCTCCATGCTGTAATGGCCCTATAGATTGCTCCACAAGTATAATGGCCCCATAGATTGCTCCATGCTGTAATGGTCCCATAGACTGCTCCATACTGTATAATGGCCCCATAGATTGCTCCATGCTGTATAATGGCCCCATAGATTGCCCCATGCTGTATAATGGTCCCATAGATTTCTCCCTACTGTATAATGGCCCCATAGATTGCTCCATGCTGTATAATGGCCCCATATATTGCTCCATGCTGTAATGGCCCCATAGATTGCTCCATGCTGCATAATGGCCCCATAGATTGCTCCATGCTGTATAATGGCCCCATAGGTTGCTCCCTACTGTATAATGGCCCCATAGATTGCTCCATACTGTATAATGGCCCCATAGATTGCTACATGCTGTAATGGCCCTATAGATTGCTCCATAAGTATAATGGCCCTATAGATTGCCCCATGCTGTATAATGGCCCCATAGATTGCCCCATGCTGTATAATGGCCCCATAGATTGCCCCATGCTGTATAATGGCCCCATAGATTGCTCCCTACTGTATAATGGCCCCATAGATTGCTCCATGCTGTATAGTGGCCCAATAGATTTCTCCATGCTGTAATGGCCCCATAGATTGCTCCATAAGTATTATGGCCCCATAGATTGCTCCCTGCTGTAATGGCCCTATAGATTGCTCCATAAGTATAATGACCCCATAGATTGCTCCATGCTGTATAATGGCCCCATAGATTGCTCCATGCTGTATAATGGCCCCATAGATTGCTCCATGCTGTAATGGCCCCATAGATTGCTCCATGCTGTAATGGCCCCATAGATTGCTCCATAAGTATAATGGCTCCATAGATTGCTCCATAAGTATAATGGCTCCATAGATTGCTCCATGCCGTAATCGCTCCATAGATTGCTCCATGCTGTAATGGCCCCATAGATTGCTCCATAAGTATAATGGCCCTATAGATTGCTCCATAAGTATAATGGCCCCATAGATTGCTCCATGCTGTAATGGCCCTATAGATTGCTCCATAAGTATAATGGCCCCATAGATTGCCCCATGCTGTATAATGGCCCCATAGATTGCTCCCTACCGTATAATGGCCCCATAGACTGCTCCATACTGTATAATGGCCCCATATATTGCTCCATGCTGTAATGGCCCCATAGATTGCTTCATGCTGCATAATGGCCCCATAGATTGCTCCCTACTGTAAAATGGCCCCAAAGATTGTTCCATACTGTATAATGGCCCCATAGATTGCTCCATGCTGTAATGGCCCAATAGATTGCTCCATAAGGATAATGGCCCCATAGATTGCCCCATGCTGTATAATGGCCCCATAGATTGCCCCATGCTGTATAATGGCCCCATAGATTGCCCCATGCTGTATAATGGCCCCATAGATTGCCCCATGCTGTATAATGGCCCCATAGATTGCCCCATGCTGTATAATGGCCCCATAGATTGCCCCATGCTGTATAATGGCCCCATAGATTGCCCCATGCTGTATAATGGCCCCATAGATTGCCCCATGCTGTATAATGGCCCCATAGATTGCTCCATGCTGTATAATGGCCCAATAGATTTCTCCATAAGTATTATGGCCCCATAGATTGCTCCCTGCTGTAATGGCCCTATAGATTGCTCCATGCTGTATAATGGCCCCATAGATTGCTCCATGCTGTAATGGCCCCATAGATTGCTCCATGTTGTAATGGCCCCATAGATTGCTCCATGCTGTAATGGCCCCATAGATTGCTCCATAAGTATAATGGCCCTATAGATTGCTCCATAAGTATAATGGCCCCATAGATTGCTCCATAAGTATAATGGCCCCATAGATTGCTCCATGTGGTAATGGCCCCATAAATTGCGCCATGCTGTAATGGCCCCATAGATTGCTCCATAAGTATAATGGCCCCATAGATTGCTCCATAAGTATAATGGCCCCATAGATTGCTCCATAAGTATAATGGCCCTATAGATTGCTCCATAAGTATAATGGCCCTATAGATTGCTCCATAAGTATAATGGCCCCATAGATTGCTCCATACTGTATAATGGCCCTATAGATTGCTCCATGCTCCATAATGGCCCTATAGATTGCTCCATGCTCCATAATGGCCCTATAGATTGCTCCATACTGTATAATGGCCCTATAGATTGCTCCATAAGTATAATGGCCCTATAGATTGCCCCATAGATTGCGCCATGCCGTAATGGCCCCATAGATTGCGCCATGCTGTAATGGCCCCATAGATTGCTCCATAAGTATAATGGCCCCATAGATTGCTCCATACTGTATAATGGCTCCATAGATTGCTCCATACTGTATAATGGCCCCATAGATTTCTCCATAAGTATAATGGCCCCATAGATTGCTCCATGCTGTAATGGCCCTATAGATTGCTCCATGCTGCATAATGGCCCCATAGATTGCTCCATACTGCATAATGGCTCCATAGATTGCTCCATACTGTATAATGGCCCCATAGATTTCTCCATAAGTATAATGGCCCTATAGTTTGCTCCAAAAGTATAATGGCTGCATAGATTACTCCATGCTGTAATGGCCCTATAGATTGCTCCATGCTTTATAATGGCCCCATAGATTGCTCCCTGCTGTACAATGGCCCCATAGATTGCTCCCTGCTGTACAATGGCCCCATAGATTGCTCCCTGCTGTATAATGGCCCCATAGATTGATGCATGCTGTAATGGCCCTATAGATTGCTCCATAAGTATAATGGCCCCATAGATTGCTCCCTTCTGTATAATGGCCCCATAGATTGCTCCATGCTGTAATGGCCCTATAGATTGCTCCATAAGTATAATGGGGCCATAGATTGCTCCATGCTGTAATGGTCCCATAGATTGCTCCATGCTGTAATGGTCCCATAGATTGCTCCATGCTGTATAATGGTCCCATAGATTGCTCCATGCTGTATAATGGCCCCATAGATTGCTCCCTACTGTATAATGGCCCCATAGATTGCTCCATGCTGTATAATGGCCCCATAGATTGCGCCATAAGTATAATGGCCCTATAGATTGCTCCATGAGTCTAATGGCCCTATAGATTGCTCCATAAGTATAATGGCCCCATAGATTGCTCCATGCGGTAATGGCCCCATAAATTGCGCCATGCTGTAATGGCCCCATAGATTGCTCCATAAGTATAATGGCCCCATAGATTGCTCCATAAGTATAATGGCCCCATAGATTGCTCCATAAGTATAATGGCCCCATAGATTGCTCCATACTGTATAATGGCCCCATAGATTGCTCCATGCTGTAATGGCCCTATAGATTGCTCCATGCTCCATAATGGCCGTATAGATTGCTCCATACTGTATAATGGCCCCATAGATTGCTCCATAAGTATAATGGCCCTATAGATTGCTCCATAAGTATAATGGCCCTATAGATTGCTCCATACTGTATAATGGCCCCATAGATTGCTCCATGCTGTAATGGCCCTAGAGATTGCTCCATGCTGTATAATGGCCCCATAGATTGCTCCATGCGGTAATGGCCCCATAGATTGCGCCAAGCTGTAATGGCCCCATAGATTGCTCCATAAGTATAATGGCCCTATAGATTGCTCCATAAGTATAATGGCCCCATAGATTGCTCCATGCTGTATAATTGCCCCATAGATTGCTCCATGCTGTAATGGCCCTATAGATTGCTCCATAAGTATAATTGGCCCATAGATTGCTCCATGCTGTATAATGGCCCCATAGATTGCTCCATGCTGTAATGGTCCCATAGATTGCTCCATAAGTATAATGGCCCCATAGATTGCTCCATGCTGTAATGGCCCTATACATTGCTCCATGCTGTATTGGCCCCATAGATTGCTCCATACTGTATAATGGCCCCATAGATTGCTCCATACTGTATAATGGCCCCATAGATTGCTCCATAAGTGTAATGGCCCCATAGATTGCCCCATAAGTGTAATGGCCCCATAGATTGCCCCATAAGTGTAATGGCCCCATAGATTGCCCCATGCTGTATAATGGCCCCATAGATTGCCCCATGCTGTAATGGCCCTAGAGATTGCTCCATGCTGTGTAATGGCCCTATAGATTGCTCCATGCTGTATAATGGCCCCATAGATTGCTCCATGCTGTATAATGGCCCCATAGATTGCCCCATGCTGTATAATGGCCCCATAGATTGCTCCATGCTGTATAATGGCCCCATAGATTGCTCCACGCTGTAATGGTCCCATAGATTGCTCCATAAGTATAATGGCCCCATAGATTGCTCCATGCTGTAATGGCCCTATAGATTGCTCCATGCTGCATAATGGCTCCATAGATTGCTCCATACTGTATAATGGCCCCATATATTGCTCCATAAGTATAATGGCCCTATAGATTGCTCCATAAGTATAATGACCCTATAGATTGCTCCATGAGTCTAATGGCCCTATAGATTGCTCCATGCGGTAATGGCCCCATAGATTGCGCCATGCTGTAATGGCCCCATAGATTGCTCCATAAGTATAATGGCCCCATAGATTGCTCCATAAGTATAATGGCCCTATAGATTGCTCCATAAGTATAATGGCCCCATAGATTGCTCCATGCTGTATAATTGCCCCATAGATTGCGCCATGCTGTAATGGCCCCATAGATTGCTCCATGCTGTAATGGCCCTATAGATTGCTCCATAAGTATAATTGGCCCATAGATTGCTCCATGCTGTATAATGGCCCCATAGATTGCTCCATGCTGTATAATGGCCCCATAGATTGCTCCATGCTGTAATGGTCCCATAGATTGCTCCATAAGTATAATGGCCCCATAGATTGCTCCATGCTGTAATGGCCCTATACATTGCTCCATGCTGTAATGGCCCTATACATTGCTCCATACTGTATAATGGCCCCATAGATTGCTCCATACTGTATAATGGCCCCATAGATTGCTCCATAAGTATAATGGCCCTATAGATTGCTCCATAAGTATAATGGCCCCATAGATTGCTCCATGCTGTATAATTGCCCCATAGATTGCGCCATGCTGTAATGGCCCCATAGATTGCTCCATAAGTATAATGGCCCCATAGATTGCTCCATGCTGTAATGGCCCTATAGATTGCTCCATAAGTATAATTGGCCCATAGATTGCTCCATGCTGTATAATGGCCCCATAGATTGCTCCATGCTGTATAATGGCCTCATAGATTGCTCCATGCTGTAATGGTCCCATAGATTGCTCCATAAGTATAATGGCCCCATAGATTGCTCCATGCTGTAATGGCCCTATACATTGCTCCATGCTGTATAATGGCCCCATAGATTGCTCCATACTGTATAATGGCCCCATAGATTGCTCCATACTGTATAATGGCCCCATAGATTGCTCCATAAGTGTAATGGCCCCATAGATTGCCCCATAAGTGTAATGGCCCCATAGATTGCCCCATAAGTGTAATGGCCCCATAGATTGCCCCATGCTGTATAATGGCCCCATAGATTGCCCCATGCTGTAATGGCCCTAGAGATTGCTCCATGCTGTGTAATGGCCCTATAGATTGCTCCATGCTGTATAATGGCCCCATAGATTGCTCCATGCTGTATAATGGCCCCATAGATTGCCCCATGCTGTATAATGGCCCCATAGATTGCTCCATGCTGTATAATGGCCCCATAGATTGCTCCACGCTGTAATGGTCCCAGAGATTGCTCCATAAGTATAATGGCCCCATAGATTGCTCCATGCTGTAATGGCCCTATAGATTGCTCCATGCTGCATAATGGCTCCATAGATTGCTCCATACTGCATAATGGCTCCATAGATTGCTCCATACTGTATAATGGCCCCATAGATTGCTCCATAAGTATAATGGCCCTATAGATTGCTCCATAAGTATAATGACCCTATAGATTGCTCCATGAGTCTAATGGCCCTATAGATTGCTCCATGCGGTAATGGCCCCATAGATTGCGCCATGCTGTAATGGCCTCATAGATTGCTCCATAAGTATAATGGCCCCATAGATTGCTCCATGCTGTATAATTGCCCCATAGATTGCGCCATGCTGTAATGGCCCCATAGATTGCTCCATGCTGTAATGGCCCTATAGATTGCTCCATAAGTATAATTGGCCCATAGATTGCTCCATGCTGTATAATGGCCCCATAGATTGCTCCATGCTGTAATGGTCCCATAGATTGCTCCATAAGTATAATGGCCCCATAGATTGCTCCATGCTGTAATGGCCCTATACATTGCTCCATGCTGTAATGGCCCTATACATTGCTCCATACTGTATAATGGCCCCATAGATTGCTCCATACTGTATAATGGCCCCATAGATTGCTCCATAAGTATAATGGCCCTATAGATTGCTCCATAAGTATAATGGCCCCATAGATTGCTCCATGCTGTATAATGGCCCCATACATTGCTTCATGCTGTAATGGCCCTTTAGATTGCTCCATAAGTGTAATGGCCCCATAGATTGCCCCATAAGTGTAATGGCCCCATAGATTGCCCCATGCTGTATAATGGCCCCATAGATTGCCCCATGCTGTATAATGGCCCCATAGATTGCTCCACGCTGTAATAGTCCCATAGATTGCTCCATAAGTATAATGGCCCCATAGATTGTTCCATGCTGTATAATGGCCCAATAGATTGCTCCATGCTGTAATGGCCCCATAGATTGCTCCATGCTGTAATGGCCCTATAGATTGCTCCATGCTGTAATGGCCCTATAGATTGCTCCATGCTGTAATGGCCCTATAGATTGCTCCATGCTGTAATGGCCCTATAGATTGCTCCATGCTGTAATGGCCCTATAGATTGCTCCATGCTGCATAATGGCCCCATAGATTGCTCCATACTGCATAATGGCTCCATAGATTGTTCCATGCTCTATAATGGCCTCATAGATTGCTCCATGCTGTAATGGCCCCATAGATTGCTCCATGCTGTAATGGCCCTATAGATTGCTCCATAAGTATAATGGTCCCATAGATTGCCCCATGCTGTATAATGGCCCCCTAGATTGCTCCCTGCTGTATAATGGCCCCATAGATTGTTCCATGCTGTATAATGGCCCCATAGATTGCTGTATAATGCCCCATAGATGGCTCCATAAGTATAATGGCCCCATAGATTGCTCCATGCTGTATAATGGCCCCATAGATTGCTCCATAAGTATAATGGCTCCACAGATTGCTCCATAAGTATAATGGCCCCATAGATTGTTCCATGCTGTATAATGGCCCCATAGATGGCTCCATAAGTATAATGGCTCCACTGATTGCTCCATGCTGTATAATGGCCCCATAGATTGCTGCATGCTGTAATGGCCCTATAGATTGCTCCATGCTGTATAATGGCCCCATAGATTGCTCCACGCTGTAATGGTCCCATAGATTGCTCCATAAGTATAATGGCCCCATAGATTTCTCCATAAGTATAATGGCCCTATAGATTTCTCCATAAGTATAATGGCCCTATAGATTGCTCCATAAGTATAATGGCCCTATAGATTGCTCCATAAGTATAATGGCCCCATAGATTGTCCCATGCTGTATAATGGCCCCCTAGATTGCCCCATGCTGTATAATGGCCCCCTAGATTGCTCCCTGCTGTATAATGGCCCCATAGATTGTTCCATGCTGTATAATGGCTCCATAGATTGCTGTATACTGGCCCCATAGATGGCTCCATAAGTATAATGGCCCCATAGATTGCTCCATGCTGTAATGGCCCTATAGATTGCTCCATGCTCCATAATGGCCCCATAGATTGCTCCATAAGTATAATGGCTCCACAGATTGCTCCATAAGTATAATGGCCCTATAGATTGCTCCATGAGTATAATGGCCCCATAGATTGCTCCATGCTGTATAATGGCCCCATAGATTGCGCCATGCTGTAATGGCCCCATAGATTGCTCCATAAGTATAATGGCCCTATAGATTGCTCCATGGTGTATAATGGCCCCATAGATTGCTCCATGCTGTATAATGGCCCCATAGATTGCCCCATGCTGTATAATGGCCCCATAGATTGCTCCATGCTGTAATGGTCCCATAGATTGCTCCATGCTGTATAATGGCCCCATAGATTGCCCCATGCTGTATAATGGCCCCATAGATTGCTCCATGCTGTATAATGGCCCCATAGATTGCTCCACGCTGTATAATGGCCCCATAGATTGCTCCATGCTGTAATGGCCCTATAGATTGCTCCATGCTGTAATGGCCCTATAGATTGCTCCATGCTGCATAATGGCCCCATAGATTGCTCCATGCTGCATAATGGCTCCATAGATTGCTCCATACTGTATAGTGGCCCCATAGATTTCTCCATAAGTGTAATGGCCCTATAGATTGCTCCATAAGTATAATGGCCGCATAGATTGCTCCATGCTGTAATGGCCCTATAGATTGCTCCATAAGTATAATGGCCCCATAGATTGCTCCATGCTGAATAACGGCCCCATAGATTGCCCCATGCTGTATAATGGCCCCCTAGATTGCTCCCTGCTGTATAATGGCCCCATAGATTGTTCCATGCTGTATAATGGCCCCATAGATTGCTCCATGCTGTAATGGCCCTATAGATTGCTCCATGCTCCATAATGGCTCCACAGATTGCTCCATGCTGTATAATGGCCCCATAGATTGCTGCATGCTGTATAATGGCCCCATAGATTGCTCCATGCTGTAGTGGCCCTATAGATTGCTCCATAAGTATAATGGCCCCATAGATTACTCCCTGCTGTATCATGGCCCCATAGATTGCTCCATGCTGTAATGGCCCCATAGATTGCTCCATAAGTATAATGGCCCTATAGATTGCTCCATAAGGATAATGGCCCCATAGATTGATCCATGCTGTATAATGGCCCCATAGATTGCTCCCTACTGTATAATGGCCCCATAGATTGCTCCCTGCTGTATAATGGCCCCATAGATTGCTCCATGCTGTATAATGGCCCCATAGATTGCGCCATGCTGTAATGGCCCTATAGATTGCTCCATAAGTATAATGGCCCTATAGATTGCTCCATAAGTATAATGGCCCTATAGATTGCTCCATAAGTATAATGGCCCTATAGATTGCTCCATAAGTATAATGGCCCTATAGATTGCTCCATAAGTATAATGGCCCTATAGATTGCTCCATAAGTATAATGGCCCCATAGATTGCTCCACGCGGTAATGGCCCCACAGATTGCTCCATGCTGTAATGGCGCTATAGATTGCTCCATAAGTATAATGGCCCCATAGATTGCTCCCTACTGTATAATGGCCCCATAGATTGCTCCATGCTGTAATGGCCCCATAGATTGCTCCATAAGTGTAATGGCCCCATAGATTGCTCCATGCTGTAATGGCCCTATAGATTGCTCCATAAGGATAATGGCCCCATAGATTGCTCCATGCGGTAATGGCCCCATAAATTGCTCCATGCTGTATAATGGCCCCATAGATTGCTCCATGCTGTATAATGGCCCCATAGATTGCTCCATAAGTATAATGGCCCCATAGATTGCTCCATGCTGTAATGGCCCTATAGATTGCGCCATGCTGCATAATGGCCAAATAGATTGCTCCATACTGCATAATGGCTCCATAGATTGCTCCATACTGTATAATGGCCCCATAGATTTCTCCATGCTGTAATGGCCCTATAGATTGCTCCATAAGTGTAATGGCCCTATAGATTGCTCCATGCTGTATAATGGCCCCATAGATTGCCCCATGCTGTATAATGGCCCCATAGATTGCTCCATGCTGTATAATGGCCCCATAGATTGCTCCATGCTGTAATGGTCCCATAGATTGCTCCATAAGTATAATGGCCCCATAGATTGCTCCATGCTGTAATGGCCCTATAGATTGCTCCATGCTGCATAATGGCCCCATAGATTGCTCCATACTGTATGATGGCCCCATAGATTGGCCCATGCTGTATAATGGCCCCATAGATTGCTCCATGCTGTAATGGCCTCATAGATTGCTCCATGCTGTAATGGCCCCATAGATTGCTCCATAAGTATAATGGCCCCATAGATTGCTCCATAAGTATAATGGCCCCATAGATTGCTCCATGATGTAATGGCCCTATAGATTGCTCCATGCTGTATAATGGCCCCATAGATTGGCCCATGCTGTATAATGGCCCCATAGATTGACCCCTGCTGTATAATGGCCCCATAGATTGTTCCATGCTGTATAATGGCCCCATAGATTGCTCCATAAGTATAATGGCCCCATAGATTGCTCCATGCTGTAATGGCCCCATAGATTGCTCCATGCTTCATAATGGCCCCATAGATTGCTCCATGCTGCATAATGGCTCCATAGATTGCTCCATACTGTATAATGGCCCCATAGATTGCTCCATAAGTATAATGGCCCTATAGATTGCTCCATAAGTATAATGGCCCCATAGATTGATCCATGCTGTAATGGCCCCATAGATTGCTCCATAAGTGTTAGAACCTTGCTCTTAGGTTTTTTTTCCTTTGCTGGTCACATGACCTTGTTGGCCTATTTAATCCTGCTCCGCCCTTCTGGCTTTGCTGGACTTCATTGTATATCTACTTTCTAGCTAGCCTGTGCTCTGTATCTAACTCTGTTAGTTTGCTTGGTCTACGGACCTCTATGTTCTATATATGTTGTTTGTTCGTCTGTCTGCTACTATTTCTGTTAGGAGGTGTCCATTTTCCTCCCAGTCCTTAGTACTTGTAGGGATTCCTTCCCCACATCTATAGGTCTCCGTACAGACTAGCTTAGGACTTTAGCAGGTCTGATCGCAGGATCAGGTCCCCTGTTACATCGTAGGGATTCAGCTGAGTTCTATCGTAGGGACAGATCTCCTCTCTTTCCTTAGCTCTGGTAGCAGAACATAACAGTAAGTCCAGCCCGCAAATTCTCTAAGGAAAGATTTTTCTGTTCCATCATGGTGTCGGTTCAGGATTTGGCTCATCGCCTGCAGGGACTCTCTCTGGAGGTGGCCGAGCTCCGTCAGCACGTGAGTAGCTGTCCTGGAGCACATTTTTTGGAGCCTAAGGTATGTTTGCCGGATTTATTTTTTGGTGAACACCGAGAATTTTTTTCATTTAAAAATGCTTGCTTATTGTATTTTCGTTTGAGACCTAAGTCCTCTGGGGATGAATCCCAGCGCGTAGGGTTCATAATGTCACTTTTGCGCAAAGAGCCTCAGGAGTGGACCTTTTCTTTGCAACCTAGTGATACATGCTTCAGATCAGTGGATATTTTTTTTTCTGCTTTGGGACTATTATATGATGATCCTGACCGTGTCGCTTCAGCTGAGACTGAGTTGAGACGTTTAAAACAGGGATCAGGTAATGTGGAAAAATATTGTACTCATTTCCGTCGTTGGTCTACTCAAACAGGGTGGAACGATTCTGCTCTGAAAAGTCTATTTCTTGCTGGGCTCAGTGAAAGGGTTAAAGACCTGCTAATTGCTTATCCTACACCTGAAGATTTGCAACAGGCTATGCAATTAGCTATACGGGTGGATAGAAGACTGCGTGCAAGGGTTAATGAGGGCAAATCCTCTGCTATGTCAGTTTCTGGTTATGAGAATGTGTGTACTAACAGTGGTGAACCGATGGAGATTGGATCGGTGGCACCTCGCTCTCAAGAAAAAGACCGTCGATTTTTTTGAAGGCTTGTGTTTCTATTGCGGAAAATCTGGTCATTTGATTAAAGGATGTGAGCTTCGTATGAAGAAAGAAAAAAAAATGGTCAGTCATGCCCGTATTGCCTGTTTAAATTCTAAGGGTGTATTTTTAGCTGCTTCCACGATTGCTCAGGAAAAATTAATGGAATTTCGGGTGTTTGTCGATTGTGGGTCTACTCTGAATGTAATTGATGGGGGATTCGTGGAAAGACTCAATTTAAAACCTGAACCTTTATCATCCCCCATTGCTGTGGTTTCTGTGGATGGGTCCCCTTTGAAGAATATTACTCTCAAGGTCTGTGAATTTCCTCTCACTATTAATGGTGTTCACCATGAGAAATTGGATTTGGTAGTGTTGAATAACTTGCCTTCTCCAGTAATATTGGGATTGCCCTGGTTAAAATTTCACAATCCTGTACTGGATTGGTCTACCAATGAAATTAAATCCTGGAGCCATAAATGTTATGACAAGTGTTGTAACGGGCGTATTGCAGCTTTGGATAGGGGAGAATTGCGTGTTCCTATTCAGGATTTTTGGAGAGTTTTTTCTGAGAAGGAATCGCAGGTTTTGCCTCCCCATAGAGACTGATTGTTCTATTGAATTTGTCCCTGGAGCGACTCTTCCTAAAAGTCGTTTATTTAACCTTACTATTCCTGAGAGGAAGGCTTTGGAGGAATACATACAGACAAGTTTGGCCGCCGGTCACATTAGGCCCTCTAAGTCTCCTGTGGCGGTTGGATTTTGTTTTGTAAAAAAAAAGGACGGCGGTTTACGTCCTTGTCTGGATTTTCGTGAGATTAACAAAATTACTGTACGCAATCCTTACCCACTGCCATTGATTCCTGATCTGTTTAACCAGTTAATGGGGGCCAAGTGGTTCTCTAAAATTGACCTTAAGGGGGCATACAATCTGTTGCGCATGAAGGAGGGTGACGAATGGAAGACTGCTTTTAACACTCCTGTGGGTCATTTTGAGAATCTGGTTATGCCTTTTGGTCTTACTAATGCTCCTGCATTTTTTCAGAATCTGATTAATGACATCCTTAGACCTTTGATCGGTAAAAATGTGGTTGTGTATTTGGATGACATTTTGATTTATTCGCCGGATCTGGAGTCTCATTGGCGGAGCGTGCGTGAGGTATTACAGTTATTAATGGACAATTCGCTTTTTGCTAAGCTGGAGAAATGTGAGTTCGCTGTACAGAGAATTAGTTTTTTGGGCTACATTATCTCCAGCAAAGGTTTTGAGATGGATCCGGTTAAGGTTCAGGCTGTGCAGGAATGGCCTAGGCCTATTGGTTTGAAATCGATACAGAGGTTTTTGGGTTTCGCCAATTACTATAGAAAATTCATAAAAATTTTTTCTAGTATTGTCAAACCTCTGACTGATCTCACCAGGAAAGGTGCTGATGCGGTTCAGTGGTCTTCTGAGGCCATTGAAGCTTTTGTGTATCTCAAGGAGAGGTTCACCTCTGCTCCCATCCTTATGCAGCCTGATGTTACTAGGCCGTTTTTGGTTGAGGTTGATGCTTCCTCTGTGGGGGTTGGCGCAGTATTGTCTCAGGATAACGGGGATGGATTACATCCCTGTGCCTTTTTTTCAAAAAAATTTTCGGAGACTGAACTGAATTACGATATTGGTAATCGGGAATTATTGGCTATTAAACTCGCATTTGAACACTGGCGCCACTTCTTGGAAGGTGCGGAATTTCCCGTTCAGGTTCTTACGGATCATAAAAATCTGATATATCTTGATGCTGCCAAGCGCCTGAATGCCCGTCAGGCTAGGTGGGCACTGTTTTTCTCGCGGTTTAATTTCTCCGTTACTTACATCCCTGGTACTAAGAATGTTAAGGCGGATGCCTTGTCTCGCAGTTTTTCTCCCATAGTCGGTGCTGAGAAAGAGGAGAACATTTTACAAGAAGGTGTTGTGATAGCTGCTTTGGACTCCGTTTTGGAAAATGAGATTCTTAAAGCACAGGAGAATGCCCCTTCTAACACTCCTCATGGGAGGTTGTTTGTGCCTGGGACCTTTAGGAGAGATTTGTTTGTTGAGTGTCACGAATCTCGGTTGGCAGGTCATCCCGGAATCTCTGAGACCAAGAGACTGGTGGGTCGCAGTTTTTGGTGGCCTGGATGGCAGAAGGAAGTCATTAAGTGGGTGCGTCAATGTACTATATGTGCTAGATCGAAGTCCTCACATACTCCTGCTGCGGGGTTGCTTTGTCCTTTGGAGGTTCCCAGTGCTCCTTGGACACATTTGGCTATGGACTTTATAACTGACCTTCCCCCCTCTGAGGGTTTTACTGTCATCTGGGTGGTCGTGGACCGTTTTAGCAAGATGTGTCACTTGGTTCCTTTCGTCAAACTGCCCTGCGCTAAAACTCTCGCTAAGGCCTTTGTCAAGGAAATTGTCAGACTTCATGGCATTCCTACTGACATTGTTTCTGATAGGGGTCCTCAGTTCGTGGCTCGTTTTTGGCGTGCCTTTTGTGATAGGTTGGGAGTTCATTTGTCGTTCTCGTCCGGATATCATCCTGAATCTAATGGCCAGACAGAAAGGAAAAACCAGGATGTTGAGCAGTTCTTGCGTTGTTTTGTGACAGACAATCAAGAGGGGTGGTCTGAGTTTCTGCCACTTGCTGAATTTGCTCTGAACAATCATACATCTTCTTCTGCTGGTTGTTCGCCTTTTTTTTGTTGTTCTGGGAGACATCCGTCGTTTGGGTCGTTCTCCAAGTTGGGATCTGCCGTGCCTGAGGAGGAGAATTTTTCCGGTGATTTGGAGAGAGTTTGGACGGATGTGCGTGGTAATCTTCAGGAGGCCAACAGAAAATCTAAAGACTACTTTGATAGGAAACGACAGGAGGTTTTGTTCGCTGTTGGTGACATGGTTTGGTTGTCCTCTAGGAATCTGCGGTTGAGGATTCCTTCAAAGAAATTGGGTCCCAAGTTTGTAGGGCCCTTTAAGGTGCTTCAGGTTGTCAACCAATCTGCTGTTAGGTTGGAGGTTCCTACCTCCTGGAGAATTAATCCGGTATTTCATGTCTCTCTGTTGAAAAAAGCTGTTGTATCGGATTGTGACGCCTCTGCCTCTGTTCCTCCGGTGGTGGAGGACGGGGAATATGAAATTTCTCGCATCCTTAACTCTAGACGGTATAGAGGTAGTTTGCAGTATCTTGTGGCCTGGAAAGGTCTCGGTCCCGAGGATAACTCTTGGGTGAGGTCGGATGATGTTTCCGCGTCCAGACTTATCAGAGCGTTTCACAGGAGATTTCCTGAAAAGCCTGGTCCTAGGGGATCCGGAGGATCCTCTTAGAAGGGGGGGTACTGTTAGTACCTTGCTCTTAGGTTTTTTTTCCTTTGCTGGTCACATGACCTTGTTGGCCTATTTAATCCTGCTCCGCCCTTCTGGCTTTGCTGGACTTCATTGTATTACTACTTTCTAGCTAGCCTGTGCTCTGTATCTAACTCTGTTAGTTTGCTTGGTCTACGGACCTCTATGTTCTATATATGTTTGTTCGTCTGTCTGCTACTATTTCTGTTAGGAGGTGTCCATTTTCCTCCCAGTCCTTAGTACTTGTAGGGATTCCTTCCCCACATCTATAGGTCTCCGTACAGACTAGCTTAGGACTTTAGCAGGTCTGATCGCAGGATCAGGTCCCCTGTTACATCGTAGGGATTCAGCTGAGTTCTATCGTAGGGACAGATCTCCTCTCTTTCCTTAGCTCTGGTAGCAGAACATAACAATAAGTATAATGGCCCCATAGATTGCTCCATGCTGTAAAATGGCCCCATAGATTGCTCTATGCTGTAATGGCCCCATAGATTGCTCCATAAGTATAATGGCCCCATAGATTGCTCCATGCTGTATAATGGCCCCATAGATTGCTCCATGCTGTATAATGGCCCCATAGATTGCTCCATGCTGTATAATGGCCCCATAGATTGCTCCATGCTGTAATGGCCCCATAGATTGCTCCATAAGTATAATGGCCCCATAGATTGCTCCATACTGCATAATGGCTCCATAGATTGCTCCATACTGTATAATGGCCCTATAGATTGCTCCATAAGTATAATGGCCCTATAGATTGCTCCATAAGTATAATGGCCCCATAGATTGCTCCATGCTGTATAATGGCCCCATAGATTGCTCCATGCTGTATAATGGCCCCATAGATTGCTCCATGCTGTATAATGGCCCCATAGATTGCTCCATGCTGTATAATGGCCCCATAGATTGCTCCATGCTGTATAATGGCCCCATAGATTGCTCCATGCTGTATAATGGCCCCATAGATTGCTCCATACTGTATAATGGCCCCATAGATTGCTGAAATGGCCCTATAGATTGCTCCCTACTGTACAATGGCCCCATAGATTGCTCCCTACTGTATAATGGCCCCATAGATTGCTCCATGCTGTATTATGGCCCCATAGATTGCTCCATGTTGTAATGGCTCCATAGATTGCTCCATGTTGTAATGGCTCCATAGATTGCTCCATAAGGATAATGGCCCCATAGATTGCTCCATGCTGTATAATGGACCCATAGATTGCTCGATGCTGTATAATGGCCCCATAGATTGCTCCATGCTGTAATGGCCCCATAGATTGCTCCATGCTGTAATGGCCCTATAGATTGCTCCATGCTGTATAATGGCCCCATTGATTGCTCCCTACTGTATAATGGCCCCATAGACTGCTCCCTACTGTATAATGGCCCTATAGATTGCTCCATAAGTATAATGGCCCCATAGATTGCTCCATGCGGTAATGGCCCCATAGATTGCTCCATGCTGTAATGGCCCCATAGATTGCTCCATAAGTATAATGGCCCCATAGATTGCTCCATGCTGTAGTGGCCCCATAGATTGCTCCATGCTGTAATGGCCCTATAGATTGCTCCATAAGTATAATGGGCCCATAGATTGCTCCATGCTGTATAATGGCATCATAGATTGCTCCATGCTGTTTAATGGCCCCATAGATTGATCCATGCTGTAATAGCACCATAGATTGCTCCGTAAGTATAATGGCCCCATAGATTGCTCCATGTCGTAATGGCCCTATAGATTGCTCCATGCTGTATAATGGCCCCATAGATTGCTCCATGCTGTAATGGCCCTATACATTGCTCCATGCTGTAATGGCCCCATAGATTGCTCCATGCTGTAATGGCCCTATAGATTGCTCCATTAGTCTAATGGCCCCATAGATTGCTCCATGCTGTATAATAGCCCCATAGATTGCTCCATGCTGTAGAATGGCCCCATAGATTGCTCCATGCTGTAGAATGGCCCCATAGATTGCTCCATGCTGTAGAATGGCCCCATAGATTGCTCCATGCTGTAGAATGGCCCCATAGATTGCTCCATGCTGTAGAATGGCCCCATAGATTGCTCCAGAAGTATAATGGCCCCATAGATTGTTCCATGCTGTAATGGCCCTATAAATTGCTCCATGCTGCATAATGGCCCCATAGATTGCTCCATACTGCATAATGGCTCCATAGATTGCTCCATACTGTATAATGGCCCTACAGATTGCTCCATAATTATAATGGCCCTATAGATTGCTCCATAAGTATAATGGCCCCATAGATTGCTCCATGATGTAATGGCCCTATAGATTGCTCCACAAGTATAATGGCCCCATAGATTGCTCCATGCTGTAATGGCCCCATAGATTGCTCCATGCTGTAATGGCCCCATAGATTGCTCCATGCTGTAATGGCCCCATAGATTGCTCCATGCTGTAATGGCCCCATAGATTGCTCCATGCTGTATAATGGCCCCATAGATTGCCCCATGCTGTATAATGGCCCCATAGATTGCTCCCTACTGTATAATGGCCCCATAGACTGCTCCATACTGTATAATGGCCTCATATATTGCTCCATGCTGTAATGGCCCTATAGATTGCTCCATAAGTATAATGGCCCCATAGATTGCTCCATCCTGTAATGGCCCCATAGATTGCCCCATGCTGTATAATGGCCCCATAGATTGCCCCATGCTGTATAATGGCCCCATATATTGCTCCCTACTGTATAATGGCCCCATAGACTGCTCCATACTGTATAATGGCCCCATATATTGCTGCATGCTGTAATGGCCCTATAGATTGCTCCATGCTGTAATGGCCCCATAGTTTGCTTCATACTGTATAATGGCCCCATAGATTGCTCCATGCTGTAATGGTCCCATAGATTGCTCCATGCTGTAATGGCCCCATAGATTGCTCCATGCTGTAATGGCCCCATAGATTGCTCCATGCTGTAATGGCCCGATAGATTGCTCCATGCTGTAATGGCCCCATAGATTGCTCCATGCTGTAATGGCCCCATAGATTGCTCCATGCTGTAATGGCCCCATAGATTGCTCCATGCTGTAATGGCCCCATAGATTGCTCCATGCTGTAATGGCCCCATAGATTGCTTCATGCTGTAATGGCCCCATAGATTGCTCCATGCTGTATAATGGCCCCATAGATTGCTCCATGCTGTATAATGGCCCCCATAGATTGCTCCATGCTGTATAATGGCCCCCATAGATTGCTCCATGCTGTATAATGGCCCCCATAGATTGCTCCATGCTGTATAATGGCCCCCATAGATTGCTCCATGCTGTATAATGGCCCCCATAGATTGCTCCATGCTGTATAATGGCCCCCATAGATTGCTCCATGCTGTATAATGGCCCCCATAGATTGCTCCATGCTGTATAATGGCCCCCATAGATTGCTCCATGCTGTATAATGGCCCCCATAGATTGCTCCATGCTGTATAATGGCCCCCATAGATTGCTCCATGCTGTATAATGGCTCCCATAGATTGCTCCATGCTGTATAATGGCTCCCATAGATTGCTCCATGCTGTATAATGGCCCCCATAGATTGCTCCATGCTGTATAATGGCCCCCATAGATTGCTCCATGCTGTATAATGGCCCCCATAGATTGCTCCATGCTGTATAATGGCCCCCATAGATTGCTCCATGCTGTATAATGGCCCCCATAGATTGCTCCATGCTGTATAATGGCCCCCATAGATTGCTCCATGCTGTATAATGGCCCCCATAGATTGCTCCATGCTGTATAATGGCCCCCATAGATTGTCTTATCTAGCAATCCATAAGTATAATGCAGAGGGCGCACGGTAGTGACGACAGACTCCGAAGACGCTGAAGACACAGGAGTTGCTGGGAACGGGAGAGGTAAGTATTTGAGGAGGGGGCCCCGATGCCAGCGCGCAGGGTAGGACTGGCCTGGTGTGATAGCTGGAAAAATTCCCGGTGGGCCCCGATGAGAGAGTGAGAGAATTGGTAGCGGAGGCTCTTAAAAAGTGCGGGCCCTTTAAAAGCGCAGCCGAAGGAAATGTAGCGTCGCGTGCGGCGCTCATACTATTCAGTGGTGACAGCGGGTGACGCGCATAGTCACATGACTGAGGACGTGTTCTTGGTGGGCGGTGACACGCACCGCGCTCTGCTTTGCCGCTGGTGGCTGGCAGTGGTGTGTTGTCAGGTGACACGCTGACGTCGCGCTCTCCTCTCCCTGCTCCCCTGCCGGCTTTTGATACGCCGACGCCGCGCTCTGCTCTCCAGTCCCGGCTCCTGCTCCCTTGGAATTGGCCTTGTAACACCGGCTCCCGTCCGGGTATGGAACACCGCACCAGCACCGCGCACCGCCCTCTTCTCTCCTGCTCTCTTGCCTTTTAAGCCGGCTCCTGGGCTGAGTATGCGGTGACCAGCACTCTGCTCTCTCACCATAACCCTGGAAACAAGGCTGCAGGTCTGGCTACAGCTCTCCCTGCTTCAACTTCAAGTCAAGTGCAATATCCACGTTTTTCTGGGTGAGTGTTCCCAGCATTGGTCATCATCCATATATGGAGGGGTCGCAGGCTGGTCACATGGGGACATGGGGCTGAAGGGGGGGCTGGTTGTACCCATGGGGACATGGATGGGGACATGGGTCTGAAGGGGGGGCTGGATGGACCCATGAGGACATGGATGGGGACATGGGGCTGAAGGGGGGGCTGGCTGGACCCATGGGGACATGGGGCTGAAAGGGAGGGGGCTGGCTGGGCCCATGGGAACATGGATGGGGACATGGGGCTGAAGGGGGGCTGGCTAGACCCATGGGGACATGGGGCTGAAGGGGGGGGGCTGGCTGGACCCATGGGGACATGGATGGGGACATGGGGCTGAAGGGGGGGCTGGTTGGACCCATGGGGACATGGGTCTGAAGGGGGGGGCTGGATGGACCCATGAGGACATGGATGGGGACATGGGGCTGAAGGGGGGGCTGGCTGGACCCATGGGGACATGGGGCTGAAAGGGAGGTGGCTGGCTGGGCCCATGGGAACATGGATGGGGACATGGGGCTGAAGGGGGGGCTGGCTAGACCCATGGGGAGACATATGGATGGAGGCACGGGGCTGAAGGGGGGGCTGGCTGGACCCATGGAGACATGGATGGGGACATGGGGCTGAAGGGCAGGGGGCTGGCTGGGCCCATGGGAACATGGATGGGGACATGGGGCTGAAGGGGGGGCTGGCTGGACGCATGGGGGACATATGGATGGAGGCACGGGGCTGAAGGGGGGGCTGGCTGGACCCATGGAGACATGTATGGGGACATGGGGCTGAAGGAGGGGCTGGCTGGACCCATGGGGAGACATATGGATGGAGGCATGGGGCTGAAAGGGGGGGGCTGGTTGGACGCATGGGGAGACATATGGATGGAGGCACGGGGCTGAAGGGGGGGGTGCTGGATGGACGCATAAGGGGACACATGGTGGTGAAGGGGGCCAAGTTGGGGACCTGGATGGACACATGGAGGTGAAGGGCAGCAAGCTGGACACATGGGGACCTGGATGGACACATGGAGGTGAAGGGCGGCAAGCTGGATACATGGGGTCCTGGATAGATATATGGGGTGGGGTGGGATGCATATGAGTGGGACAGGATGGATATATGAAGGGGGGCAGGCTGGACACATGGAGACCAGAATGGATATATGGGGGGGGGGTCAGGATGGATAGATGGGGGGCCACGCTGGACAAGGGACTTTATTACTGTTTAGGGGCCAGATTGAGGAACTTTATTAGTTTATGATGGCGAGTGGGGAACATTATTACTTTAGAGTCCAATTAGGGACATTATTACTTCTGTAATATAATTTTATTTTTAGGAAACTGTTTTCCGTAAGAGGGGACAAAAGGGGGGTCCTGTTACTGTGCAGGGCGCCACTATGTCGCTTTATTTCTTCAACTGGTGTAGTGTAGAAGCCTGGGGAAAAGTGGGAATGTGCTCTAAAAGAGATCAGTTATTGATAACTGTGTGTTATTTTCTGCAGAGATGATTCCTGGCTGGAAGAAGTGATGGTGGACTGTGCCAGATGAGGAAAAGCGAAGATGAAGAACTTCACCTAGAGACATCACTGGTGAGTCAGTGTATTACTGTACACTTACACTATATAGTATATACAGAGCTCCTGTGTATGTCACTGGTGACCAGTGTATTACCTATACACTATATACAGAGCTCCTGTGTATAATGTCACTCGTGATAACTGTATTACCTGTACACTACATACAGAGCTCCTGTGTATAATGTCACCGGTGATCACTGTATTACATGTACACTGACACTATATACAGAGATCCTGTTTATAATGTCACTGGGGATCACTGTATTACCTGTACACTGACACTATATACAGAGCTCATATGTATAGTGCCAGTGTTGTTAGTATTGTGGTTTGTATTCCTGATCAGTATTGTATTATTTGGTCACTATGTGGTGGTAATATGTGGTCTGGTCATGGTGTGGTGATATTTGTCCCTTTTGTATGTGGTATTATTGGTGTTATTATAGTGGATTATGTTGTGTATGGCGGTCATTTGTTCTCGCTGAGATTAACTAGGAAAAGATTTTTTTCCATGAGGCCACGGCTTCACTATCAGTATTTGGTCAGTATTTTTTCTCAGTAGTGAGAGCCAAAAGCAGGAGTGGGTGATAAATACAGAATTGGTGACTTGTTTCTATTCTACCTTTTCTCTGATTGTTCCTCACCTGGTTTTGGCTCCCACTCCTGAGAAAAAATCCTGACTGAATACTGATAGTGGGGCTGTGGCCTTAGAGATGAAATACTTGGAGCAGAGCGTCAGAGATGCACTCACAGGGGTTCTCCGGGGAGAACAAGTAATCCCCTCTCCACAGGATAAGTGATAACTTATTGATTGGTGGGGGTCTGACTACTGGGACCTGCAGCGATCGGCAGACTGTGGAGCTTTTCTCCCCATTACACTGGAGCTCATGTGCGACTCGACCACTGATCCATTCATTCCCTCAGGGGCTGTGAGCGCTGCTCTTTTTTGGAAGCCCCCAAGAGAAAGAATGAGGCTGTGGTCAGACGTCCCACCTGTCGCTGCATTTTAAAATGGGGATAAGTGTCCTGTCAGGGATAAAACTTCCCCATTCTTCCAATCAATAAGTGATCACCTATCCTGTGTAGCCCATGAATCTGTGATGACTTGTTTTAACCAAAGAAGCTCTTTCATGCAAACTACAGAAATTGTCCATCCCTGTTGTAGTCTGTGCAGAGTAGATGTGAGGAGCCGCCGGTCACTGCTCCACTATAACAGGGAGAGCAGAGAAGAGAGATCTGTATATTGCTGGAGGTGGCCCCTAGAGTCAGTGTCCCCTGTGGGCCCCAGACACCCCAGTCCGACCCTGCTGACATCTGATTAAGGCCTAAGGCCCCGTTCACATGTCAGGTTTTAATCAGTGTTTTTTTTTCCAATTTTCATCTGATTTTGGTCAGTGTGTCAGTTTTTCTCCTCAGTGGGGCATATTTTTTTATATGTAAAGTAAAAAGCTAAAGGTTTCCTCGCCTCGCTTGCCCGGCCTATAGACACTGGAAAACAAGCAGTACAGGCAACATGGTTGGTTCTGGCCATTTTTCTGACAGACTCGTTGACTTCAATAGATGATCTTTATCTACAAATCGGATGAAAATCGGACCGGTCTCAGTTCTGATTTGCAGATCAATCGTCCACAATAAATAGAGCTGTAAACCTGTCCACGGTCTATAACGGAGCATATTCTACCTGCTAGAGAAATAACCAGACGTGAAAAGAGCCATGTGCTATTCTTACAGGGAAGGGGCCACGATTTTATGTTTTGTATTAATAATTATGTAATCAATTATTTTTAATACAAAATTAAATGTACCACTTTATTAGTTTTTTATTTATTTTTACATTGGCCACTAGGGGCTGCCATTTTTATTTGGGGGGGTGTGTAAGAAGCGCTCTTACACACCTCATTTACGGCAGCCCTGGCCATAAGAGACAGTAGTCTGTCACCGACCCTTTCTCTAACATTAGAGGCCGCTCCTCCTGCCTCTAGCTGTGACCTGGGCACGCCCCCTTGGCTGTTCAGGTCGCAGCCGTGGGAGGAGATTTCAGCCATCTTTGTGGAGCCTGCAGTGTAAGCTGTACATTCCCCCTGTCGTCGCACGCACTGCTCAGTCAGAGCATGCCATGACAGGAACTGCCGGGGAGGAAATGCCTAGGAGTGGACGTCCCGAGTGAGTATCTGCAGCGGCGCCGTGCGGTGATCTCAGCCTCTCAGCTGTTATCACCGCCGACATCTTCAGGCAACACAGACACAGCGCTGCGTGGGAACGTGGAAGGTGAGTAGAAGCGTTTGTTTTGTTTTTTTTCCCTTCGCATTGAATATATGGGGGCATATACCCACCAGGATGGAGGAGGAGGCATATACCCACCAGGATGGATGGAGGGGGGGGGCATATACCCACCAGGATGGATGGAGGGGGGGGGGCATATACCCACCAGGATGGATGGAGGGGGGGGGGCATATACCCACCAGGATGGATGGAGGGGGGGGGCATATACCCACCAGGATGGATGGAGGGGGGGGGGCATATACCCACCAGGATGGATGGAGGGGGGGGCATATACCCACCAGGATGGATGGAGGGGGGGGCATATACCCACCAGGATGGATGGAGGGGGGGGGCATATACCCACCAGGATGGATGGAGGGGGGGGCATATACCCACCAGGATGAAGGGGAGGATATATCCACCAGGATGGATGGATGGAGGGGCATTTACACCTAACCAGGATGGATGGATGGATGGATGAAGGGGCATATGCATTTACCCAGAATGGATGGATGGAGGGGCATATAAATCTACCCAGGATGGATGGGGGTGTGTGACTCCTAGCTGCGCTTGGTATCACAGATCCTAGCCGGGTGTATTGATGGATTCCTCCACAAGAGGCCCCCATAACCATTCACACATCTCCACCTTCCACCTCAGACCATCAGAGGGAGCCCGTTAGGGATAGATATATAAGGGAAGGTGGAGCCAGGCAGCAGTTAGTCTAGACTGGAGTCGACAGAAAGCAAACCTGTTGAGAGAGTTCCTGCAGTGCAAAAGCCTGAGAGAGGTCAGTCTGCAGTGGAGCACGTTCTAGACTCAGTTGTAGCTCAGAGAGGTGAGCTTTAGGTGTGCCGGCGCCATAAGATCGGTGAAGCGCGGCAAGCTGCCGTTAGTGTGTATAGCCTAGTGAGGGCCCGAGTAGGCCGAAGGCGAGTGGAGAGTTAATACATAGGGGGCAGAGGAGCTTAACTAGCTCAGCCCGAAGAAGCAGTTACCGGACATCGGGTCCGAAGCTTACCGGGATCTCCACGACCCAGTAAGATATAACCAGAATCCCTGGAGAACTACAAGTCCCAGTAACGCAAAAGTACTGATACGTAATAGAGCCAGGAGACACATAGGCCCCTTAAGTCGGGAGCGTGTAATCCAAGAAAAGCCCCTACCACAAGGTCAGCCAGCGCAGGACAGAGACAAAGTTAGGCCTTGCTCCAGGAAGGTCAGAAACTTACTACGCAGAGGCAAGACACAGGAGGCCCAAAACCCGCTCATTGGGGAGGATCCTGACGTGCACCCTTCACCCTACAGTGCTCTGGGACGTGCCTGAATTTCCATCAGTAAAAGGTACTGAAGTGACAATCGTGTCTGTCCCTGTTCTTGCTCTGACCCGGCTGGGTCTCTCCGTCCTGCTTTCCCCGTCCATATGCTGCCCTGAGGCCTAGCTCCACCTGTGGGAAGCTAAACCATCGAGCTGCCTTATCACCGGCCTCAGTGGACTGCGCAGCGCTGGTGATCCTCACCAGAAACCACAGGTGGCGTCACAAACTCTTTTATAAACTTCACAAATCACCAACCCTTTTAAAGGAGCGACCCCAGGGTACGGGCCCGGGAGCCGACCACCGCGACATCCCTAAAGGCCCGGGTACCGAGTCATACCCATTCCCCTGGGCTAGTCAGGGGCATATAAACCTACCCAGCATGGATGGATGGAGGGGCATTTACACCTACCCAGGATGGATGGATGGAGGGGCATTTACACCTACCCAGGATGGATGGATGGAGGGGCATTTACACCTACCCAGGATGGATGGATGGAGGGGCATATACACCTACCCAGGTTGGATGGATGGAGGGGCATCTACACCTACCAGAATAGACTACCCAGGATGGATGGATGGATGGAGGGGCATCTACACCTACCCAGATTGGATGAAGATTGCTCCATAAGTATAATGTCCCCATAGATTGCTCCATGCTGTAATGGCCCTATAGATTGCTCCATAATGGCCCCATAGATTGCTCCATAAGTATAATGGCTCCACAGATTGCTCCATGCTGTATAATGGCCCCATAGATTGCTGCATGCTGTAATGGCCCTATAGATTGCTCCATAAGTATAATGGCCCCATAGATTGCTCGCTACTGTATAATGGCCCCATAGATTGCTCCATGCTGTAATGGCCCTATAGATTGCTCCATAAGGATAATTGCCCCATAGATTGCTCCATGCTGTATAATGGCCCCATAGATTGCTCCCTACTGTATAATGGCCCCATAGATTACTCCCTACTGTATAATGGACCCATAGATTGGTCCATAAGTATAATGGCCCTATAGATTGCTCCATAAGTATAATGGCCCTATAGATTGCTCCATGCTGTATAATGGCCCCATAGATTGCTCCATGCTGTAATGGCCCCATAGATTGCTCCATGCTGCATAATGGCTCCATAGATTGCTCCATACTGTGTAATGGCCCTATAGATTGCTCCATAAGTATAATGACCCTATAGATTGCTCCATAAGTATAATGACCCTATAGATTGCTCCATAAGTATAATGGCCCTATAGATTGCTCCATAAGTATAATGGCCCCATAGATTGATCCATGCTGTAATGGCCCCATAGATTGCTCCATAAGTATAATGACCCCATAGATTGCTCCATGCTGTATAATGGCCCCATAGATTGCTCTATGCTGTAATGGCCCCATAGATTGCTCTATGCTGTAATGGCCCTATAGATTGCTCCATAAGTATAATGGCCCCATAGATTGCTCCATGCTGTATAATGGCCCCATAGATTGCTCCATGCTGTAATGGCCCCATAGAGTGCTCCATAAGTATAATGGCCCTATAGATTGCTCCATGCTCCATAATGGCCCCATAGATTGCTCCATACTGCATAATGGCTCCATAGATTGGTCCATACTGTATAATGTCCCTATAGATTGCTCCATAAGTATAATGGCCCTATAGATTGCTCCATAAGTATAATGGCCCCATAGATTGCTCCATGCTGTATAATGGCCCCATAGATTGGCTCCATGCTGTAATGGTCCTATAGATTGCTCCATAAGTATAATGGCCCCATAGATTGCTCCATGCTGTAATGGCCCCATAGATTGCTCCATGCTGTATAATGGCCCCATAGATTGCTCCATGCTGTATAATGGCCCCATAGATTGCTCCATGCTGTATAATGGCCCCATAGATTGCTCCATGCTGTATAATGGCCCCATAGATTGCTCCATGCTGTATAATGGCCCCATAGATTGCTCCATGCTGTATAATGGCCCCATAGATTGCTCCATACTGTATAATGGCCCCATAGATTGCTGCATGCTGTAATGGCCCTATAGATTGCTCCATAAGGATAATGGCCCCATAGATTGCTCCATGCTGTATAATGGACCCATAGATTGCTCCATGCTGTAATGGCCCTATAGATTGCTCCATAAGTATAAAGGTCCCATAGATTGCTCCATGCTGTATAATGGCCCCATTGATTGCCCCATGCTGTATAATGGCCCCATAGATTGCTCCATACTGTATAATGACCCTATAGATTGCTCCATAAGTATAATGGCCCTATAGATTGCTCCATAAGTATAATGGCCCTATAGATTGCTCCATAAGTATAATGGCCCTATAGATTGCTCCATAAGTATAATGGCCCTATAGATTGCTCCATAAGTATAATGGCCCTATAGATTGATCCATGCTGTAATGGCCCCATAGATTGCTCCATAAGTGTAATGGCCCCATAGATTGCTCCATAAGTATAATGGCCCCATAGATTGCTCCATAAGTATAATGGCCCCATAGATTGCTCCATAAGTATAATGGCCCCATAGATTGCTCCATGCTGTATAATGGCCCCATAGATTGCTCCATAAGTATAATGGCCCCATAGATTGCTCCATAAGTATAATGGCCCCATAGATTGCTCCATGCTGTATAATGGCCCCATAGATTGCTCTATGCTGTAATGGCCCTATAGATTGCTCCATAAGTATAATGGCCCCATAGATTGCTCCATGCTGTATAATGGCCCCATAGATTGCTCCATGCTGTAATGGCCCCATAGATTGCTCCATAAGTATAATGGCCCTATAGATTGCTCCATGCTCCATAATGGCCCCATAGATTGCTCCATACTGCAGAATGGCTCCATAGATTGCTCCATACTGTATAATGTCCCTATAGATTGCTCCATAAGTATAATGGCCCTATAGATTGCTCCATAAGTATAATGGCCCCATAGATTGCTCCATGCTGTATAATGGCCCCATAGATTGGCTCCATGCTGTAATGGTCCTATAGATTGCGCCATAAGTATAATGGCCCCATAGATTGCTCCATGCTGTATAATGGCCCCATAGATTGCTCCATGCTGTATAATGGCCCCATAGATTGCTCCATGCTGTACAGTCATGGCCAAAAGTATTGAGAATGAGACAAATAGTAATTTTTCCAAAGTTTACTGCTTCATTTTTTGTAATGGCAATTTGCATATACTCCTGAATGTGCTTAACAGCAATTACTGTACTTGCAAAGTCAATATTTGCCCAGAAAATGAACTTTAACCCCCAAAACACATTTCAACATCATTGCAGTCCTGCCTTAAAAGGAGCAGCTAACATCGTTTTAGTGATTGATCCATTAACACAGGTGTGGGTGTTGATGAGGACAGGGCTGGCGATCAATCAGTCATGATTAAGTAAGAATGACATCACTGGACACTTTAAAAGGAGGCTGGTTCTTGGTATCATTGTTTCTCTTCAGTTAACCATGGTTATCTCTAAAGAAACACGTGCAGCCATCATTGCACTGCACAAAAATGGCCGAACAGGGAAGAGTATCGCAGCTACAAAGATTGCACCTCAGTCAACAATCTATCGCATCATCAAGAACTTCAAGGAGAGAGCTTCCATTGTTGTCAAAAAGGCTCCAGGGCGCCCAAGAAAGACCAGCAAGCGCCAGGACCGTATCTTAAAACTGTTTCAGCTGCGGGATCGGACTACCAGCAGTGCCGAGCTTGCTCAGCAATGGCAGCAGGCTGGTGTGAGTGCTTCTGCACGCACTGTGAGGCGGAGACTCTTTGAGCAAGGGCTGGTTTCAAGGAGGGCAGCAAAGAAGCCACTTCTCTCCAGAAAAAACATCAGGGACCGACTGATATTCTGCAAAAGGTACAGGGAGTGGACTGCTGAGGACTGGGGCAAAGTCATTTTCTCTGATGAATCCCCTTTTCGATTGTTTGGGACATCTGGAAAACAGCTTATTCGGAGAAGAAGAGGTGAGCGCTACCACCAGTCTTGTCTCATGCAAACTGTAAAGCATCCTGAAACCATTCATGTGTGGGGTTGCTTCTCAGCCAAGGGAATCGGCTCACTCACAGTCTTGCCTAAAAACACAGCCAAGAATAAAGAATGGTACCAGAATGTCCTCCAAGAGCAACTTCTCCCAACCGTCCAAGAGCAGTTTGGCGCCCAACAATGCCTTTTCCAGCATGATGGAGCACCTTGCCATAAAGCAAAGGTGATAACTAAATGGCTCATGGAACAAAACATAGAGATTTTGGCTCCATGGCCGGGAAACTCCCCAGATCTTAATCCCATTGAGAACTTGTGGTCAATCATCAAGAGACCGGTGGACAAACAAAAACCAACAAATTCTGGCAAAATGCAAGCATTGATTAAGCAAGAATGGACTGCTATCAGTCAGGATTTGGTCCAAAAGTTGATTGAGAGCATTCCAGGGAGAATTACAGAGGTCTTGAAGAAGAAGGGGCAACGCTGCAAATATTGACTTGCTGCATTAACTCATTCTAACTGTTAATATAACCTATTGGTACTCATAATATGATTGCAATTATATTTCTGTATGTGATATAAACATCAGACAAACACTAATAAAAACCAGAGGCCAGCAGATCATGTGAAAATATAATTTTGGTGTCATTCTCAAAACTTTTGGCCATGACTGTATAATGGCCCCATAGATTGCTCCATGCTGTATAATGGCCCCATAGATTGCTCCATGCTGTATAATGGCCCCATAGATTGCTCCATGCTGTATAATGGCCCCATAGATTGCTCCATGCTGTATAATGGCCCCATAGATTGCTCCATGCTGTATAATGGCCCCATAGATTGCTCCATGCTGTATAATGGCCCCATAGATTGCTCCATGCTGTATAATGGCCCCATAGATTGCTCCATGCTGTATAATGGCCCCATAGATTGCTCCATGCTGTATAATGGCCCCATAGATTGCTCCATGCTGTATAATGGCCCCATAGATTGCTCCATGCTGTATAATGGCCCCATAGATTGCTCCATGCTGTATAATGGCCCCATAGATTGCTCCATGCTGTATAATGGCCCCATAGATTGCTCCATGCTGTATAATGGCCCCATAGATTGCTCCATGCTGTATAATGGCCCCATAGATTGCTCCATGCTGTATAATGGCCCCATAGATTGCTCCATGCTGTATAATGGCCCCATAGATTGCTCCATGCTGTATAATGGCCCCATAGATTGCTCCATGCTGTATAATGGCCCCATAGATTGCTCCATGCTGTATAATGGCCCCATAGATTGCTCCATGCTGTATAATGGCCCCATAGATTGCTCCATGCTGTATAATGGCCCCATAGATTGCTCCATAGTGTATAATGGCCCCATAGATTGCTCCATAAGGATAATGGCCCCATTGATTGCCCCATGCTGTATAATGGTCCCATAGATTGCTCCCTACTGTATAATGGCCCTATAGATTGCTCCATAAGTATAATGGCCCCATAGATTGCTCCATGCGGTAATGGCCCCGTAGATTGCTCCATGCGGTAATGGCCCCGTAGATTGCTCCATGCGGTAATGGCCCCATAGATTGCTCCATAAGTAGAATGGACCCATAGATTGCTCCCTGCTGTAATGGCCCCATAGATTGCTCCATGCTGTAATGGCCCCATAGATTGCTCCATGCTGTAATGGCCCCATAGATTGCTCCATGCTGTAATGGCCCCATAGATTGCTCCATGCTGTAATGGCCCCATAGATTGCTCCTTGCTGTAATGGCCCCATAGATTGCTCCATGGTGTAATTTGCTCCATGCTGTAATGGCCCCATAGATTGCTCCATAAGTAGAATGGACCCATAGATTGCTCCCTGCTGTAATGGCCCCATAGATTGCTCCATGCTGTAATGGCCCCATAGATTGCTCCATGCTGTATAATGGCCCCATAGATTGCTCCATGCTGTATAATGGCCCCATAGATTGCTCCATGCTGTAATGGCCCCATAGATTGCTCCATGCTGTAATGGCCCCATAGATTGCTCCATGCTGTAATGGCCCCATAGATTGCTCCATAAGTGTAATGGCCCCATAGATTGCTCCATAAGTATAATGGCCCCATAGATTGCTCCATGCTGTATAATGGCCCCATAGATTGCTCCATGCTGTATAATGGCCCCATAGATTGCTCTATGCTGTAATGGCCCTATAGATTGCTCCATAAGTAGAATGGCCCCATAGATTGCTCCATGCTGTATAATGGCCCCATAGATTGCTCCATGCTGTATAATGGCCCCATAGATTGCTCCATGCTGTATAATGGCCCCATAGATTGCTCCATGCTGTATAATGGCCCCATAGATTGCTCCATAAGTAGAATGGCCCCATAGATTGCTCCATAAGTAGAATGGCCCCATAGATTGCTCCATAAGTAGAATGGCCCCATAGATTGCTCCATGCTGTAATGGCCCCATAGATTGCTCCATGCTGTAATGGCCCCATAGATTGCTCCATGCTGCAATGGCCCCATAGATTGCTCCATGCTGCAATGGCCCCATAGATTGCTCCATGCTGCAATGGCCCCATAGATTGCTCCATGCTGTAATGGCCCCATAGATTGCTCCATGCTGTAATGGCCCCATAGATTGCTCCATGCAGTAATGGCCCCATAGATTGCTCCATGCAGTAATGGCCCCATAGATTGCTCCATGCTGTATAATGGCCCCATAAATTGCTCCATGCTGTATAATGTCCCCATAGATTGCTCCATGCTGTAATGGCCCCATAGATTGCTCCATAAGTAGAATGGACCCATAGATTGCTCCTTGCTGTAATGGCCCCATAGATTGCTCCATGGTGTAATTTGCTCCATGCTGTAATGGCCCCATAGATTGCTCCATAAGTAGAATGGACCCATAGATTGCTCCCTGCTGTAATGGCCCCATAGATTGCTCCATGCTGTAATGGCCCCATAGATTGCTCCATGCTGTAATGGCCCCATAGATTGCTCCATGCTGTAATGGCCCCATAGATTGCTCCATGCTGTATAATGGCCCCATAGATTGCCCCATGCTGTATAATGGCCCCATAGATTGTTCCCTACTGTATAATGGCCCCATAGACTGCTCCATACTGTATAATGGCCTCATATATTGCTCCATGCTGTAATGGCCCTATAGATTGCTTCATGCTGCAAAATGGCCCCATAGATTGCTCCATGCTGTATAATGGCCCCATAGATTGCTCCATGCTGTATAATGGCCCCATAGATTGCTCCATGCTGTATAATGGCCCCATAGATTGCTCCATGCTGTATAATGGCCCCATAGATTGCTCCATGCTGTAATGGCCCCATAGATTGCTCCATGCTGTAATGGCCCCATAGATTGCTCCATGCTGTAATGGCCCCATAGATTGCTCCATGCTGTAATGGCCCCATAGATTGCTCCATGCTGTATAATGGCCCCATAGATTGCTCCATACTGTATAATGGCCCCATAGATTGCTCCATAAGTATAATGACCCTATAGATTGCTCCATAAGTATAATGGCCCCATAGATTGCTCCATAAGTATAATGACCCTATAGATTGCTCCATAAGTATAATGACCCTATAGATTGCTCCATAAGTATAATGGCCCCATAGATTGCTCCATAAGTAGAATGGCCCCATAGATTGCTCCATAAGTAGAATGGCCCCATAGATTGCTCCATAAGTAGAATGGCCCCATAGATTGCTCCATAAGTAGAATGGCCCCATAGATTGCTCCATGCTGTAATGGCCCCATAGATTGCTCCATGCTGTAATGGCCCCATAGATTGCTCCATGCTGTAATGGCCCCATAGATTGCTCCATGCTGCAATGGCCCCATAGATTGCTCCATGCTGCAATGGCCCCATAGATTGCTCCATGCTGTAATGGCCCCATAGATTGCTCCATGCTGTAATGGCCCCATAGATTGCTCCATGCTTTAATGGCCCTATGGATTGCTCCATGCTGTATAATGGCCCCATAAATTGCTCCATGCTGTATAATGGCCCCATAAATTGCTCCATGCTGTATAATGGCCCCATAGATTGCTCCATGCTGTAATGGCCCCATAGATTGCTCCATGCTGTAATGGCCCCATAGATTGCTCCATAAGTAGAATGGACCCATAGATTGCTCCCTGCTGTAATGGCCCCATAGATTGCTCCATGCTGTATAATGGCCCCATAGATTGCTCCATGCTGTATAATGGCCCCATAGATTGCTCCATGCTGTAATGGCCCCATAGATTGCTCCATGCTGTAATGGCCCCATAGATTGCACCATGCTGTAATGGCCCCATGGAGCAATCTATGCTGTAATGGCCCCATAGATTGCTCCATGCTGTAATGGCCCCATAGATTGCTCCATGCTGTAATGGCCCCATAGATTGCTCCATGCTGTAATGGCCCCATAGATTGCTCCATGCTGTAATGGCCCCATAGATTGCTCTATGCTGTAATGGCCCCATAGATTGCTCCATAAGTAGAATGGCCCCATAGATTGCTCCATGCTGTAGAATGGCCCCATAGATTGCTCCATGCTGTAGAATGGCCCCATAGATTGCTCCATGCTGTAGAATGGCCCCATAGATTGCTCCATGCTGTAGAATGGCCCCATAGATTGCTCCATGCTGTAGAATGGCCCCATGGATTGCTCCATAAGTAGAATGGCCCCATAGATTGCTCCATAAGTAGAATGGCCCCATAGATTGCTCCATGCTGTAATGGCCCCATAGATTGCTCCATGCTGTAATGGCCCCATAGATTGCTCCATGCTGCAATGGCCCCATAGATTGCTCCATGCTGCAATGGCCCCATAGATTGCTCCATGCTGCAATGGCCCCATAGATTGCTCCATGCTGCAATGGCCCCATAGATTGCTCCATGCTGCAATGGCCCCATAGATTGCTCCATGCTGCAATGGCCCCATAGATTGCTCCATGCTGCAATGGCCCCATAGATTGCTCCATGCTGCAATGGCCCCATAGATTGCTCCATGCTGCAATGGCCCCATAGATTGCTCCATGCTGTAATGGCCCCATAGATTGCTCCATGCTGTAATGGCCCTATGGATTGCTCCATGCTGTAATGGCCCTATGGATTGCTCCATGCTGTATAATGGCCCCATAGATTGCTCCATGCTGTAGAATGGCCCTATAGTATGCACCATGCTGTAATGGCCCCATAGATTGCTCCATGCTGTATAATGGCCCCATAGATTGCTCCATGCTGTATAATGGCCCCATAGATTGCTCCATGCTGTATAATGGCCCCATAGATTGCACCATGCTGTATAATGGCCCCATAGATTGCTCCATAAGTATAATGGCCCCATAGATTGCTCCATGCTGTAATGGCCCCATAGATTGCTCCATGCTGTATAATGGCCCCATAGATTGCTCCATGCTGTATAATGGCCCCATAGATTGCTCCATGCTGTATAATGGCCCCATAGATTGCTCCATGCTGTATAATGGCCCCATAGATTGCTCCATGCTGTATAATGGCCCCATAGATTGCTCCATGCTGTATAATGGCCCCATAGATTGCACCATGCTGTATAATGGCCCCATAGATTGCTCCATAAGTATAATGGCCCCATAGATTGCTCCATGCTGTAATGGCCCCATAGATTGCTCCATGCTGTATAATGGCCCCATAGATTGCTCCATGCTGTATAATGGCCCCATAGATTGCTCCATGCTGTATAATGGCCCCATAGATTGCTCCATGCTGTATAATGGCCCCATAGTTTGCATTATACTTATGGATTGCTAGATAAGACAGAGGGCGCACGGTAGTGACGACAGACTCCGAAGACGCTGAAGACACAGGAGTTGCTGGGAACGGGAGAGGTAAGTATTTGAGGAGGGGGCCCCGATGCCAGCGCGCCGTGTAGGACTGGCCTGGTGTGATAGCTGGAAAAATTCCCGGTGGGCCCCGATGAGAGAGTGAGAGAATTGGTAGCGGGGGCTCTTAAAAAGTGCGGGCCCTTTAAAAGCGCAGCCGAAGGAAATGTAGCGTCGCGTGCGGCGCTCATACTATTCAGTGGTGACAGCGGGTGACGCGCATAGTCACATGACTGAGGACGTGTTCTTGGTGGGCGGTGACACGCACCGCGCTCTGCTTTGCCGCTGGTGGCTGGCAGTGGTGTGTTGTCAGGTGACACGCTGACGTCGCGCTCTCCTCTCCCTGCTCCCCTGCCGGCTTTTGATACGCCGACGCCGCGCTCTGCTCTCCAGTCCCGGCTCCTGCTCCCTTGGAATTGGCCTTGTAACACCGGCTCCCGTCCGGGTATGGAACACCGCACCAGCACCGCGCACCGCCCTCTTCTCTCCTGCTCTCTTGCCTTTTAAGCCGGCTCCTGGGCTGAGTATGCGGTGACCAGCACTCTGCTCTCTCACCATAACCCTGGAAACAAGGCTGCAGGTCTGGCTACAGCTCTCCCTGCTTCAACTTCAAGTCAAGTGCAATATCCACATTTTTCTGGGTGAGTGTTCCCAGCATTGGTCATCATCCATATATGGAGGGGTCGCAGGCTGGTCACATGGGGACATGGATGGGGACATGGGGCTGAAGGGGGGGGCTGGTTGGACCCATGGGGACATGGATGGGGACATGGGGCTGAAGGGGGGGGCTGGTTGGACCCATGGGGACATGGATGGGGACATGGGTCTGAAGGGGGGCTGGATGGACCCATGAGGACATGGATGGGGACATGGGGCTGAAGGGGGGGCTGGCTGGACCCATGGGGCTGAAGGGGAGGGGGCTGGCTGGGCCCATGGGGACATGGATGGGGACATGGGGCTGAGGGGGGGGCTGGCTGGATCCATGGGGACATGGATGGGGACATGGGGCTGAAGGAGGGTCTGGCTGGACCCATGGGGACATGGATGGGGACATGGGGCTGAAGGGGGGGCTGGCTGGACCCATGGGGCTGAAGGGGAGGGGGCTGGCTGGGCCCATGGGAACATGGATGGGGACATGGGGCTGAAGGGGGGGCTGGCTAGACCCATGGGGCTGAAGGGGAGGGGGCTGGCTGGGCCCATGGGAACATGGATGGGGACATGGGGCTGAAGGGGGGGCTGGCTAGACCCATGGGGACATGGTGCTGAAGGGGGGGGGCTGGCTGGACCCCTGGGGACATGGGGCTGGCTGGCTGGACCCATGGGGACATGGATGGGGACATGGGGCTGAGGGGGGGGCTGGCTGGACCCATGGGGACATGGATGGGGACATGGGGCTGAAGGAGGGTCTGGCTGGACCCATGGGGACATGGATGGGGACATGGGGCTGAAGGGGGGGCTGGCTGGACCCATGGGGACATTGGGCTGAAGGGGGAGCTGGCTGGACGCATGGGAGACATATGGATGGAGGCACGGGGCTGAAGGGGGGGCTGTCTGGACCCATGGAGACATGGATGGGGACATGGGGCTGAAGGGGGGCTGGCTGGACCCATGGGGAGACATATGGATGGAGGCATGGGGCTGAAAGGGGGGGGCTGGTTGGACGCATGGGGAGACATATGGATGGAGGCACGGGGCTGAAGGGTGGGGGCTGGATGGACGCATAAGGGGACACATGGTGGTGAAGGGGGCCAAGTTGGGGACCTGGATGGACACATGGAGGTGAAGGGGGGCAAGCTGGACACATTGGGACCTGGATGGACACATATAGGTGAAGGGCAGCAAGCTGGACACATGGGGACCTGGATGGACACATGGAGGTGAAGGGCGGCAAGCTGGACACATGGGGTCCTGGATAGATATATGGGGTGGGGTGGGATGCATATATGAGTGGGACAGGATGGATATATGAAGGGGGGCAGGCTGGACACATGGAGGCCCGGATGGATATATGGGAGGGTCAGGCTGGACACATGGAGACCAGAATGGATATATGGGGGGGGGGGGTCAGGATGGATAGATGGGGGGCCACGCTGGACAAGGGACTTTATTACTGTTTAGGGGCCAGATTGAGGAACTTTATTAGTTTATGATGGCGAGTGGGGAACATTATTACTTTAGAGTCCAATTAGGGACATTATTACTTCTGTAATATAATTTTATTTTTAGGAAACTGTTTTCCGTAAGAGGGGACAAAAGGGGGGTCCTGTTACTGTGCAGGGCGCCACTATGTTGCTTTATTTCTTCAACTGGTGTAGTGTAGAAGCCTGGGGAAAAGTGGGAATGTGCTCTAAAAGAGATCAGTTATTGATAACTGTGTTATTTTCTGCAGAGATGATTCCTGGCTGGAAGAAGTGATGGTGGACTGTGCCAGATGAGGAAAAGCGAAGATGAAGAACTTCACCTAGAGACATCACTGGTGAGTCAGTGTATTACTGTACACTTACACTATATAGTATATACAGAGCTCCTGTGTATGTCACTGGTGACCAGTGTATTACCTATACACTATATACAGAGCTCCTGTGTATAATGTCACTCGTGATAACTGTATTACCTGTACACTACATACAGAGCTCCTGTGTATAATGTCACCGGTGATCACTGTATTACATGTACACTGACACTATATACAGAGATCCTGTTTATAATGTCACTGGGGATCACTGTATTACCTGTACACTGACATTATATACAGAGCTCATATGTATAGTGACAGTGTTGTTAGTATTGTGGTTTGTATTCCTGATCAGTATTGTATTATTTGGTCACTATATGGTGGTAATATGTGGTCTGGTCATGGTGTGGTGATATTTGTCCCTTTTGTATGTGATATTATTGGTGTTGTTATAGTGGATTATGTTGTGTATGGCGGTCATTTGTTCTCGCTGAGATTAAGTAGGAAAAGATTTTTTTCCATGAGGCCACGGCTTCACTATCAGTATTTGGTCAGTATTTTTTCTCAGTAGTGAGAGCCAAAAGCAGGAGTGGGTGATAAATACAGAATTGGTGACTTGTTTCTATTCTACCTTTTCTCTGATTGTTCCTCACCTGGTTTTGGCTCCCACTCCTGAGAAAAAATCCTGACTGAATACTGATAGTGGGGCTGTGGCCTTAGAGATGAAATACTTGGAGCAGAGCGTCAGAGATGCACTCACAGGGGTTCTCCGGGGAGAACAAGTAATCCCCTCTCCACAGGATAAGTGATAACTTATTGATTGGTGGGGTCTGACTGCTGGGACCTGCAGCGATCGGCAGACTGTGGAGCTTTTCTCCCCATTACACTGGAGCTCATGTGCGACTCGACCACTGATCCATTCATTCCCTCAGGGGCTGTGAGCGCTGCTCTTTTTTGGAAGCCCCCAAGAGAAAGAATGAGGCTGTGGTCAGACGTCCCACCTGTCGCTGCATTTTAAATGGGGATAAGTGTCCTGTCAGGGATAAAACTTCCCCATTCTTCCAATCAATAAGTGATCACCTATCCTGTGTAGCCCATGAATCTGTGATGACTTGTTTTAACCAAAGAAGCTCTTTCATGTAAACTACAGAAATTGTCCATCCCTGTTGTAGTCTGTGCAGAGTAGATGTGAGGAGCCGCCGGTCACTGCTCCACTATAACAGGGAGAGCAGAGAAGAGAGATCTGCATATTGCTGGAGGTGGCCCCTAGAGTCAGTGTCCCCTGTGGGCCCCAGACACCCCAGTCCGACCCTGCTGACATCTGATTAAGGCCCCGTTCACATGTCAGGTTTTAATCAGTGTTTTTTTTCTAATTTTCATCTGATTTTGGTCAGTGTCAGTTTTTCTCCTCAGTGGGGCATATTTTTTTATATGTAAAGTAAAAAGCTAAAGGTTTCCTCGCCTCGCTTGCCCGGCCTATAGACACTGCAGAACAAGCAGTACAGGCAACATGGTTGGTTCTGGGCATTTTTCTGACAGACTCATTGACTTCAATAGATGATCTTTATCTACAAATCGGATGAAAATCGGACCGGTCTCAGTTCTGATTTGCAGATCAATCGTCCACAATAAATAGAGCTGTAAACCTGTCCACGGTCTATAACGGAGCATATTCTACCTGCTAGAGAAATAACCAGACGTGAAAAGAGCCATGTGCTATTCTTACAGGGAAGGGGCCACGATTTTATGTTTTGTATTAATAATTATGTAATCAATTATTTTTAATACAAAATTAAATGTACCACTTTATTAGTTTTTTATTTATTTTTACATTGGCCACTAGGGGCTGCCATTTTTATTTGGGGGGTGTGTAAGAAGCGCTCTTACACACCTCATTTACGGCAGCCCTGGCCATAAGAGACAGTAGTCTGTCACCGACCCTTTCTCTAACATTAGAGGCCGCTCCTCCTGCCTCTAGCTGTGACCTGGGCACGCCCCCTTGGCTGTTCAGGTCGCAGCCGTGGGAGGAGATTTCAGCCATCTTTGTGGAGCCTGCAGTGTAAGCTGTACATTCCCCCTCTCGTCGCACGCACTGCTCAGTCAGAGCATGCCATGACAGGAACTGCCGGGGAGGAAATGCCTAGGAGTGGACGTCCCGAGTGAGTATCTGCAGCGGCGCCGTGCGGTGATCTCAGCCTCTCAGCTGTTATCACCGCCGACATCTTCAGGCAACACAGACACAGCGCTGCGTGGGAACGTGGAAGGTGAGTAGAAGCGTTTGTTTTGTTTTTTTTCCCTTCGCATTGAATATGTGGGGGCATATACCCACCTGGATGGAGGGGGGGGGGCATATACTCACCAGGATGGATGGAGGGGGGGGGGCATATACCCACCAGGATGGATGGAGGGGGGGGGGCATATACCCACCAGGATGGATGGAGGGGGGGGCATATACCCACCAGGATGGATGGAGGGGGGCATATACCCACCAGTATGAAGGGGAGGATATATCCACCAGGATGGATGGATGGATGGAGGGGGGCATATACTGACCGGGATGGATGGAGGGGCATTTACACCTAACCAGGATGGATGGATGAAGGGGCATATGCATTTACCCAGAATGGATGGATGGAGGGGCATATACATCTACCCAGGATGGATGGGGGGTGTGTGACGCCTAGCTGCGCTTGGTATCACAGATCTTAGCAGGGTGTATTGATGGATTCCTCCACAAGAGGCCCCCATAACCATTCACACATGTCCACCTTCCACCTCAGACCATCAGAGGGAGCCCGTTAGGGATAGATATATAAGGGAAGGTGGAGCCAGGCAGCAGTTAGTCTAGACGGGAGTCGACAGAAAGCAAACCTGTTGAGAGAGTTCCTGCAGTGCAAAAGCCTGAGAGAGGTCAGTCTGCAGTGGAGCACGTTCTAGACTCAGTTGTAGCTCAGAGAGGTGAGCTTTAGGTGTGCCGGCGCCATAAGATCGGTGAAGCGCGGCAAGCTGCCGTTAGTGTGTATAGCCTAGTGAGGGCCCGAGTAGGCCGAAGGCGAGTGGAGAGTTAATACATAGGGGGCAGAGGAGCTTAACTAGCTCAGCCCGAAGAAGCAGTTACCGGACATCGGGTCCGAAGCTTACCGGGATCTCCACGACCCAGTAAGATATAACCAGAATCCCTGGAGAACTACAAGTCCCAGTATCGCAAAAGTGCTGATACGTAATAGAGCCAGGAGACACATAGGCCCCTTAAGTCGGGAGCGTGTAATCCAAGAAAAGGCCCTACCACAAGGTCAGCCAGCGCAGGACAGAGACAAAGTTAGGCCTTGCTCCAGGAAGGTCAGAAACTTACTACGCAGAGGCAAGAAACAGGAGGCCCAAAACCCGCTCATTGGGGAGGATCCTGACGTGCACCCTTCACCCTACAGTGCTCTGGGACGTGCCTAAATTTCCATCAGTAAAAGGTACTGAAGTGACAATCGTGTCTGTCCCTGTTCTTGCTCTGACCCGGCTGGGTCTCTCCGTCCTGCTTTCCCCGTCCATACGCTGCCCTGAGGCCTAGCTCCACCTGTGGGAAGCTAAACCATCGAGCTGCCTTATCACCGGCCTCAGTGGACTGCGCAGCGCTGGTGATCCTCACCAGAAACCACAGGTGGCGTCACAAACTCTTTTATAAACTTCACAAATCACCAACCCTTTTAAAGGAGCGACCCCAGGGTACGGGCCCGGGAGCCGACCACCGCGACATCCCTAAAGGCCCGGGTACCGAGTCATACCCATTCCCCTGGGCTAGTCAGGGGCATATAAACCTACCCAGCATGGATGGATGGAGGGGCATTTACACCTACCCAGGATGGATGGATGGAGGGGCATTTACACCTACCCAGGATGGATGGATGAAGGGGCATATACACCTACCCAGGATGGATGGATGGATGGAGGGGCATCTACACTTAACCAGGATGGATGGATGGAGGGGGCATCTACACCTAACCAGGTTGGATGGAGTGGCATATACACCTACCAGAATAGACTACCCAGGATGGATGGATGGATGGAGGGGCATCTACACCTAACCAGGATGGATGAATGGAGGGGGCATCTACACCTAACCAGGTTGGATGGAGGGGCATATACACCTACCAGAATAGACTACCCAGGATGGATGGAGGGGCATCTACACCTACCCAGAATGGATGAACGGGCATATACACCTACCCAGGATGGCTGGAGGGGCATATACAGCTACCCAGGATGGATGGATGGAGGGGCCGATACACCTACCCAGGATGGATGGAGGGGCATATACACCTACCTAGGATGGATGGAGGTGAATATACACCTACCCAGGATGGAAGGGCATATACACCTACCCAGGATGGATGGATGGAGGGGCATATACACCTACCCAGGATGGATGGAGGGGCAAATACTCCTACACTGAATGGATGGAGGGGGCATATACACCTACCCAGGATGGCTGGAGGGGCCGATACACCTACCCAGGATGGATGGAGGGGCCTATACACCTACCCAGGATGGATGGATGGAGGGGAATATACACCTACCCAGGATGGATGGATGGAGGGGAATATACACCTACCCAGAATGGAAGGGCATATACACCTACCCAGGATGGATGGATGGAGGGGCATATACACCTACCCAGGATGGATGGAGGGGCAAATACTCCTACACTGGATGGACGGAGGGGCATATACACCTACCCAGGATGGATGGATGGATGGAGGGGCATATACACCTACCCTGGATGGATGGAAGAATGGATGGAGGGGTATTCGCATCTACCATGGATGGATGGAGGGGCATCTACACCTACCCAGGATGGATTGATGGATGGAGGGGCATCTACACCTACCCAGAGTGGATGGAGGAGGGGCATCTACACCTACCCAGGATGGATGGATGGATGAAGGGGCATATACACCTACCCAGGATGGATGGATGGATGGAGGGGCATCTACACTTAACCAGGATGGATGGATGGAGGGGCATCTACACCTAACCAGGATGGATGGAGGGGCATATACACCTAGCAGAATAGACTACCCAGGATGTATGGATGGATGGAGGGGCATCTACACCTAACCAGGATGGATGAATGGAGGGGGCATCTACACCTAACCAGGTTGGATGGAGGGGCATATACACCTACCAGAATAGACTACCCAGGATGGATGGAGGGGCATCTACACCTACCCAGAATGGATGAAGGGGCATATACACCTACCCAGGATGGCTGGAGGGGCATATACAGCTACTCAGGATGGATGGATGGATGGAGGGGCCGATACACCTACCCAGGATGGATGGAGGGGCATATACACCTACCCAGGATGGATGGATGGGCATATACACCTACCCAGGATGGATGGATGGAGGGGCATATACACCTACCCAGGATGGATGGAGGGGCAAATACTCCTACACTGGATGGATGGAGGGGCATATACACCTACCCAGGATGAATGGAGGGGCATATACACCTACCCAGGATGGATGGATGGAAGAATGGATGGAGGGGTATTCGCATCTACCATGGATGGATGGAGGGGCATCTACACCTACCCAGGATGGATTGATGGATGGAGGGGCATCTATACCTACCCAGAGTGGATGGATGGAGGGGCATATACACCTACCAGAATAGACTGCTCAGGATGGATGGATGGATGGAGGGGCATCTATGCTTACCCAGATTGGATGGATGGAGGTGCATATACACCTACCCAGGATGGATGGATGGAGAGGTATCTACGCCTACCCAGGATGGATGGAATGAGGGGCATATACACCTAGCCAGAATGGATGGATGGAGGGGCATCTACCCCTACCCACGATGGATGGATGGAGGGGAATCTACACTTACTCAGTTTGAATGGATGGATGGAAGGGCATCTACACCTACCCAGGATGGGTGGATGGATGGAGGGGCATCTAGACCTACCCAGGATGTATGGAGGGGCATATACACCTACCCAGAGTGGATGGATGGAGGGGCATATACACCTACTCAGGATGGATGGATGGATGGAGGGGCATATACAGCTACCCAGGATGGATGGAGAGGCCGATACACCTATCCAGGATGGATGGAAGGGCATATTCACCTACCCAGGATGGGTGGATGGAGGGGCATATACACCTACCCACTATGGATGGAGGGGCAAATACTCCTACCCAGGTTGAATGGAGGGGCATATACACCTACCCAGGATGGATGGAGGGGCATATACACCTACCCAGAATGGATGGATGGAGTGGTATCTACACCTACTATGGATGGATGGAGGGGCATCTACACCTACCCAGGATGAATTGATGGATGGAGGGGCATCTACACCTACCGAGAATGGATGGATGGAGGGGCATATACACCTACCCAGGATGGATGGATAGAGGGGCATATAAACCTACCAGAATAGACTGCGCAGGATGGATGGATGGAGGGGCATCTACGTCTACCCAGAATGGATGGATGGATGAAGGGTCATATACACTCACCCAGGATGGATGGATGGAGGGGGAAATACACCTACTCAGGATTGATGGAGGGGCATTTACACCTACCCAGGATGGATGGATGGATGAAGGGGCATATACACCTACCCATTATGGATGGATGGATGGAGGGGCATCTACACTTAACCAGGGTGGATGGATGGAGGGGCATCTACACCTAACCAGGATGGATGAATGGAGTTGGCATCTACACCTAACCAGGTTGGATGGAGGGGCATATACACCTACCAGAATAGACTACCCAGGATGGATGGAGGGGCATCTACACCTACCCAGAATGGATGAAGGGGCATATACACCTACCCAGGATGGATGGATGGAGGGGCATATACAGCTACTCAGGATGGATGGATGGATGGATGGAGGGGCCGATACACCTACCCAGGATGGATGGAGGGGCATATACACCTACCCAGGATGGATGGAGGGGCAAATACTCCTACACTGGATGGATGGAGGGGCATATACACCTACCCAGGATGAATGGAGGGGCATATACACCTACCCAGGATGGATGGATGGAAGAATGGATGGAGGGGTATTCGCATCTACCATGGATGGATGGAGGGGCATCTACACCTACCCAGGATGGATTGATGGATGGAGGGGCATCTACACCTACCCAGAGTGGATGGATGGAGTGGCATATACACCTACCAGAATAGACTGCTCAGGATGGATGGATGGATGGAGGGGCATCTATGCTTACCCAGATTGGATGGATGGAGGTGCATATACACCTACCCAGGATGGATGGATGGAGAGGTATCTACGCCTACCCAGGATGGATGGAATGAGGGGCATATACACCTACCCAGAATGGATGGATGGAGGGGCATCTACCCCTACCCACGATGGATGCATGGAGGGGCATCTACACTTACTCAGGATGAATGGATGGATGGAAGGGCATCTACACCTACCCAGGATGGGTGGATGGATGGAGGGGCATCTAGACCTACCCAGGATGGGTGGATGGATGGAGGGGCATCTAGACCTACCCAGGATGTATGGATGGATGGAGGGGCATATACACCTACCCAGAGTGGATGGATGGAGGGGCATATACACCTACCAGGATGGATGGAGGGGCATATACACCTACTCAGGATGGATGGAGGGGCATATACACCTACTCAGGATGGATGGATGGAGGGGCATATACAGCTACCCAGGATGGATGGAGAGGCCGATACACCTACCCAGGATGGATGGAAGGGCATATTCACCTACCCAGGATGGATGGATGGAGGGGCATATACACCTACCAGGATGGATGGATGGGCATATACACCTACTCAGGATGGATGGAGGGGCATATACACCTACTCAGGATGGATGGAGGGGCATATACACCTACTCAGGATGGATGGATGGAGGGGCATATACACCTACTCAGGATGGATGGATGGAGGGGCATATACAGCTACCCAGGATGGATGGAGAGGCCGATACACCTACCCAGGATGGATGGAAGGGCATATTTACCTACCCAGGATGGATGGATGGAGGGGCATATACACCTACCCACTATGGATGGAGGGGCAAATACTCCTACCCAGGATGAATGGAGGGGCATATACACCTACCCAGGATGGATGGAGGGGCATATACACCTACCCAGAATGGATGGATGGAAGGATGGATGGAGTGGTATCTACACCTACTATGGATGGATGGAGGGGCATCTACACCTACCCAGGATGAATTGATGGATGGAGGGGCATCTACACCTACCGAGAATGGATGGATGGAGGGGCATATACACCTACCCAGGATGGATGGATAGAGGGGCATATACACCTACCAGAATAGACTGCGCAGGATGGATGGATGGAGGGGCATCTACGCCTACCCAGAATGGATGGATGGATGTAGGGTCATATACACTCACCCAGGATGGATGGATGGAGGGGGAAATACACCTACTCAGGATGGATGGAGGGGCATATACACCTACCCAGGATGGATGGAGGGGCAAATACTCCTACCCAGGATGGATGGATGGATGGAGGAGCATATACACCTACCAGAATAGACTACCCAGGATGGATGGAGGTGCATCTACGCAAACCTAGAATGGATGGATGAAGGGGCATATACACCTACCCACTATGGATGGAGGGGCAAATACTCCTACCCAGGATGAATGGAGGGGCATATACACCTACCCAGGATGGATGGAGGGGCATCTACACCTACCCAGGATGGATTGATGGATGGAGGGGCATCTACACCTACCGAGAATGGACGAATGGAGGGGCATCTACACCTACCCAGATTGGATGGATGGATGGAGGGGCATCTACCCCTACCCAGGATGGATGGATGGAGGGGCATCTACCCCTACCCAGGATGGATGGATGGAGGGGCATCTACCCCTACCCAGGATGGATGGATGGAGGGGCATCTACCCCTACCCAGAATGGATGGATGGAGGGGCATATACACCTACCCAGGATGGATGGATGGAGGGGCATCTACACCTACCCAGGATGGATGGATGGAGGGGCATCTACGCCTACCCAGGATGAATAGATGGAGGGGCATCTACGCCTACCCAGAATGGATGGATGGATGGGCATATACACCTACCCAGGATGGATGGATGGGCATATACACCTACTCAGGATGGATGGAGGGGCATATACACCTACTCTGGATGGATGGATGGAGGGGCATATACAGCTACCCAGGATGGATGGAGAGGCCGATACACCTACCCAGGATGGATGGAAGGGCATATTCACCTACCCAGGATGGATGGATGGAGGGGCATATACACCTACCCACTATGGATGGAGGGGCAAATACTCCTACCCAGGATGAATGGAGGGGCATATACACCTACCCAGGATGGATGGAGGGGCACCTACACCTACCCAGGATGGATTGATGGATGGAGGGGCATCTACACCTACCGAGAATGGACGAATGGAGGGGCATCTACACCTACCCAGGATGGATGGATAGAGGGGCATATACACCTACCAGAATAGACTGCGCAGGATGGATGGATGGATGGAGGGGCATCTATGCCTACCCAGAATGGATGGAGGATGGATGGATGGATGGATGGATGAAGGGTCATATACACCTACCCAGGATGGATGGATGGATGGAGGGTGAAATACACCTACCCAGGATGGATGGAGGGGCATATACACCTACCCAGGATGGATGGAGGTGCAAATACTCCTACCCAGGATGGATGGATGGATGGAGGGGCATATACACCTACCAGAATAGACTACCCAGGATGGATGGAGGTGCATCTACGCAAACCCAGAATGGATGGATGGAGGGGCGTATACACCTACTCTGGATGGATGGATGGATGGATGGAGGGGCATATACAGCTACCCAGGATGGATGGAGAGGCCGATACACCTACCCAGGATGGATGGAAGGGCATATTCACCTACCCAGGATGGATGGATGGAGGGGCATATACACCTACCCACTATGGATGGAGGGGCAAATACTCCTACCCAGGATGAATGGAGGGGCATATACACCTACCCAGGATGGATGGAGGGGCATCTACACCTACCCAGGATGGATTGATGGATGGAGGGGCATCTACACCTACCGAGAATGGACGAATGGAGGGGCATCTACACCTACCCAGGATGGATGGATAGAGGGGCATATACACCTACCAGAATAGACTGCGCAGGATGGATGGATGGATGGAGGGGCATCTATGCCTACCCAGAATGGATGGATGGATGGATGAAGGGTCATATACACCTACCCAGGATGGATGGATGGATGGAGGGTGAAATACACCTACCCAGGATGGATGGAGGGGCATATACACCTACCCAGGATGGATGGAGGTGCAAATACTCCTACCCAGGATGGATGGATGGATGGAGGGGCATATACACCTACCAGAATAGACTACCCAGGATGGATGGAGGTGCATCTACGCAAACCCAGAATGGATGGATGGAGGTGCATATACGCCTACCCAGGATGGATGGATGGAGGGGCATATACACCTACCCAGAATGGATGGATGAAGGGGCATATACACCTACCCAGGATGGATGGATGGAGGGGCATCTACACTTGCCCCTCCATCCATCCATTCATCCTGGGTAAGTGTAGATGCCTGTCCATCCATCCATCCTGGGTAGGTGTAGATGCCCCTCCATCCATCCATTCATCCTGGGTATCTACACCTACCCAGGATGGGTGGATGGATGGAGGGGCATCTACACCTACCCAGGATGGATGGATGGAGGGGCATCTACACCTTACCCAGGATGGATGGATGGAGGGGCATCTACACCTTACCCAGGATGGATGGATGGAGGGGCATCTACACCTACCCAGAATGGATGGATGGAGGGGCATATACCCCTACCCAGGATGGATTGATGGATGGAGGGGCATCTACACCTACCCAGAATGGATGAATGGAGGGGCATCTACACCTACCCAGAATGGATGGATGGAGGAGCATCTACGCCTACCCAGAATGGATGGAGGGGCATATACACCTACCCAGAATGGATGGATGGAGGGGCATCTATGCCTACCCAGAATGGATGGATGGATGGAGGGGCATATACACCTACCCAGAATGGATGAATGGAGGGGCATATACACCTACCCAGAATGGATGGATGGAGGACCATATATATACCTACCCAGGATGGATGGAGGGGGCATCTACACCTACCCAAGATGGATGGATGGCGGGGCATATACACCTACCCAGGATGGATGGAGAAGCATATACACCTACCCAGGATGGATGGATGGAGAGGCATCTACACCTACCCAGGATGGATGGATGGCGGGGCATATACACCTACCCAGGATGGATGGATGGGGACGCATGGATTCCACTCAGTATCAGCAGATTCTTGACAATAATGTTCAAGAATCAGTGACAAAGTTGAAGTTACGCAGGGGATGGATCTTTCAGCAAGACAATGATCCAAAACACGGCTCCAAATCTACTCAGGCATTCATGCAGAGGAACAATTACAATGTTCTGGAATGGCCATCCCAGTCCCCAGACCTGAATATCATTGAACATCTGTGGGATCATTTGAAGAGGGCTGTCCATGCTCGGCGACCATCAAACTTAACTGAACTGGAATTGTTTTGTAAAGAGGAATGGTCAAAAATACCTTCATCCAGGATCCAGGAACTCATTAAAAGCTACAGGAAGCAACTAGAGGCTGTTATTTTTGCAAAAGGAGGATCTACTAAATATTAATGTCACTTTTCTGGTGAGGTGCCCATACTTATGCACCTGTCAAATTTTGTTTGAATGCAGATTGCACATTTTCTGTTAGTACAATAAACCTCATTTCAAGGCAGAAACATTACTGTGTCCAACAGTTATTCCATATATCAAACTGAAATAGCTGTTGCAAAAACACCAATTTTTATAAAACATTAAGCTTAAGATTAATAGGGGTGCCCAAACTTTTTCATATAACTGTATGTTCTAATTATTTTTTTAATATGAACTATTGGCACAATAGTCAATGAATGTGACCTTTTTTCAGTCTCTATAACTATATAATGGAATCTTACTTATGGGCTATCTACTTTGTTTTAGGCTTTAAGCGCCACTTCTCTGACCGGACTTCTGGAAAAACTTCAGGACAGCAATGTGCTTCTGGATAAAATCATGAAAGGGCTGAATGCCTATCTGGAGAAGAAGAGGCTTTTTTCCCACGGTATAGTCCTTTCACTTGTTGCAATGATTCTATATACTCCTTAAAGAATTTTTTTTTTCTTATTTAAACGCATTGAAATCATTTTTGTAATTGGATTTCATTAATAATTTTGCACTGTTTGCCTTCTATTGGCTCTGTGTTGCGCTGGCTATTGGACTTATTTTTAATCTGTCTTTTTTCAGCTCCTCTTAGCCGATTTATGACCACAGATCACATCAAAGCTGAATGTGCAGGAAACAAAAAGCCTAACGGTGCAACATTTTTAATGAAACTGAATTGTCGCAAATACTCGCAATTAAATGGGTATTCCCATCTCCAAGATCCTATCCCAATATGTAGTAGGCGTAGTAATAATAATAATATTAGCAAATACCTCCAATTAGAAGTGTAGTATAGTTCTTCTGATTCGCTATGTCGCTTTCCCCATGTGCAAGGCATTGCAGTAGCTTCGGTATCCATGGTTACGACCACTCATATAGTGACAGTTATTTGCTAGTGGTCGTAACCTAAGCTACTGCAATGCCCTGCACATGGGATAAGCGACAAAGCAAATCAGAAGAACTATACTACACTTCTAATTGGAGGTATTTGCTAATATTATTATTATGACGCCTACTACATATTGGGGTAGAATCCTGGAGATGGGAATACCCATTTCAGTTAAATAAAAAAGTTCCCAAAACTGGATAGCCCCTTTAACCACTTAACCCCCGGGGACGTATTAGTACGCATTTTTGCGTACCCTCCGTTCAGTGAGGGCTGCTGCGCTGAGCCCTCACTGAACGGAGCACATGTCAGCTGATTCTTACAGCTGACATGTGCCCGCAACAGCCGCGGGTGGAATCGCGATCCACCCGCGGCTGTTAACCAGTTAAATGCTGCTGTCAATCTCCGACAGCAGCATTTAACGCGCGCTTCCGGGTAGCGCGTCATAAGCCCCGCCCACCGGCGACCCCGTCACGTGATCGCGGGTCGCCGATGGACGTGCATGACAACCCAGGGTCTGCAGCAGACGCCTGTGGTTGTCATGATCTTGTCGCTATGAGCGCCACCTAGTGGTCGGCGCTCATAGCACAGGACCATTTCTGCTGCATGCAGGGGACCTGCTCGTCCCCTGTATGTAGCAGAGGCGATCGGACAGTTGCTGCTTCTAGTCTCCTATGGAGACTATTGAAGCATGCAAAAAGTTAAAAAAAAAAGTTTTTAAAAATATAAAAAAAAATAAAAAAATATAAAAGTTTAAATCACCCCCCTTTCGCCCCATTCAAAATAAAATATATAAAAAAAAACCCACATACACATATTTGGTATCGCCGCGTTCAGAATCGCCCGATCTATCAATATAAAAAAAGAATTATTCCGATCGGTAAACGGCGTAGCGAGAAAAAAATTCTAAACGGCAGAATTATGTTTTTTGGTCGCCGCAAAATTGCAATAAAATGCAATAACGGGCGATCAAAACATCGGATCTACCCCAAATGTTATCAATAAAAACGTCAGCCTGGCACGCAAAAAATAAGCCATCAACCAGCCCCAGATCACGAAAAATGGAGACGCTACAGGTCTTAGAAAATGGCGCTATTTTTTTTTTTTTTTTTTTACCAAATTTTGGAATTTTTTTTCACCACTTAAATATAAAAGAACCTATACATGTTTGGTGTCTATGAACTCGTAATGACCTGTAGAATAAGAAGGGCAGGTCAGTTTTAGAATTCAGTGAACATGGTAAAAAAAATAAATAAAAAACAACTGTGGTATTGCACTTTTTTTGCAATTTTACCGCACTTGGAATTTTTTTCCCGTTTTCCCGTACAGGATATGATAAAACTAGTAATGGCGTTGAAAAGTACAACTCGTCCCGCAAAAAATAAGCCCTCACATGGCCATATTGACCAAAAAATAAAAACGCTATGGCTCTGGGAACAAGGGGAGCAAAAACGAAAATGCAAAAACGAAAAATGCTCCGGGGCTTAAAGGGTTAAGCTAGCCATACACATGAGATATGAGATACCCGTGGTCTGAATGGTTATTTGGCTACTTCTCCTGACTCCCACATATTCTGCTGAACAGTCATGTGTTTTTAATGGGGAGAGAGGAGAAAGTCGGTACTGGACACCTCCGGCAGCGGGTTATCTCCCCTGAGAACCAAAAGACCGGGTATTGAAATCCCATCTGCCCGATCCTTCTGGCCCTGACATCCTCTATCGGGGGAGAGTCAGGAGACCCCCATACACATCAGTGGGTAGGCCGGTCCTGCTGCAATCGTCAGGTTTAAACTATTTTAATCCAATGTGTATGGGGACTGAATCTTTACTTTAAAGCTTTGCTTTTCTATTTTCTCACATAGACACTAATACAAATGGCGCCTGACCCAATACTTTAATGACATTTTTATCATATTGTGCATTTTCGCTTTAGCTTTTTCTTCCTGTCCAACGACGAAATGCTAGAAATTCTCTCTGAGACTAAAGATCCTCTGCGGGTCCAACCACATCTAAAGAAGGGCTTTGAAGGCATCGCAAAGCTGGAGTTCCTTCCTAACCTGGACATCAAAGCCATGTACAGCACCGAGGGGGAACGCGTAGAGCTCATCCAGACCATCTCCACCTCCGAGGCTCGGGGGGCCGTGGAGAAGTGGCTCATCCAAGGGGAAGATGTCATGTTAAGGAGCGTGCATGATGTTATTGCTCGGCCACGAATGGTACGGATCTACCTACAGACCAAAAGCATTAATTGGAACTAATCTAGTACTTTTATATTTGTATAAGATTATTTGGCGGCAGTGAATGATTTGTGGATGATGTATCTCTTGCTATAGAGCCAGGTAGCAGATCTTCTACCTGCAATCGGTAGAAATGAATTTGCTAGATAATACTAGTAAGGTTGTCCCTCTCTTAAATGCTTCTGTCAACGTAATTTAACTTTGTTTTTTAAAAGGCGTACCCTGAGACTGCAAGAAAAGACTGGGTGAGGGAATGGCCGGGACAGGTCGTGCTCTGTGTGTCTCAGATGTTCTGGACCAGTGAAGTGCATGAAGCTATCGGCAGTGGCCCAGAGGTACGGCATAAGCTCCTTTACTGATCAAGGTTGCTTCACTAGAAACAGTCATGGCCGGAAGTGTTGGCACCCTTGAAGTATTTTCCATAAAATTATTGCAATTGCATGTGTATTTTTTGTTATACACATGTTTATTTCCTTTGTGTGTATTGGAACAACACAAAAAAAACAGAGAAAAAAAGGCAAATTGGATATAATTTCACACAAAACCCCAAAAATGGGCCGGACAAAATTGTTGGCATCTTTACAAAATTGTGGGTAAACAATTTTGTTTCAAGCTTGTGATGCTCATTCAAACTCACCTGTGGCAAGTAACAGGTGTGGGCAATATGAAAATCACACCTGAAACCCGATACAAAGGGGAAAAGTTGACTCAATCTTTGCGTTGTTACGTGCCACACTAAGTAGGGAGAACAGAAAGAGGAAAAGAGAACTGTCTGAGGACTTGAGAACCAAAATTGTTGACCAATATCTTCTTTTTGTGTTGTTCCAATACACACAAATTAAATAAACATGTGAACAACAAAACATGTGTAATTGTAATAATTTTCTGGGAGAAATACATATATATACATTCATAGACAGACTTCATGTGTTCTCCTGCTAATAGACTGTCATACCCAGGGACGCAGCTTATAGGAGTTTCCAGGGGCGGATATACCATTGGTGCAACAGAGGTAAGGGGACCCACATTCACATCAAAAGATGCAAGTAGCTTCTTTCACAGCACGTTATTAGACTGCAAAGAGCCCATGTACTGTTCTTGCCCAGGGGTCTTCTCCTGGGGGTTGCAGTTGTACAGCGGCTCAATATCTTGAAGGTACCCAAAAGGCTCCATAGTATTGTTGGGATTTTGCATTGATTCATGCATCTTGTCTAGAGATGAGCAACTAAATTTGCAGGACCTTGGTCTAAGAGAGCAGGTTAGTAGACTGTGGCTGTTGGATGGGAGCCTTGCTAAACGCCTCTTACATGCCGGCATCCCTGGCTCCTCTTTTGATTAGCCGGCCAGGCGTGATGTCATTTGTGCCTCACACCACAACTATGACATCGACATCAAAAGAGGAGCCGGAGATGCCGTTTCATGGAGCTCCGGTCCTGCGGCCGTGGAATACTGACCCGACTGTTGGACCAGAGTCCTGCAAATCCATTCGCTCATCTCTACTCTCGTCATATCTACCAATAAGGGAAGACATTGTATGGGATTTCCCATAATACCAGCATAAAATGAATCCATCTGCATTGAGTTTTCCATGCTGTTTGTGGCAGGGTTTTATAGAGGTACATCTGGGTATTTGGAGCTCTGGGTTCAATCCAGATCTCCAACTTCTATAAAGATATGTTGTAAAATTGTTGTGTACATTAAAAAGTGCCTGCATATTGTGGAGTTCTCAATCTAGTCTGCAGCTTATAATCTGTATAGATTTCAGCCCCCTTGCAATATGTATGTTCTATGAATGTTTCTGCAGATGATTTCACCGTTACATCCTTCTTGTAGGGCCTGAAAAACTCCTATGATAATCTGCAGCTCCAGCTAAATGATATTGTGGAGCTTGTGCGAGGAGGCAAATTGTCCCAGCAGACTCGCAGCACATTGGGGGCTCTCGTCACCATAGAGGGGCACGCTCGTGACGTGGGCATGGAAATGATCCAAACAGGTTTGTGCAAACATCATGGCTGGCACCAAACTTTCCAATACCATGTTCTATTTATCATACACTACATGGAGAAAGGTATTGTGCCCCCTCCACATTACACCTACAGGGGCTTTTATGGCCTCCTATTCTAAATCCATATACAGGATGTTAATATGGAGTCCGTCCCTCTACAGATATCACAGCTCAATATGCAGAGCACCTTCATACATTTCACCCCATTCCTATGCTCTTTCCATATCTATGTTATATTCCCCCCTCTTTTCTTTGAGTTTTCATAGGACACAATTGATCTTGTCACAGTAAAGCAATCTTGGGGTGTACTTACAATGACGTCTATGGGGCAGTAGTCATTTCTGCATATTGAGATGGTGGTCACTATACAGTTATATGAAAAAGTTTGGGCACCCCTATTAATCTTAAGCTTAATGTTTTATAAAAATTGGTGTTTTTGCAACAGCTATTTCAGTTTGATATATGTAATAACTGTTGGACACAGTAATGTTTCTGCCTTGAAATGAGGTTTATTGTACTAACAGAAAATGTGCAATCTGCATTCAAACAAAATTTGACAGGTGCATAAGTATGGGCACCTCACCAGAAAAGTGACATTAATACTTAGTAGATCCTCCTTTTGCAAAAATAACAGCCTCTAGTCGCTTCCTGTAGCTTTTAATGAGTTCCTGGATCCTGGATGAAGGTATTTTTGACCATTCCTCTTTACAAAACAATTCCAGTTCAGTTAAGTTTGATGGTCGCCGAGCATGGACAGCCCTCTTCAAATGATCCCACAGATGTTCAATGATATTCAGGTCTGGGGACTGGGATGGCCATTCCAGAACATTGTAATTGTTCCTCTGCATGAATGCCTGAGTAGATTTGGAGCGGTGTTTTGGATCATTGTCTTGCTGAAAGATCCATCCCCTGCGTAACTTCAACTTTGTCACTGATTCTTGAACATTATTGTCAAGAATCTGCTGATACTGAGTGGAATCCATGCGTCCTTCGACTTTAACAAGATTCCCGGTGCCAGCATTGGCCACACAGCCCCAAAGCACGATGGAACCTCCACCAAATTTTACTGTGGGTAGCAAGTGTTTTTCTTGGAATGCTGTGTTTTTTTGCCGCCATGCATAACGCCTTTTTGTATGACCAAACAACTCAATCTTGGTTTCATCAGTCCACAGGACCTTCTTCCAAGAGGAAATTGGCTTCTCCAAATGTGCTTTTGCATACCTCAGCCGACTATGTTTGTGGCGTGCTTGCAGAAAAGGCTTCTTTCGCATCACTCTCCCATACAGCTTCTCCTTGTGCAAAGTGCGTTGTATAGTTGACCGATGCACAGTGACACCATCTGCAGCAAGTTGATGCTGCAGCTCTCTGGAGGTGGTCTGAGGATTGTCGTTGACTGATCTCACCATTCTTCTTCTCTGCCTTTCTGATCTTTTTCTTGGCCTGCCACTTCTGGCCTTAACAAGAACTGTCCCTGTGTTCTTCCATTTCCTTACTATGTTCCTCACAGTGGAAACTGACAGGTTAAATCTTTGAGACAGCTTTTTGTATCCTTCCCCTGAACAACTATGTTGAATAATCTTTGTTTTCAGATCATTTGACAGTTGTTTTGAGGAGCCCATGATGCCACTCTTCAGAGGAGATTCAAACAGGAGAACAACTTGCAAGTGGCCACTTTAAGTAGCTTTTCTCATGTTTGCATACACCTGGCTATGAAGTTCAAAGCTCAATGAGGTTACAAAACCAAAAAAAGCGCTTTAATAAGTCATTCATTAAAAAGTAGGTAGGAGTATTTAAAACAAGAAAATGATAAGGGTGCCCATACTTATGCACCTGTCAAGTTTTGTTTGAATGCAGATTGCACATTTTCTGTTAGTACAATAAACCTCATTTCAAGGCAGAAACATTACTGTGTCCAACAGTTATTACATATATCAAACTGAAATAGCTGTTGCAAAAACACCAATTTTTATAAAACAATAAGCTTAACATTAATAGGGGTGCCCAAACTTTTTCATATAACTGTATATGAATGTTTTTGCATCTGTAGGTGTCGGCATCCCCTGTATATGACTCATTGCCACAATTGATATTCTTTATAGTCAGTGTTTTGGATTGCCTAGGTGCGGTGTGTAATATTTTCTATCAATGGTGTGTGTGCCCTCCTCTGTGCGGTGTCCTTCCATAACCATGGATGTACTAATAAAGGGGTTTTATGTCAATTCCTTTAATGACCTTTTGTTCGGCTTCTTTGTAGGTATTATGTAATTCTCCGAATGGTCAGCCATTCTAAGCCTGAGCAGACATATGGCAATGTAATTGATGTGTGACTGACATTGTTCTTCCCTATGTTGCGGTGACATATTTATGCTGCCATTGTGCAGTATTTGTTCTAATTAATCATCCTAAAGGTGTTTAGTGGGGTTGAGGTTGAGAACGTGTGTGAAACAGTTCTGCTCTTCTATTCCCTTAGGGTTGGAAGCTACAATTGTTTAAAATGTCTTGTGCTGAAGCATTAAGATATCTTTTCACTGGAGCTAAGGGGCCTAGACCAACCCCTAAAAACAAGGCCATACCCCCACCAGCAAACTGTACAGCGGGCATAATGCAGTTAATAGGGTAACGTTCTCCTGGCATTCACCAAATCCAGACTCGTCCATCAGATGCCAGATAGAGAAGTGTGATCCGTCACTGCACAGAACAGGTCTCCTCCAGAGTCCTGTGGTGGCGGCTTCACACCACTCCATCTGACGCTCGGCATCGTGCTTGGTGATGTAAGGCTGCATGCAGCTGCTCGGCCATGAAGCTCCTGGCGGGGGCGCAGTGTTTGTGGTGATGTTACCAATGGAGTCAGGAAAGCGTTCTGCCCTCTGCTCCTCAGCACTCAGTGACCCCGCTCTGTAATGTTCCGGGGTCTCCTGAGTTGCTGCAGTTCCTTCTACTCCTTAATAATATCACTCACATGTGATGGGGGAAGATTTAGGAGGGAAGAAATTTAATATCCAGACTTGTTACCCCGGTGGCTCCTATTACAGGACCGCGCTGGTATCAGAGAGCTCTGCACCACCAGCCGTTCTGTCATATGTTAGTAACAGCACACAGCATGGGAGGGCGGATGTTATACACCGGGGGGGCGTGGGGATTGATGTTATACACTGGTGGGGGGCGAGAGTCTTAATGTTATACAAGGCCGAGGGGCCAGATGTTATACCCTAGGGGTACGAGGGGCTAGATGTTATACATGTCCGAGGGCTGGATGTTATACACTGAGGGGCAAGGGGACGGATATTATACACCAGGGGCGAGGGGACGGATATTATACACCGGGTCGAGGGGCAGATATTATACACCGGGGCGAGAGGATTGATGTTATACACCAGGGGCGAGGGGACGGATATTATACAACAGGGGAGAGGGGATGGATATTATACACCCAGGGCGAGGGGATTGATGTTATATACTGGTGGGGGGCGAGAGTCTTAATGTTATACAACAAGGCCGAGGGGCCAGATGTTATACACTGGGGGTACAAGGGGCTAGATGTTATACAAGTCCGAGGGCTGGATATTATACACCGGGGCGAGGGGACGGATATTATACACCGGGGCGAGGGGACGGATATTATACACCGGGGCGAGGGGACGGATATTATACACCGGGGCGAGGGGACGGATATTATACACCGGGGCGAGGGGACGGATATTATACACCGGGGCGAGGGGACGGATATTATACACCGGGGGACGAGAGGCCGGATGTTATACACCAGGGGGAGGGAGCGCGGGTACAGATGTTATACACCGGGGCTGGGGGCCGGATGTTATACCCTGGGGGCCGGATGTTATGCAAAGGATGGCTTGGGGTTGGATGTTATACAGTGGGGTTGAGGGGATGGATTTTATACACTGGCGGGGGGGCGAGTGGACGGATGTTATACACCAGGGGAGGCGAGGGGACGGATTTTATAAACTGGGGGCTGAGAGTCTGGATGTTATACACCGTGGGCAATGGGACTAAATGAAAAAAGCAGAATTCGGTGACTAGGAGTTTTGTCCTATAATGTATGTGCATTTGCCTTCCCTTTAGAAACTCTCCCTCGTGATTCTGCAGTGTCTTAGAGGTTGACTATCTTTTCCTACATTGCTCAGGAGTTTCTCATGAAACAGACTTCCAGTGGCTTGCCCAACTCCGCTATTACTGGGAGAATGAGAATGTGAGAGTGCGAATCATCAACTGCAATGTGAAGTCCGCCTATGAGTACCTGGGCAACTCCCCACGCCTGGTCATCACTCCGCTCACTGACAGATGCTAGCGGACTCTGGTATGATGTTATGGGTTATGCTCAGAAATCTTTTTGACTTTTGCATGATGCATGAAACTTATTAGAAAGTTTATTGATATTTCATACCAGTTCTTTCATGTTTCATTGGTAGATCGGTGCTTTTTATCTAAATCTTGGTGGAGCTCCAGAAGGTCCGGCCGGCACAGGAAAAACTGAGACCACCAAAGATTTGGCCAAGGCGCTGGCCGTGCAGTGTGTGGTCTTTAACTGCTCTGATGGTTTGGACTACATAGCAATGTCAAAGGTACATACAATGTTAAGCTGCTCCATTGCAGATAATAAACTGACTCCAACCGATGTTCTGCTGACATGTTTTGATTATATAGTACAGACCAAAAGTTTGGACACACCTTCTCATTTAAAGATTTTTCTGTATTTTCATGACTATGAAAATTGTACATTCGCACTGAAGGCATCAAAACTATGAATTAACACATGTGGAATTATATACTTAACAAAAAAGTGTGAAACAACAGAAAATATGTCTTATATTCTTGGTTCTTAAAAGTCACAGGTTATCAGCAGCTCAGATTAGAGACCAGGTCAATGCCACACAGAGTTCTAGCAGCAGACACATCTCTACAACAACTGTTAAGAGGAGACTTTGTGCAGCAGGCCTTCATGGTAAAATAGCTGCTAGGAAACCACTGCTAAGGACAGGCAACAAGCAGAAGAGACTTGTTTGGGCTAAAGAACACAAGGAATGGACATTACACCAGTGGAAATCTGTGCTTTGGTCTGATGAGTCCAAATTTGAGATCTTTGGTTCCAACCACCGTGTCTTTGTGCGACGCAGAAAAGGTGAACAGATGGACTATACATGCCTGGTTCCCACCGTGAAGCATGGAGGAGGAGGTGTGATGGTGTGGGGGTGCTTTGCTGGTGACACTGTTTGGGATTTATTCAAAATTGAAGGCATACTGAACCAGCATGGCTACCACAGCATCTTGCAGCGGCATGCTATTCCATCCGGTTTGCGTTTAGTTGGACCATCATTTATTTTTCAAAAGGACAATGACCCCAACACACCTCCAGGCTGTGTAAGGGCTATTTGACCAAAAAGGAGATTGATGGGGTGCTACGCCAGATGACCTGGCCTCCACAGTCACCAGACCTGAACCCAATCGAGATGGTTTGGGGTGAGCTGGACCGCAGAGTGAAGGCAAAAGAGCCAACAAGTGCTAAGCATCTCTGGGAACTCCTTCAAGATTGTTGGAAGACCATTTCCGGTGACTACCTCTTGAAGCTCATCAAGAGAATGCCAAGAGTGTGCAAAGCGGTCCTCAAAGCAAAAGGTGGCTACTTTGAAGAACCTAGAATATAAGACATATTTTCAGTTGTTTCACACTTTTTTGTTAAGAATATAATTCCACCTGTGTTAATTCATAGTTTGATGCCTTCAGTGTGAATGTACAATTTTCATAGTCATGAAAATACAGAAAATCTTTAAATGAGGTGTGTCCAAACTTTTGGTCTGTACTGTATATACTTTTTTAGTTTTTCAAAGGGTTGGCATCATCGGGAGCATGGGCGTGTTTTGATGAGTTTAACCGTATTGAGCTGGAGGTGTTGTCCGTGGTGGCCCAACAGATTCTCCGCATCCAGAGAGCCATCCAGATGAAGATGGACATGTTCAACTTCGAAGGATCAGAACTGAAGCTTAACCCAAATTGCTTCGTAGCCATTACCATGAATCCCGGCTACGCGGGACGTTCTGAGCTGCCGGATAACCTCAAGGTAAAGAGTCCCAGTGCCTTGCATCAGGTCCTTCCACAACATTTCTATAGGATTAAGCTCAGGACTATGACTCGGCCATTCCAAAACTTTATGTTTATTCAACCATTCTTTTGTAGAACGACTTGTGTCTTTGGGCCATTGTCTTGCTGCATGACCCACGTTTTCTTGAGATTCAGTACATGAACTGATATCTTGATATTTTCCTTTAGCATTTGCTGATAGATTTTAGAATTCATTGTTCCATCAATGATGGCAGCCGTCCTTGGCCAAGTGCAGCAAAACAGGCCCAAAGCATGTTACGATTACCATCTTTGTGTTTCATAGATGATAGGAGGTTCTTATGCTGTAATGCAGTATTTTCTTTCTGCAAACATATAGCTTCTCACTTAAAATCTCTATCTTGGCCTCATCCTTCCACAAAGCATTATTCCAGTTACCTATTGATGTGCCCAGGTGAGTTTTAGCAGTGACATTTTAAATCGCATTACCTTTCTCCTTGCAATCCTGCCATGCTCGCCATTGTTGTTTATTGTCCTTCTGATGGTGGACTCATGAACAATTACATTAGCTAATGTGAGGAGAGGCCTTTAGTTGCTTAGAGGTTACCTTGAGTTCCTTTGTGACCTCACAGACTGATGTAGCTTTAAGTCAAATTTATGCAGTAATACAGAAATTTTTGAGGGGTTCACAAACTTTTAAGTAAATACTAGGTTTACAAAAGAAACATAAGATTTCATCAAAGGGATTATTCTCCCCCAAACCTATATGAGATTGTTCATTTCCTATGTATAATCACAACACCTGATGCCCTCATTTCTGCAAACTCCTTAATATTGATGTCCCATTCTCCTACTTTCCAAAATGGACACAGTAGAGGTGTGGAGAGAGATTTGGAAAGTGTTAAAGGAGTATTCCCATCTCCAAGATTCTATCCCAATATGTAATAGGTGTAATAATAATAAGACAAGTCTCTGTCTGCTACTATAAAATCATACAGCTCTAATTTTTGTGATCCAAATGCTTCTCGGTAAGATGGTAATGCTATCCTATACGAGATGTAAAGCGACCAACAGTTCAGAACTTACAAGAATATCTTCATTTTCATGGGGGAATTTCAGCTTCAGATTGCCAGCAGCGGTCAGCACAGCCTTTACTGCACGCATCCCATAATCATAATGGAACTGGGACGAGAGCGGCTCCGAGCACAGCCGGTAAGTCATTACCATCTTCACCGAGAGAGGTTTAGCGTGCAGAAAACCGTAAGAATAAAGGCAGATCTCCGCAATCAGAGCATAGTTGGGGACCATCATTGCTACAGTCCGGAAAAGAACCTGAAATGCGAAAACCAGATGGGTCAGTCAACAAATGAAACTAAATTACTGTAAACTAGGCATAGAGCCGGGGAACCCATTATGTCCATTTACACTATCCTCCACCCCAGACCTAAAAGTGATGTGTCTATTCCACATCAGAGGAAAGTCAGTCAAAGTGTGGCTAAAGGGGTATTCCCATCTCCAAGATCCTGTCCCAATATGTAGTAGGTATAATAATAATAATGTTTGCAAATATCTCCAATTAGAAATGTAGTATAGTTCTTCTGATTAGCTATGTTTCTTACCCCCATGTGCAGGACATTGCAGTAGCTTAGGTATCCATGGTTACGACCACTCATAGTAACAGTTAGTTACTTGCTAGTGGTCCCAGTGATGTTAACCCTTTGCTGTCTTCTATATGCCGCGATCTATAGTGATCGCAGCATATAGAAGACAGCAGGAGGAGAGGGGGTCGTCTACTTAACTCTCCGACGACCCCTGATACCTTCCAGGACCTGGCGTTGCTATGGCAGCTGGAGGTCACATGACCGCCTCCAGATCTGCCATATACGGTGTCCTGCCAGGCTCAGCCTGCAGCTGAAGCCTGGCAGGAGACACTGACTGTGAAACAGTCATCAAAGATCTCATGTAATGTAATATATGTCTATTACATTACATGAGATCAGCGATCAGAAAAATAAAAATTAATGTCCCATACAGGGACTAAGTAAAAATGTAAAAAAAAAAATGTTTTCAAACTACTAAAAAAAAAAAATCACAAAATAAATAAAAATAAATAAATAAAATATTAAACCGATAAATCCGTATATTTATGCAAAAACAAAAAAAGTACACATATTTGGTATCGCCGCATCAGAAACAACCCGAGCTATAAAACTGTTACACTAATTAACTCCTTCTGTGCACACCGTAATAAAAATAAATAAAAAACGGAGCAAAAAACTGCTTTTTCCTCATATTGCCAAACAAAAAGTGGAAAAAAATGCGATCAAAAAGCAAAATGGAAATAAAAATGGTAACGCTGAAAACGTCATCTTGTTCCGCAAAAAACAAGCCGCCATAGAGCTCCATCAGCCGAAAAATAAAAAAGTTATAACGCTCAGAATAAAGCAATGCAAAAAAATTTTTTTATATAAAATTGTTTTATTGTGTAAAAGCGCCAAAACATAAAAAAATATACAGTAAGTGTAGTATCGCTGTAAACGTAGTGACCTGAAGAATAATGCTGCCTCATCACTTTTACCACACGCAGAATGGCATAAAAAAAAACCTCAAAAAACAATTTCTGAATTGTTGGTTTTTGTTAATTTTACCTCCCAAAAAACGGAATAGAAAGCGATCAAAAAATGTCACGTACCCAAAAATGGTAGCAATAAAAATGTGAACTCGTCCCGTAAAAAACAAGCCATCACATGAGTCTGTCAGCCAAAATATGGAAAAATTATAGCTCTCAAAATATGGCGATGCAAAAACTGGATTTTGCAAAAAAAAGCGTCTTAGTGTGTTACAGCTGTCAATCATAAAATCCCGATATAAATCTGGTATCTCTGTAATCGCACCGACTCAAAGAATAAAGTAATCTCATCACTTATACCGCATGAGGAACGGCGTAAAAAATAAATAAAACCAATTCTTCACCTGCTACTGATTTGTTTATTTTGTCTCCCAACGTGCTCACCACACATCTAGATAAGTTCCCTAAGGGGTCTAGTTTCCAAAATGGTGTCACTTGTGGGGGAGCTCCAATGTTTAGGCACATCAGGAGCTCTCCAAACGCAACATGGTGTCTGCTAATTATTCAAACAAATTTTGCATTCAAAAAGTCTAATGGCGCTCCTTCCCTTCCGAACCCTGCAGTGCACCCAAACAGTGGTTTTCCCTCACATATGGGGTATCAGCGCGCTCAAGAGAAATTGCACAAACAATTTTGGGGTTCATTTTTTCCTGTTACCCCTGCGAAAATAAAAAAAATGGGGTCTAAAGTAACATTTTTGTGAAAAAAGTTAAATGTTCATTTTTTTCTTCCACATTCCAAAAATTCCTGTGAAGCACCTGAAGGGTTAATAAAGTTCTTGAATGTGGTTTTGAGCACCTTGAGGGGTGCAGTTTTTAGAATGGTGTCACTTTTGGGTATTTTCTGTCATAAAGACCCCTCAAAGTGACTTCAAATGTGATGTGGTCCCTAAAAAAAAAATGTTTTTGTAAATTTTGTTGGAAAAATGAGAAATCGCTGGTCAACTTTTAACCCTTATAGCTCCCTAACAAAAAAAATTTTGGTTCCAAAATTGTGCTGATGTAAAGTAGACATGTGGGAAATGTTATTTATTAACTATTTTGTGTGACATATCTCTCTGATTTAAGGGCATGAAAATTTAAAGTTTGAAAATTGCAAAATTTTCTAAATTTTCGCCAAATTTCCGATTTTTTCATAAATAAACGCAAGTGATATCGAAGAAATTTTACCACTATCATGAAGTACAATATGTCATGAAAAAAACAGTCTCAGAATCAGTGGGATCTGTTGAAGCGTTCCAGAGTAATTACTTCATAAATTGACAGTGGTCAGAATTGAAAAAATTGGCCCGGTCACGAAGGCAAAAACAGGCTCTGGCGTGAAGTGGTTAAAAAATTCTCGACTGCCCATATGATGATGCCATGTGTTTGGAAGCTTCTAATAGTTTTTTGGGCAACATCTGAGTTAATTAGAGACACACCTGTGGATGTATTTTAATGCACACCTGAAACACACTGCTTCTTGGTGTAGCATCATGGGAAAGTGTAAATAAATCAGCCAAGATATCAGGAAGAGAATTGTGGACTTGCACAAATCTGGCTCATCCTTGGGTACAATTTCAAGATATCTGAAGGTGCCTCGTTCATCTGTACAAACAATTATATGCAAGTACAAACAAGACTGGAATGTCCAGCCGTCATACCACTCAGGAAGGAGACAGGTTCTGTGTCCCAGAGATGAATGTGCTTTGGTCCGACATGTGCATATCAACCCCAGGACAAAAGCAAAAGACCTTGTGAAGAGGATGGCAGAAGCTAGTAAGATTGTCAGAGTGACAATTCAGAGTGAAACGAGTACTGTATCAACATGGGCTGAAAGACCACTCTGCCAGGAAGAAGCCATTACTCCAAAAGAAACATAAAAAATCCAGATTAATGTTTGCAAATGCACACAGGAACAAAGACCTTAATTTTTGGAGACATGTCCTGTGGTCTGATGAAACTAGAATTGAACTTTTTGTGCATAATGACCATCGTTAAGTTTGGAGGAAAAAGGGAGAAGCTTAGAAGCCTAAGAACACCATCCCAACTGTGAAACACGGGGGTGGCAGCATCATGTTGTGGGGTTGCTTTGCTGCAAGAGGGACTTGGTGCACATCACAAAATAGATGGCTTCATGAGAAAAGAAGATTATGTGGCAATACTGAAGCACCATCTCAAGCCATCAGCCAGGAAGTTAAAGCTTGAGCAGAAATGGGTCCTCCAAATGAGCAATGACCCGAAGCATACTGCCAAAATGGTATCAAAGTGGCTTAACCCCTTCGTGACCAAACCAATTCTTTTAAATCTAACCAGTGTCACTTTATGTAGTAATAACTCTGGAATAACATATCCCATAGCTTTTGAGACTGTTTTTTGTGATACATGATACTTTATAATAATGGTAAATTTAGGCTGATATGGTTTGCGTTTATTTATAAAAAATATCAGAAACTTGGCAAAAATGTCTTAAAAATTGCACTTTTCAAACTATGATTGATTATGCCTTTAATCCCAATAGTCATACCACACAAAAACAGTAATAAATAACATTTCCCTCATGTCTGCTTTACATCAGCACCATTTGTAAAATGTTGTTTTATTTTATTAGCATTTAGAAGATTTAAAAATGTAGCAGTTATTTTTCATTTTTTTCAAGGAAATTTACAAAACTTATTTTTATAGGGACCTGTTCAGTTTTGAAGTGACTTTGAGGCTGCGTGCCCACTGTGCGTTTTTCAAGCGTTTTTGCTGCGGAATTTTCGAAGCGAAAACGCTTAAACGCTTGGTAATGCGTGCCCTATGATCCTCAATGATAACCCGCATGTGCTGTGTGTTGGTATGTGCAACAGATGTGGACTTATTTGTTTGTGTGAAGGAGGACTTTATGCTGATCTGACAGTAGATTGCAATGTTGTGTAAAGTTTCCTTGTTTACTGTATTGTAAAAGAAAAAAAGTCTCTCTTGTATTTTCTATTTTGTTCTTACTTCCTGGTGCAGTACTGTGTAACTGTGCGTTTTTTCCTTTACCTCATGTTCTGAGAAGTAAAAGCTTGTTATCCCCTGTAATCTGCTCTGTGAAGTTTTATACTGCAACTGTGGGTATCCAGAAGCTGTGCAACACTGTGCACATGCTGCGGAAATTTACATTGCGGATTATCATTGCGGAAAAATCTGAAGCATATCCATTAATTTTGCGGAAACGCGGCGTAATTGCCGCCATTGACTTCCATTGAATTGCATAATATCTTAATGACTACATGTACACATGTGGATATTAAGTGATTCAATGTGCGGATGGTACCCAGGTCTGGAGAAGAGGAGACTCTCCTCCAGACCCGGGTACCATAGTACCTGTAGCTAAAAAAGAATAAAATAAAAAATAACATTATACTTACCTACTCATGGCCCCCGGTCTCCTGTATGGTGCGTCTTCGGCGGCTCGTGGTGGTGTAAAAGGACCTTCCATGACGTCATTTAGTCATGTGACAGGTCACGTGACCGTTGATGTCGACGGTCGCTTGACCTGTCACATGACTAAATGACGTCATGGAAAGTCCTTTTACACCATCGCGAGCCGCCCAAGACACCGGACGCACCGGAGAAGGAGACCGGAGGCTATCGGAAGGCGAGTAGAATGTGTTTTTTGTTTACCATTTTTATTCTTTTTTTAACTATTAACTTGGTCACACTATATAAATCCATGCCTATTGCATGGATTTATATAGTGTGACCAAGTTGTCAAGCACTTTTCCAAGTGATGCTAAAATCGCTTGGAAAAGCGCTTGACAACCCGCATGCAAAAACGCTTGACAAACGCTTCTACCTGGCGGGAAAAAAGCATGTAAAATCCGCATGCATTTTTCCTGCCAGGGAGATGCAGAAAAAATCCGGAGCATTTTTGCTTCGTGGGCACTTAGCCTGCGAGTCTTATATGTTGGAAACCACCCAAAAGTGTTACCATTTTAACCCCTTTAAAGCCCATGACGTACTAATACGCGTCTGTGCCCTGGGCTTTAAGAGCCTGACCCGTATTAGTAGGTCATCGCGATCGCGCGCACGCACACAGGCTGTGCGGGCGCGATCGCCGCCGGGTGTCAGCTGATTGTCACAGCTGACACCCGGTATTATGTGCAGGGAGCAGTCCCGCACCGCTCCCAGCACATTAACCTCCGCAATGCTGTGATCGAAGTCGATCGCAGCATTACGGAGGCAAGGGGAGGTGATCGGTATACTCACCTCCTCTTCCGGCCTCCAGCGCTGTCTACCGCGGCTTCCCGGGTGTCGCCATGACTTCCCGATGTCGTCATGACAACATCCGGGTCACCAGACAGCAGTAAGATTGTTTGGACATGTGCAGTGCATCTCCAAACTATCTTCTCCCTGTCCAGCGCTGACAGCCTGCATGGCACAGGGATGGTGCTCCATGCCTATGCTGTGCAGGCGATCAGAATAAAAAAAGTGAAAGTCCCACAGTGGGACAAAGTAAAAAAGTGTAAAAACTCCCAGAAAGTAAAAAAAAAAAAATTGGTAAAATATTAAAAAAAATAAAATAATAATAATCCACTAAAAATAAAAATATAATGTACCCATCAATAAATATTATTATGAAAAAACAAACAAACAATAAAAGTAGACATATTTGGTATCGCCGCGTCCGTAACGACCTGGACTATAAAACTGTTCCACTAGTTAACCCCTTCAGTGAATACGGTTAAAAATAAAAATAAAAAACAAAGCAAAAAACAATGCTTTATCATCATACCGCCAAACAAAAAATGGAATAACACGCGATCAAACAGACGAATATAAATAAAAATGGTACCGCTGAAAACGTCATCTCGTCCCGCAAAAAGCAAGCTGCCATACAGCTCCATAATCCGAAAAATCTAAAAGTTACAGCTCTCAGAATAAAGCAATGCAAAAAAATAATTTTTTCTATAAAATAGCTTTTATTGTGTAAAAGCGCCAAAACATAAAAAACAATATAAATGTGGTACCGCTGTAAACGTACTGACCCGAAGAATAAAGCTGCCTTATCAATTTTACCACACCCGGAGCAGAATAAAAAAAAAACAAAAAAAACAATTCCTGAATTGTTGGTTTTTGTTTATTCTGTCTCCCAAAAGCTGGAATAGAAAGCGATCAAAAAATGTCACATGCCTGAAAATGGCACCAATAACAACGTCAACTCATCCCGCAAAAAACAAGCCGTCACATGACTCTGTCGGCCAAAATATGGCAATGCAAAAACTAGATTTTACAAAATATGTGTCTTTTAGTGTGTTACAGCTGTCAATCATAAAAACCCAATATGATTCTGGTATCGCTGTAATCGCACCGACCCAAAGAATAAAGTAATCTCATCACTTATACCGCACGAGGAACAGCGTAAAAAATAAATAAAACCAATTCTTCACCTGCTACTGATTTGTTTATTTTGTCTCCCAATGTGCTCACCACACATCTAGATAAGTTCCCTAAGGGGTCTAGTTTCCAAAATGGTGTCACTTGTGGGAGGTTTCCACTGTTTAGGCACATCAGGGGCTCCCCAAATGCAACATGGCGTCCGCTAATTATTCAAGCAAATTTTACAATCAAAAAGTCAAATGGCGCTCCTTCCCTTCCGAGCCCTGCCGTGCACCCAAACAGTGGTTTTTCCCCACATATGGGGTATCTGCGTGCCCAGGGGAAATTGCACAACAAATTTTGGGGTCCATTTTTTCCTGTTACCCCTGCGAAAATAAAAAAAATTGGGTCTAAAGTAACATTTTTGTGAAAAAAGTTAAATGTTCATTTTTTTCTTCCACATTCCAAAAATTCCTGTGAAGCACCTGAAGGGTTAATAAAGTTCTTGAATGTGGTTTTGAGCACCTTGAGGGGTGCAGTTTTTAGAATGGTGTCACTTTTGGGTATTTTCTGTCATAAAGACCCCTCAAAGTGACTTCAAATGTGATGTGGTCCCTAAAAAAATGGTTTTGTAAATTTTGTTGGAAAAATGAGAAATCGCTGGTCAACTTTTAACCCTTATAGCTCCCTAACAAAAAACAATTTTGGTTCCAAAATTGTGCTGATGTAAAGTAGACATGTGGGAAATGTTATTTATTAACTCTTTTGTGTGACATATCTCTCTGATTTAAGGGCATAAAAATTAAAACTTTGAAAATTTCAAAATTTTCGTTTTTTTCACAAATAAACGCAAGTGATATCGAAGAAATTTTACCAAAATCATGAAGTACAATATGTCACGAAAAAACAGTCTCAGAATCAGGGGGATCCGTTGAAGCGTTCCAGAGTAATTACCTCATAAAGTGACAGTGGTCAGAATTGTAAAAATTGGCCTGGTCATTAACGTGCAAACCACCCTCGGGGGTAAAGGGGTTAAACACTGCACCCCTCAACGTATTTAAAATTGCTTTCATATAGTTCATTAACCCTTCTGGTTCTTTTCAGGAAGTAATGGAAAGTGGAATGACAAGAATGAAAAAGTTTATTTTTACAATCTAGATTTTGATAACTTCTGAACAGGCAATTATAGCCGGCATACTTTAAAGGTAGTTATTTGGCCATGAACTGCCAAGGCAAACATCAGGACCACACAATCAAGATATCAAGGTGCCGATAAAGTTAAAAGGAAGCCCCCACACTGTGTTAACTATTTAGATTCTATAATCACTATTGACAACAGAATCGAAGGGGTTAAACGTCCATGGTCTGTGCCAACACTGATCATGGCTGATGCAGCAAGTTGTCAGCTATAATGTACAGGTGACAGCTACAGGATAGTCACCTGTCGGGGAACGCTAGTCTCTTATACTGCAGATCAGTAAAAAGACGTCTATTGGTCAATAAGGGGTTAAGGATAACAAAGTCAATGTTTTGGAGCGGCCATCACAAAGCCCTGATCTTAGTCCTATTGAAAATGTATGGGCAAAGCTGAAAAGGCCGGTGCGAGCAAGACGACCTACAAACCTGGATCAGTTACAGCAGTTGTGTCAGGAGAAATGGGCCCAAATTCCGACCTAAGAGTATGTGCCCACGTAGCGTTTTACAAGCGTATATGCTGCGGACTTTCCTCAGGGTAAACGCTTGTGAAACGCTAGGTAATCTGCCCCCCATGGTCCCCAAGGGGAATCCGCAAGGTCTATGCCCATGCTGCGGATTTTTCCGCAGCGTTTTTGATGCGCGCAATAATCCACAGCATGTCAATTAATTTTGCGTTTCCGCAAGCGGAATTACCTTTGCAATGCAATAAAAAACGCAAGGCAATTCCGCATGTGGAAAACGCGCGATAAACGCAGGATAAACGCGAGTGGAATTCCACATGTAGAAAACGCGCAATAAACGCAGGATAAACGTGCGTGGAATTCCGCATGTGGAAAACGCGCGATAAACGCAGGATAAACGCGCGTGGAATTCCGGATGCGTTTTTCCGGGAGAGGACATGCGGAAATGAAGCAGAAATTTTCTGCTTCATTTCCGCAACGTGGGCACATAGCCTTATATTGTGAGAAGCTTGTGGGAGGAAATCCCAAATGTTTCACCCAAGTCATTCACTTTAAGGACAATGGTACCAAATACTAATGAAATGGATGGAAAGTTTTGACTTTGTTTTAAGCATTTTTATTACTTACTGCATTCTCGCTCTCTCATTATTCTGGCATTTGGCAAATATTACAAATGATGGTAATCCTAATTGACCTAAAACAGGAAAGGTTTATTCTGATTTCATGTCAGATATGGAGAGAAACATGCAGATACTGTGTGTCTTTTTATATAGTGTATGGAAACTTCTGGCTTCAACTGTATATGAGATATTGAAATTTAATTGGTCATATTGTAATTTATTTTGAATGAAGTGAATTCCCACATTAATTTGACATTATATAATAATGTCTTTATATTTAAATAAATCTCAAGTGATTTCAACAATACAACAGGATGTTATTTTCTTATAATAAAAAAATTAAAATAAAAAATTCTATTGTGGTGTGTTAATTTTGCAATATTGATTTCTTTATCTGTTTCATTTATGTCTCAGTGTTTGAAAAAGGCCTTTTGCATAAGGCTGAAACGTTACATTGAATTTTGGGATTTCTTTATGAAATAAAGAATTGCATTATCATTATGAATATTTGAGTGCCGAGTATCTATATATACACTGGCATGCCAGGCATGTCAATCTCCACAAGGAGAAAAATGACCCTTTAGATCCCAGTGAGAAGCCTCTCATACAGTCAAATCGGATCTCATGCTTTGTACTGACGAGGAGCAATACCCTGAAACACCGTGGCTGCAAATTGAGATTCTGGTTTGGCTTTTATCCCAAGTCATGTGACAAGGCTCGTTAAAGGGTCGATATTGACTTTTAGGATTGCTACTTCCAATAGACTTGTCACTTATCTCACTTTTAGCAAATCAGAATATACCGTAGATCATATATAATAGAAATAATCATTATCCACTGTCTGTCTTTCCAAAAGTGATAATAGGAAGTGCAGCCATATCGGTTGTGACCTTTGAATTCATTTCTCAGAAACAGACAGTGAACAGTCATTTTGTCAGGATGTTATATCAATGACTAAGTCATTAGTTTCCAAGAAGCTGCTTTAAAATTGACAAACTACTTCTTCCTATTTTTGCAGCGGTGCAATATTGCCATCTTATTAGAGAAGAGCAGTTAAAGAGAATGTGTTATCAAACAATAACCAATTGTTTAAATTACCTTTTTACATAAAATGTATTATTTTTTTTTTACTTTTTTTCCACTATAGTAACCATCTAAACTAAAAAAACACACCCACAGATCCTGCAATTATCACCCTGGCCAAAATTAGTTTCATATTTCCTGTTGTATGCAGAAGATTTTTCAGCAGTTTTATTATCATGACTGAAAATGACAATGAAAGATGACACCTCTATATAAAGCTGATAAAGTAGCCACCATTCACTATAAATGATAGTCACAGCTCACCTCCTCACCCTTCCTTCACAATGAGTCTATTCTTAGGACTAGTGGCCAGTGTGAAAATTGTAAGACTTCAGGATTGGTTTTTTTTGATTGTGATGTTAAAAAGTGAAAATCTAAAAAAAATGACATTTAAAGTAAATTTAATGTAATCCCTTCTCACCATGGACAGTTTTAGTTTTTGGGCTTTTTCTTTGTTCCTCGCCTTCTTTCTCCCCTTTCGTGTGACATAGCTGTATGAGGGCTGTTTTTTTTACCCTACAATATACTGGAAAACTGGAACAAAAATTCCAAGTGAAGTTAAATGGGATTGCGTTTTTCATTGTATTTGGGTTTTGTTTCTAAGGTTTCATTGTGCAGTGAAAATGACCTGTGAACATGATTCTTCATGTCGAGCAAACTTGAAAAACCAGATATCAAACTTGTATAGTTTTATTTTGATGGTGAAAATATTTCAGAGATTCGGTCGATAGAGCTTTATGAGGGCTTGTTAATTGCTGAGGTTTTCATTAATAACATTTTTTGGGTTATATACTTTGTTTCAATCCCACTTTTTCATGTACCAACATGGCAGCCATGGGGGCGGTCAGCAGGCTCATGGTTACCACTGAAATCCATAAGCAGCACTTTCACTTAGTGAAGGGGGGTGGAAGGCAACATCCCATGGGCATCCAAAATGGTGAACCTCTGGAACATCGCACCTTAACTACCATGGTCAGGGATTTACTGCAGCATCTAAGGGGTTAACAGCAGCAACCAGAGCTGCTCTAATAGCGGCTTTTACAGACAAATACCGGCAGTATAACACAGCTGGAATCTGCAGGTATATTGCGGGTTGAGTTGCAGAGTCCACTCCACACACTCGCACCCAACATGCACTATACATGTAGGGCAGATAGGGGTTAAACAACAGAGGACACGTTCCTTTTAAGCACTTAAGAATTTATTTATTTTTTACTTTGCAGATAGTATACTGGCATATGCTCTGTACTTAAAAAGAATGTCTGCATTAGTTAATGTCTTTTTGTTAGAAGGGCCCCAATATGCTGACTAAAGGATGATCTGTTGCTGGCAATCTCAGCGATAAGCCATTTGTTGAAAAATCTGGCAACAAGCATTTAATTCTCCTGCACTGCCACCAAAGGAAACAGGAGGTACTGCACAGTATCCAGTGAAATCAATAAGCTGACTATGTAATGAATGAAGTACTGGGACCTTCAAAGTGGGAATGACTCCATGTAACTGCTCTCTAGTCTGCATAAAATGGGTTCAGGTTTACAACGGAGAATCCCCACTATTAACCTGTATAGTGCCCCAAGTATGTGCAAGTGGTTTCTAAACCAGACAACCTCATTAAGTCTCATAACACCTTTGTCAATAAACAGGTATTCTCAAGTTACTAAGTTGCTTTAATTAGTTAAACAGCATGAAAATACACAAGTTTGCCACTGACTTGCTTTTTCTATCTGCTGTCATTCTCCTGCAATGAGAGCTTTTATCTTACATAGTGTAAAGCTCATTTCCTTGGAGTTCAGCCACTAGTAGACCTTGGTAGAGAGTGTGCAGTAGTCACATTCCAGGAGAAAAGTTAATTCCTAACATACCGTTATCTCTGTCCAGCCCATTCATTTCTATACACCAGTTAGCTGCTCCCTGCCTTCTCCCTTTAGGCTTTTGACGAGATGCTCTTATCTATCCTGTAGAATCACAATTCCTGCACCCAGTATCTAGGCTCTCATTGTCTGTGGCTGTGTGCTTGCTCATCAGAGCTATCACTCTGGGAGAAGAGCCCGTCCTGCCAGAAATCAGGAAGTAAGGAGACTGCACAGCTCTGAGCTGCTCAAGAGATCACTTATGAAAACTCCTTTTAGGCATCAAACATTTCCTTTGTTCAAATAGAAAGAATATAGATCTACATATTTTAGAATGTGTATGAACTACATGTCTGAAATAAAAATAAATGATTCTAAATAATATATATATATATATATATATATATTAAATATATATATATATATATATATATATATATATATATATATATATATATATATATACAGTACAGACCAAAAGTTTGGACACACCTCCTCATTTAAAGATTGTTCTGTATTTTCATGACTATGAAAATTGTACATTCACACTGAAGGCATCAAAACTATGAATTAACACAGGTGGAATTATATACTTAACACAAAAAATTTGGGAAACAACTGAAAATATGTCTTATATTCTAGGTTCTTCAAAGTAGCCACCTTTAGCTTTGATAACTGATTTGCACACTTTTGGCATTCTCTTGATGAGCTTCAAGAGTTAGTCACTGGAAATGGTCTTCCAACAATCTTGAAGGAGTTCCAAGAGATGCTTAGCACTTGTTGGCCCTTTTGCCTTCACTCTGCAGTCCAGCTCACCCCAAACCATCTCGATTGGGTTCAGGTCTGGTGACTGTGGAGGCCAGGTCATCTGGCGTAGCACCCCATCACTCTCAGTTTGGTCAAATAGCCCTTACACAGCCTGGAGTTGTGTTTGGGGTTATTGTCTTGTTCAAAAATAAATGATGGTCCAACTGAACGCAAACCGGATGGAATAGCATGCCGCTGCAAGATGCTGTGGTAGCCATGCTGGTTCAGTATGCCTTCAGTTTTGAATAAATCCCCAACAGTGTCACCAGCAAAGCACCCCCACACCATCACACCTCCTCCTCCATGCTTCACGGTGGGATCCAGGCATGTAGAGTCCATCCGTTCACCTTTTCTACGTCGCACAAAGACACGGTGGTTGGAACCAAAGATCTCAAATTTGGACTCATCAGACCAAAGCACAGATTTCCACTGGTCTAATGTCCATTCCTTGTGTTCTTTAGCCCAAACAAGCTCTTCTGCTTGTTGCCTGTCCTTAGCAGTGGTTTCCTAGCAGCTATTTTACCATGAAGGCCTGCTGCACAAAGTCTCCTCTTAACAGTTGTTGTAGAGATGTGTCTGCTGCTAGAACTCTGAGGAAGCCATACGGCGAGAGCGTGGGTTCGGGGCTAGGCTGACGACCTGGTGCGGGCTGCACACACATGGGTATGCATTGTTTCTGACTGTTTCTCTCTCTACTTTTTGGGGAAGCTCCTCTTATATTCATGCTTTTATGGCATGCCTAATACATTCTTTACTGAGGGCTCCCATGTATATGTATCTCACCTGTCATTAGTGGCACATTATTGCAGGGACTGTGATTATACAATCTACTGGGTAATCTATTGCATAGAGCTTTTGCATGGAACATTGAATGGATTACTACTATTATTATTTATTTTTCTTTGCGCAAGACACCTGCACTTTATGATTCATTGGGGAGATTATTACATGGACCTCTGCACGTAATATTGTATGGACTACCAATATATGTTTAACCCCCCCCTTCCCCTTTTTTTTCTCTCTGCAAAGTGCCTGGTATAAGTACTGCCCCATTTTTGTCCAATAAATGCAGCTGATCTCTGCGACCTGTGTATGTGCTGTGTGACTGGGCACTTCAGCCCTCACTGGGTACCCATCTTTACATCTTAAACTGTATGTTAAATTATGTATGCAAGTTTTTAAGAAATTGAATTAATAAAAATTATGTTTTTTATCGCTAAACTCCATGTCCTCCTCTCTTTCTGCTAGAACTCTGTGTGGCATTGACCTGGTCTCTAATCTGAGCTGCTGTTAACCTGTGATTTCTGAGGCTGGTGACTCGGATAAACTTATCCTCAGAAGCAGAGGTGACTCTTGGTCTTCCTTTCTTGGGGCGGTCCTCATGTGAGACAGTTTCTTTGTAGCGCTTGATGGTTTTTGCAACTTCACTTGGGGACACTTTCAAAGTTTGCCCAATTTTTCGGACTGACTGACATTTATTTCTTAAAGTAATGATGGCCACTCGTTTTTCTTTAATTAGCTGCTTTTTTCTTGCCATAATACAAATTCTAACAGTCTATTCAGTAGGATTCTCAGCTGTGTATCCACCTGACTTCTGCACAACTGATGCTCCCAACCTAATTTATAAGGCAAGAAATCCCACTTATTAAACCTGACAGGGCACACCTGTGAAGTGAAAACCATTTCCGGTGACTACTTCTTAAAGCTCATCAAGAGAATGCCAAGAGTGTGCAAAGCAGTCATCAAAGCAAAAGGTGGCTACTTTGAAGAACCTAGAATATAAGACATATTTTCAGTTGTTTCACACTTTTTTTGTTAAGTATATAATCCTGCATGTGTTAATTCATAGTTTTGATGCCTTCAGTCCAAAATTTATCCAAAATTAATGGGTATGCTTCAGATTTTTCCGCAATGATAATCCACAGCGTAAATTTCCGCAGCATGTGCACAGTGTTGCACAGCTTCTGGATACCCACAGTTGCAGTATAAAACTTCACAAAGCAGATTACATGGGATAACAAGCTTTTACTTCTCAGAACATGAGGTAAAGGAAAAAACGCACAGTTACACAGTACTGCACCAGGAAGTAAGAACAAAATAGAAAATACAAGAGAGACTTTTTTTCTTTCACAATACAGTAAACAAGGAAACTTTACACAACATCGCCATCTACTGTCAGATCAGCATAAAGTCCTCCTTCACACAAACAAAGAAGTCCACAACTGTTGCATATACCAACACACAGCACATGCGGGTTATCAGTGAGGACCATGGGGCACGCATTACCAAGCGTTTAAGCGTTTTCGCTTCGAAAATTCCGCAGCAAAAACGCACAGTGGGCACGCAGCCTCAAAGTCACTTCAAAACTGAACAGGTCCCTATAAAAATAAGTTTTGTAAAACTCCTTGAAAAAAATGAAAAATAACTGCTACATTTTTAAATCTTCTAAAATGCTAACAAAATAAAACAACATTTTACAAATGGTGCTGATGTAAAGCAGACATGAGGGAAATGTTATTTAGTACTGTTTTTGTGTGGTATGACTATTGGGATTAAAGGCATAATCAATCAAAGTTTGAAAAGTGCAATTTTTAAAACATTTTTGCCAAGTTTCTGATATTTTTATAAATAAACGCAAACCATATCAGCCTAAATTTACCATTGTTTTTTGTGATGCATGATACTTTATAATAGTCTCGAAAGCTATGCGATATGTTGAAGCATTCCAGAGTTATTACTATATAAAGTGACACTGGTCAGATTTAAAAAAAATTGGTTTTGTCATGAAGTGGTTAAGCCACTTTGTTACCATTTTGGCAGTATGCTTCGGGTCATTGTCCATTTGGAGGACCTATTTCTGCTCAAGCTTTAACTTCCTGGCTGATATCTTGAGATGTTGCTTCAGTATTGCCACATAATCTTCTTTTCTCATGAAGCCATCTATTTTGTGATGTGCACCAAGTCCCTCTTGCAGCAAAGCAACCCCACAACATGATGCTGCCGCCCCCGTGTTTCACAGTTGGAATGGTGTTCTTAGGCTTCTAAGCTTCTCCCTTTTTCCTCTAAACTTAACGATGGTCATTATGCACAAAAAGTTCAATTCTAGTTTCATCAGACCACAGGACATGTCTCCAAAAATTAAGGTCTGAGTTCCTGTGTGCATTTGCAAACATTAATCTGGCTTTTTTATGTTTCTTTTGGAGTAATGGCTTCTTCCTGGCAGAGTGGTCTTTCAGCCCATGTTGATACAGTACTCGTTTCACTGTGAATTGTCACTCTGACAATCTTACTAGCTTCTGCCATCCTCTTCACAAGGTCTTTTGCTTTTGTCCTGGGGTTGATATGCACATGTCGGACCAAAGCACGTTCATCTCTGGGACACAGAACCCGTCTCTTTCCTGAGTGGTATGATGGCTGGACATTCCAATCTTGTTTGAACTTGCATATAATTGTTTGTACAGATGAACGAGGCACCTTCAGATATCTTGAAATTGTACCTAAGGATAAGCCAGACTTGTGCAAGTCTGCAATTCTCTTCCTGATATCTTGGCTGATTTCTTTACACTTTCCCATGATGCTACACATAGAAGCAGTGTGTTTCAGGTGTGCATTAAAATACATCCACAGGTGTGTCTCTAATTGACTCAGATGTTGCCCAAAAAACTATTAGAAGCTTCCAAACACATGGCATCATAATATGGGCAGTCCAGAATTGTTTAAATACATAGTAATCTTAGTGTATGTAAACTTTTGACTTTGCAGTAAGTAATAAAAATGCCTTAAAACATTATCTCTCTCATTATTCTGGCATTTGGCAAATATTAAAAATGATGGTAATCCTAATTGACCTAAAATGGGAAAGGTTTATACTTATTTCATGTCAGATATTGAGAAAAACATGCATATGTGTCTTTTTATATAGTGTATGTAAACTTCTGGTTTCAACTGTATATATGTATATATGTGCACATCTCATTGCTATAGCAAATCAGTGGGAGTCATCAACAGTGATAAAGTAATAGAAAAAAGGAAGAAAATTGAATCCTTAGAGGAAAAGTAAGATAATTTGTCTAAAAAATGCCAGTGTAAGGAGGCTTTTAAGCTCCCCGGGGAGCCATTGCATGGTTTATAAGCCTCCTTACTCTGGCATTTCACTCTCCTCACTGGGATCTAAGGGGTAAAGTTTTTCCTTCTGAAGTCTCTCACACAGCTAAATCAGATCTCATGCTTTGCACTGCTGAGGGGCAACACCCCGAAACACCATGGCTGCAAATTGAGATTCTAGTTTGCCATTTATCCTAAATCATGTGGCAAGGCTTGTTAAAAGGTTGATATTGACTTTTAGGATTGCTACTTCTAATAGGTTGCACTGGAAGAGACAGTTTGCAAGTTTTAGGTGGAATTTCTCTTCAATAAAAATACTTTTTGATTACACCAGAGTTTTTTTTTCCTTTCTCTACAGACTGGACCAGTCATTGGGGAAGCCCTCACTGTTTCTTTCTGGATAGATTCCACTTCCTACCACTATGAAATGGAATAAATGCTATGTTTTAGAGAAATTAACAATAGTAATGGTAATAATCTGACACCATATGATGGCAAATCCAAGCAACATGCCGTCATTTGTAACAATGGGAAAGCCTTTTTTTAAGAGGTTGTCCAGAATAAGGATGCCATATTTCATCGCTTTGTGGAAGAATAGGTAAATCGTTTCTCATGTTATATTCTCTGAACTGTAAATCGTAAACGGTTTCACAAATTTGGTTGAATGCCAGTGGACCCAAAAAAATGCTAATTTCTAATAGTAAATTTAAAAATGACTTTTTTTTACTTTTATTTATTTCCAGATAAAGTGAAAGATCGAGGCTCTAATACAATTGGGTCAAGATTGAACCGTGTCGAGGACAAGGTAAGAAAATAAGATAAAACCATATATATTTATATTATGCACAGCTACTACTTACACATACACACATGGAGTACAGGATATACAGACAATTACCACATACTACATACAGAATATTCCTCACTCTCTGAAAAAGTGTAAAATACATAATGGTGCATCCAGACACCAATTCTACAGCGCTGCTCATACACTGCAAAGAGTCTAAATACCTGTGGTCATCTGTGACTTGCACACACAAGTTAAGGTGGCCACACACAATAACTGAACGTTGATTGCTGGTTCGGCCGTCCACTACCTCTCCCAACTCTCATACACGAGAAGGTTTGGCTTGGTTAAATGTTCATGTGTTTTCAAAGTGGAGAACTGTGAAAATCACTGCCAAACGGCTCTGGCAGCAGCTTATCACCTGAATAACAAAAGGGTCGGGCATTAAGGGTCAGGCAGTTTGAATTTTACCTCCTCTGACCTCATCTGTCAGGGAAGAGTCTGGATGTCCCCTTAGACTATTAGCTTAGTCTATTGTGTATGGAGGCTTAAAGGGGTTTTCCATTACTCAGACAACACCTTCTCAATCCATATGTGTGTCCCCCAGTAAAATAATAACACCTATACTCACCTCCAGTGCCAGCACTATTCCAGCGGTGTCTGCACTGGCTTTCCTGGGGATTGCATGTGTCATGGGTGTGTCAGAAGTGACAGGCAGTCATCCTGCAGTTGGTTGCAGGAGATCTCTTCATTTGGCCTTACAGACAACTTCTTAGAATATGTATCTCTAGGACCCAGGGGCTAGCTTCCTCGGGCTAATTAACACCCTGGCCTGGATGTATAAATACCTGTTGTGAGCCAGAGGGAGGTGCCAGCGATATTCATTGCCCCTTGTGAAGGCTTGAGCAAGAGCAGTACTTCTTCCTCTCTGGTGCTAGAGAACGTGCGCGCATTTGTCTGGAGTCGAGTAAAGCTAAGCGATTTTCCCTTGTTTGTCCCCCATTGTTGTCTTTAGTGTTCAGTGGGGATCAACTAGTGCTCATCCTTTCTGTTCCCTAGCCTGAGCCTAATGCCAGGGATAGACAGGCTGAGGTACGCGTGCGGGGATTGGTGAAGAACCAATAAAGGGACATTAGTGGAGACAGGGTGACACTAGATCAGCCTAGGAGTTCTCCACTCCCCACTTTCCCTAGTCTGGGTTCCCTTTCCCTTTTCCCTTTGTGTTGCACTTAGTCTTTCCCACACCTTACGTGACAGCATGACATTATGTCTCATGATTCCTAGGGGCAATCAGTGCTGACTTTACTCTCCCCGCCTTTGGCCAACTTGCATACATCCAGAGGAAGTGAGAGCTGTTGCTGCTCTTACTTCCTCCGGATGTACAGGCATGTGATATAACTGGAGGCAGGAAGAGTGAAGCCAGCGCTGATTGGCAGCAGGGATCACTTGACATAACAATGTCACGTGATTCCAAGGAGAGCCAATGCCGACATGGCTGGAACACTGGAGGGGAGTATAGGTGTTATTATTTTACTGAGGGCAAAAATATATATATGGAGAAGGAGATGTCCGAGTAGTAGAAAACCCCTTTAAGTGTTGGCTACTACTTTCATGGATGTGGACAGAAAGCTCTTTCTGAGTTCATTAAGTAGTTCAATCTGACAAAGGTTTCCAATAGAGTTGGTGCGAGTCAATTCGCAGGACCCAGTCCATCAGCCACATCCATAATCTGTGACCGCTGCATCGGAGCCCTGAGAACCACCTCCTACATCCCGGCATCCACAGCTGTTCTACTGATTAGCCGGCCTGATGCAATGTCACATATGCATCATGCTGTAACCATAAAGATGCAGCTAATCAGAAGAGAAGCAGGGAATCTTGGAAGGTAGAAGGCAGGTCTTGAGGCTCCTGTCCAGCATCCAAAGATTACTGACGTGGCCGATGGACCGAGTGCTGCGAAACGAATCGCACCAACTATAGTTTTCAATTAAAACAACAATGTCTAAATGGCTAACCAATATTGCATTAAAGGATCAATCTGCTTTATTTCTCCCCAAAACTGTGCCTCTCTTGTCCATGGGGTGTGTCTGGTATTGCAACTCAGCGCCCCATTGATTTGGTTAGGGATAAGCTACAATATCAGGCAGCGCTCATGGGTAGTGTGAAATGTGTATGGAGTGTGGTCTGTATCTATGCTATTCTCTTTGTTTGAAGTTTTTTTTTATACATTTGTAGGTAACTCAAATGGATCATAAACTCAATCTCATAACCGATATGATTCACCACCTGATAGCAAACCAACAAAGCGGTCAGTCTACCAACAGAACACCGCACCGGAGCAACTCTCTGAACGACGGGAGCAGCCTCTCCAGTACTCTGCCTACCTACCAACAGTTACAGTGCCAAGACGAGACCAAGATAATGCATCTTGATGAACAAACACAAACTAGTTCTTCTACTGTCCTCAATGCAGATATTCATTATTTTAATGAATGCATTTATAAGCAGAAAGTAAAATGAATGATGAAATTAGACTGAGTATCGAGTAAGTGTGTAACACTGTAAAGGACGTCTTGTCTATTCTCTGTAGATCCTATCAGGGTTCATTGAAGGTTTCTTAGAGGAAGGGACATGGAACATATGTGTATTGCTCCATGTAGAAACATGCAAGAAAGCATCTGATACATTGATGAATCCTTTCTCAGGAAGATTGTAGCTCATCGGCCTGTGGGATCGTAAATCGCTACGGGTCGTGCTGTAAAACTGGCAATACAACTGAACAATTACCCTGATTTTTTTTTTTGTATTAAAATACACTTTTTACATTGATTTTCAATTTTTGGGGGGACTAAAATGAAAATTCTTTTGAGAAAAATAGAAATAAATATTGTACTGTAGAAAATTACACTTCTTTTTTTTTACAATGTATTTTTGGTAAAAATGGTATTAAAGAGTTAATTTTTCTTTATGATTTCTGATCACAATTTTTTTTTTCTGGAATATTTTTTGACATCTGATCAAATGTATTGTATTTTCTCAAAAATGTTGATATTTGCACATTGATTGGTTTAAAGCAGTGATGGCGAATCTTTTAGAGACCGAGTGCCCAAACTGCAATCCAAAACCCACTAATTTATCACCAAGTGCCAACACGGCAATTTATCCTAAATATTGAGGTTTTACTGATACAAACAACTGATACAAAGAGCAGACGAGGGCAGCATAGAGCAGCCACAGACAGGAGCAGGGGTAAGAGACTGCAGAAATAAAGAATGTGCTCACCCACATCCTGGTATATATGCTGGCCCTACCCTCAATCCTGGTATATATGCTGGCCCTCCCCTCAATCCTGGTATATATGCTGGCCCTCCCCTCAATCCTGGTATATATGCTGGCCCTTCCCTCAATCCTGGTATATATGCTGGCCCTCCCCTCAATCCTGGTATATATGCTGGCCCTCCCCTCAATCCTGGTATATATGCTGGCCCTCCCCTCAATCCTGGTATATATGCTGGCCCTCCCCTCAATCCTGGTATATATGCTGGCCCTCCCCTCAATCCTGGTATATATGCTGGCCCTCCCCTCAATCATGGTATATATGCTGGCCCTCCCCTCAATCATGGTATATATGCTGGCCCTCCCCTCAATCATGGTATATATGCTGGCCCTCCCCTCAATCCTGGTATATATGCTGGCCCTCCCCTCAATCCTGGCATATATGCTGGCCCTCCTCTCAATCCTGGCATATATGCTGGCCCTCCCCTCAATCCTGGTATATATGCTGGCCCTCCCCTCAATCCTGGTATATATGCTGGCCCTCCCCTCAATCCTGGTATATATGCTGGCCTTCCCCTCAATCCTGGTATATATGCTGGCCCTCCCCTCAATCCTGGTATATATGCTGGCCCTCCCCTCAATCCTGGTATATATGCTGGCCCCCCCCCCTCAATCCTGGTATATATGCTGCCCCTCCCCTCAATCCTGGTATATATGCTGGCCCTCCCCTCAATCCTGGTTTATATGCTGGCCCTCCCCTCAATCCTGGTATATATGCTGCCCCCCCTCAATCCTGGTATATATGCTGGCCCTCCCCTCAATCCTGGTATATATGCTGGCCCTCCCCTCAATCCTGGTATATATGCTGGCCCTCCCCTCAATCCTGGTATATATGCTGGCCCTGCCCTCAATCCTGGTATACATGCTCCCCCCCCCCCCCCCCCAGCCGCTGTGCATCCCATATTAAAAAAAAAAAAAAAACACATAATAAACCGTCCTCCTCACCTTCCTTCTTCTCCCGCGCAGCGTCCTCTCCTGTAGTCGGCACATCTAGCTGAAGTGTATTGCAGCGCACGTACTAGCCAGGCCCGTGCGCGCTGCAGTACACGCTGCCGGCCAATCAGAGGCCAGCGGCCTCTGATTGGCCGGCAGCCGCTTCTGATTGTCCGGAAGCCGCTAGCCTCTGATTGTCCGGCCGAATTCATGCTGGCCTCTGATTGACCGGAAGCCGCTGGCCTCTGATTGACCGGCCGACGTCATGCTGGCCTCTGGCCGGCAGCCGCTGGCCTCTGATTGGCCGGCAGCGTGTATTGCAGCTCACGGGCCTGGCAAGTTCGTGCGCTGCAATACACTTCAGCTAGATGCGTTTCCGTCCGAGAGAGATCGCACATCTAGCTGCAGTAGCGGAGCTGGTGCCGGCACTCGGCGGCTCAGAGTTCTCCCCCGCCGGCCCGATCCAGTAGCGCTAGTGCTGCGGCCATGGTGCCCACCAGGAGGGCTCTGCTGCCCCCTCTGCACGCTGCCATAGGTTCCCAGCACTGGTGTAAAGCATTTCTTCTTTTACAGCTGACGACCCAAAATTGGTGATTTTCTGAAAAAAAAAAAAAAATGGCCAGTATGCATTATATATGGTGGAAGTGAGAATGTATCATCTGGATAAGGGGGTGGTCTTCACAGAGGGGTCTATGGAGAGATGTCACTTTATAAGAAGCACATAGCATGGAATACCGGGGGGAAGCCTTTTGGCTCCTTATGTTGCTCCAGTCCGGAATGCTCCACTATGGTCCATCCTTCTATAGTTCTTCTCTTACACTTTCTGCTGGTCGGTATATGGACGTATTCGCTCTATGCTGACAGGCACTCCCTTAGTATAGCCCATGTAATGCACGGCACCACAATGTTGTAGGTTCTGACTACTGTGTAAAAAAAACAACCACCCAGAGACCGGCCATAATCTTATAGTCTGGGTGTGAATACGCTGCAGGTAGAGCTACACTTTTGTTGTGGAAATTTTGGTCATTTTATTTACCTTTTTGCATTTACCCAAATGAGGCTTGTGAGAAATCCTTAAATATGCTGCAGATTTCTCCTGTATGATGCTGACCAATCATAAGCAAGCAGCAACACTCAAAGAAAAGAAGAACACGCCCCCACCATAGCTCAAAGCGGGTTTCTTAGGGTATAAAGCTACGTTCTCACAATGAGTTTTTAGTGAGTTTTTTCGCTGCATATTTTAGAAATAATGTAAGTAACCTATCTTAATGGGTGCAGAAATTCTGCAACATCAAAAACTCACCAAAAGCTCATCGTGGGAACCTAGCCTAAGATGTATAATGATGGAGAGTCCTGATCTCCTGGTCTAACCTTCTGCATGATTAGAAAGCAGAGATAACAGCTCTTAGACAAGGAAGGAGCCGCACAGCTGAGTTTCTCTGTGTCACATTGCAAACCCTTTTATTGACTCCTGATTATGGAGTGTGCCAGTATCACACTTATGTCTTCTGTGCTAAAGCAACTTGTATTCTCTCTGCAGTGATATTAGGCTGTTATTACACCTCACACAGGAGCAGTGTGTTCTGGGTTACTTCTATGGTGAAATGTAATGACAGTCTGCTCTAATCTCACTGCAGAATGAGTACAAGTTGAGCACAACGGATCTAAGTGTGATACTGACACTGTGCTCTCATTTCTGGACAGGCAGTTTGGGATAGGCGCAGTACAGCAGAGGTGAGAGTGCCATAAGAGGAGGAGAGCTGTTAGAAAGGTTTGTAATGTTGCACAACTAAACTCTCTTGTGCTGCCCCTTCACCCACAGAGACCTTAACTGAAAGGTATTAGTCAGTTGTGTGCTCTAATCATGCAGGAGGTTAGCCCAGGAGATCAGGTCTGTATCCTTACATCTTAGACACTGAGAAATCTGCTCTAAGCTATGGTGGGGATGTGATCATCTTTCTTTTCAGTGTTGTTGTCTGCTTATAATTGGTCAGCATCATGCAGGGAGAAGAATTTCGCACCCCCAGTGAAAACTCTGATAACATCTACTTGGACTTAATTTTTTTTAACTCATTAGGCGCCAAATACTTTCATTGCTAATATCTCCGCAAATGAAAGATAAAATAGAAAAAAAAACATGAAAAATTTGGTGACAGGTCCTCTTTAGGATAAGACAACCCCTTTAAATGTAAGAATTGAATTTTAGTCGAAAAAATGTATGCAACAAAAATGCCACATGTGATTTGATCCAAAAACATGCTGCATTTCAGGATGAGAGAAGCAAGTATTTGCAAAAAAAAGTTAAAAGGGGTGTTCACTGTTATGATATTGATCACTTATACTTAGGATGGACCACCAAGATCAGATTGGTAGAGTTCCAACACTCTGCCACCCCATTGATTCCATGCTGGAGCTGGTAACAGCTGATTGGTGGTGTTAGGATTTGGACACCTATCAATCTGATACTACTGACTTATATTGATGCCTTCTCCTAATTGATAAGTGGTAGCATACCCCTTTAAAACAATACGTAGTTTTTATTTAGTTGTAAGATGAAAGTGACTCTACACATTAAGGCGTGTCATGGTCTGAGCACAAAATGATTCAAAGATTAGTTGCTGGCCTCTTGACCCGAACTTAAGAGCTTAAGGCCATGTTCATACATTCAGTAATTTGGTCAGTATTTTACCTCCGTATTAGGAAGCCAAAACCAGGAGTGGAACAATTAGAGGAAAAGTATAATAGAAACACGTCACTGATGAAACTTACTGAACGTGTGAAGGTGCCTAATAGAGACGCTGTGGAGAAGGACAGGAGCGCACACAAAATAGGGCAATAGCGTCTGATAAGGGGTCGGGATAATTGATGGCAGCGCTCACCTAGAGGTGTTGTGTGCAGTCACCACAGCTATAATGGTGTAGAAAGCCGCTGCTGCCCTGTGGCTGGAGGAAAGGTTCTTCAAGAGGTGGAATGGCAAAAATGGAAGCTGGCACATTTAGGTGGGCCGTGCTGAGGGAGTGAAGAGCTTGTTTTTTTTTTATACCTTGAGAAAGGCCCTGGTCCATTGCAGAAACGCATTGATATTAATAAAAAACGTTTGGGAATCCCAAGGCTCTTCATTCCCACAGTGCAGCCCACCTAAACGTGCCAGCTTCCATTTCTGCCAATGTGGCCTAATAGACGTATATGAGGCTGTCAAAGATCGGGGCAGGAGACTCGCAAACAGCTTGTGCATCACGATCTATGACACACAGATGTGTGAATACGCCATTACTCTCATATAAGATTACCTGCATCAAGTTTCAAAGGAGCAATTGTAACCCTCTTTCAATTATTTAAAGGGATTTTCCCACAAACAAAATTCATTTTAATCAATAGATCTTGGAATAATAATAAGTTCCACAATTGGATGTGTTTAAATAAAATGTTCCTGTGCTGAGATAATCTTAGAAATATGCCCCCGCTGTGTACTGTGTAATGTCTGACCATACAGGAACATGGTCTGAACATACCACATCTCCTGGACGGGGAGGATGCAAGAGAGTATACAGACATTACAGCCGGGGATCACAGCCGATTCTTTATGTGAGGTAAAACAAGTTTTTAAACAGGCAGGGAAATGTTTTACCTCACAGAATCAGCTGCCATCCTGTGGTGTCCTGTCTGTATACTCTTTTGCTTCCTCCCATGGCCAGCTGTGTTATGTGCAGACCATGTTCGCTCCAGTGGGAGTCTGTTTATGACACGACACAGTAAAAGTGCAGTCATCACTAATGATGTCAGGTACAAAGCTATTATAGTAAGGCCCAGTGTAGTGTGGAGGTCCAATGTGACACTGAAGATGTCCGCCTAGAGATAGATGCTAGTTATTGAGCTGCAGCTGTTGATCCATGTGACGCATAGGTTCACCTTTATACACCATTTCACCCGTTTACCCAGATCATCAATCTTCAGAACGTCTTCAAATGTAGCATAAGTTTGTAAAAATGATTCTGTACTTGTATCATAGCTCAAAGCTGCATTCACACTGAATTACTACTGAATGTAAAGGTGTGGGGTGACACATGATTAGCTACAGCTTAGTTCTGCTGTACTGCTTTTTGTAGGGTCCTGTTCTGTGCTCCGGCCCTCCGTCTGTAGGTCCATTATGCATTCATTTGCTTTTCATGGCAAAAAAGGTGCAGCATGCAGCGCTATTCCTACCATCCAAACAATGCAGACCTCGAAGACCACTCAGCGGCTTGCGTCAATGGGATCCAGGGGTGCCATATGGCAATGGATCCGCAGGGATCCAGCATTGAATTTTATTTCCACTAATAACTGACTTAATGATGCCCCTTCTAACACATCAGATGACTGTATGATGCCAAGAATACAAATAAAGTAAAGAGCATAATTGATGTCCAGACACTGAACAAGCAGGCTATGCAGTAAAATTAAGAATGATCAATGGAGATATGGAAGAGAATAAGGTATAACTCAGGGCCAGTGCAAGACAAGCAATTCTATCTAGTAACAAAGTTGCTCAATTTATTATGTAGATTATAAATGGATGTAATATAAAATTGTTTTGCGGATGAATCGCTGCTCTGAGTGTTAGATTTTCAAAGTGGTAAAAGGGTTTATCTGCCAGTAATGATATTTACCTGGGGACATCCACCTATTGGAGACAGGCCATTAAAACTGGCCAAACTTTCTCCTTACTTTCTTGGCCACTGTGGGTCTTTTTGGACTGCAAATGGTTGATAAGTGTTGGTAAGAGTTTTCGAAGTATATATGTCATAAGTGTCTATGGTTGGAGAACCCCTTTAAAGAAAAACATTGGTCAACAATTTTAGGAATTGTAAGGAAGGTTAGAAGATGTTTGGCTACGGTCACAGTCTGGTGGTTTCACGTTTTATATAATTTAGGCTATGCTTGTGTTAGTTCACTATATCGCACCTCTGATCTCTCTATTGGACCATGTAAAACATAAAAAACCTATTGACAGGAGAAAGGATCTGCAGGATCGGTGATGGTAGTTACTGAGAACCCCACCAATCACTAGAGTGGGGATCCCTATCCTCTCTTATGGAGGAAATAGTATGCAGCCGTTGCCAGGCATGCGCACTGCCACACTCCATTCAGTGTCTATGGGACTGATGGGGACAGCCGAGAACATCAGCAGCCGCGCGTGTATATATATATATATATATATATATATATATATAGTACAGACCAAAAGTTTGGACAAAAGGCATCAAAACTATGAATTAACACATGTGGAATTATATACTTAACAAAAAAGTGTGAAACAACTGAAATTATGTCTTATATTCTAGGTTCTTCAAAGTAACCACCTTTTGCTTTGATGACTGCTTTGCACACTCTTGGCATTCTCTTGATGAGCTTCAAGAGGTAGTCACCGGAAATGGTTTTCACTTCACAGGTGTGCCCTGTCAGGTTTAATAAGTGGGATTTCTTGCCTTATAAATGGGGTTGGGACCATCAGTTGTGTTGTGCAGAAGTCTGATGGATACACAGCTGATAGTCCTACTGAATAGACTGTTAGAATTTGTATTATGGCAAGAAAAAAGCAGCTAAGTAAAGAAAAACGAGTGGCCATCATTACTTTAAGAAATAAAGGTCAGTCAGTCCGAAAAATTGGGAAAACTTTGAAAGTGTCCCCAAGTGCAGTTGCAGAAACCATCAAGCGCTACAAAGAAACTGGCTCACATGAGGACCGCCCCAGGAAAGGAAGACCAAGAGTCACCTCTGCTTCTGAGGATAAGTTTATCCGAGTCACCAGCCACAGAAATCGCAGGTTAACAGCAGCTCAGATTAGAGACTAGGTCAATGCCACACAGAGTTCTAGCAGAGACACATCTCTACAACAACTGTTAAGAGGAGACTTTGTGCAGCAGGCCTTCATGGTAAAATAGCTGCTAGGAAACCACTGCTAAGGACAGGCAACAATCAGAAGAGACTTGTTTGGGCTAAAGAACACAAGGAATGGACATTAGACCAGTGGAAATCTGTGCTTTGGTCTGATGAGTGTAAATTTGAGATCCTTGGTTCCAACCACCGTGTCTTTATGCGACGCAGAAAAGGTGAACGGATGGACTCTACATGCCTGGTTCCCACCGTGAAGCATGGAGGAGGAGGTGTGATGGTGTGGGGGTGCTTTGCTGGTGACACTGTTGGGGATTTATTCAAAATTGAAGGCATACTGAACCAGCATGGCTTCATTAGGAGAATATTTCTGTGTGAGCACATATAAAGGAGCAGGTGAGATTAGGGTCCCAGCACTATACACTCGCTCTCTTTCTTATTTGTGAGGTATGTACAAGGACCCTTCTTCACTGATAAAGCCATGTACAATAGTTTAGTTATTATATTCTGTAAAGTTCATTAACTTGTAAATAACTTGCAGTCTATAATGGGCCGTGTTAATAATATGATCCCACCAATAGTGACAATAAACTGTGTTGGTATAGTACTTTTTTTCTTTCATCACTAGATGGCAGTGCAGCAGTGTAAATGTGTGAGAGAACGGGATGATGGCGCCATTACTGATCACTGGCGGCATTTTCTCTGTACTGGGTAAACTGGAGATAAACCGCTCTTGTCAGCAGATAGAATATTTCAGACTTTTGCCATATTGATTAATTTGCACATAATTTTCCTGTTTACAGTTTAGGCACCTGGATGGTGGAGGCCTCCATTACACATGTGGACATCTCCGAATTCCAGGACTTAAACATCATATATATCTTGTTTTTTCACTTCAAAGTCCGTTATTATCCGTGAATAAGCCGGAGCCTTCACAATTTTACTTACTTAATAATAATCTATTAATCTTGAATAAATGCTCCAGGTCCTGGATTTTACAATTTTTCTATTATGTTCCATTATGTAAAATCAGGAGCTGACCTTCTTTATTGGTAAATCACGATGTAATTCAGATTAATGATTCTTATGATTTTGCTAATAAAAACACTATTGCATTGTACACGTGTCGTTGTGTGATTGATCTAGATCCCAGCAGCCTCAATTGTCCGCTATTATTGAGAAGTCTTGGGTGCTAGATATGGCAGTGTCATCAATCTCAAGAAGCCTTTTATTCTCACATACATGATAGAATCCAATAGTAAACATCAGCATATCCCTTCCAGGAGCGGAACGACATCGGTCACAGAGGGTGCGACCGGGCCCGTGCAGGAGGGGGGTCGGCCGCCACCAGCACCTATTTCAGTTAGAGGTGCATGCGAGGACACACATTCAGCTGAAATGTATTGAGACGCAGAGACCCTCTGTGTCCCTGCACCGCAATACACCCTGACGTTGGTGTGCCAGTCACAGGCGGGACATGACCGTAACGTCATGCACCATGCCAGCAAGACGAAGTTAGATGCCAGTTCCTTCAAGTGCTATAGAAGAATACGCTGCGAGTTGTGGGAGTGGAGGAAGGGAAGAAGAAGAATTTATTTATTTTTAAATATATTGGAGAAAGAACAGCAAACATTATTAATGGAAGGGGCACAGGATGGGGGACATTATACCAGGAAGGGTACAATAAGAAAGCACAGCAACACACTGCAAGGGACAATACATATGCAGACACTGAGAACATAAGAGCTAAACTGTATTATTGCTAAATAAAATGTACTTACAAAAAATGAAGGATCTTAGCGCACAAATTGGCCAATTCATGTATGCCCATCAACCACGACAAGGTAGCCTCCTCATGATGGGTAACTAACCTCTTAAACATGCCTCTCTTGGGCTATAAGCCTACAATATAAATGGGCAAACATGCTCTCTTAGGAGAGAAACCTACAAATTTAAGTGGGCAGGTAGAAACCAACACTAATTAAAAGCACCCTTGGGTTGATGGGTGGTTATACCAGGAAGAGTCCCAGGATGGAGTGCATTATACCAGGAAGGGTCCCAGGATGGGGAACATTATACCAGGAAAGGGCTCAGGATGGGGGACATTATACCAGGAATGTGCTCATGATGGGGGACATTATACCAGGAATGTGCTCATGATGGGGGACATTATACCAGGAATGTGCTCAGAATGGGGTACATTATACCAGGAAGATGCTCAGAATTGGGTACATTATTCCAGGAAGATGCCCAGGATGGAGTGCATTATACCAGGAAGGTGCTCAGGAAGGGTAACATTATACCAGGAAGATGCCCAGGATGGAGTGCATTATACCAGGAAGGTGCTCATGATGTAGTGCATTATACCAGGAAGGTGCTCATGATGTAGTGCATTATACCAGGAAAGGGCGCAGAATAGATCACATTATACAAGGAAGAGGCCCAAGATGTACAGTTGAAACCAGAAGTTTACATACAGTATATAAAAAGACACATATGCATGTTTTTCTCAATATCTGACATGAAATCAGAATAAACCTTTCCCGTTTTTTTTAAATGCCTTAATACATTCTCTCTCTCCTTATTCTGGCATTTGGCAAATATTAAAAATTATGGTAATCCTAATTGACCTAAAACGGGAAAGGGCATCAGCGTTCCCATGTAACTTCCCAGGCCTATGCTCTACGTGAAAGTTGAAGTCCTGAAGAGCTAGGAACCATCTAGTTACCCTGGCATTGTTACCCCTCTTTTCCCTCAACCATCTCAACAGGGCATGGTCTGACACCAACTTAAACTTCCGTCCTAGTAGGTAGTATCTTAATGTATCTACGGCCCACTTTATGGCTAAACACTCCTTTTCTACTATTGCGTAGTTTTTCTCGCAGGAGGACAGCTTCCGGCTCAGATAGAGAATGGGATGTTCTTCCCCATTTATCCATTTATCTCTTGAGAGAGTACAGCTCCTAGACCAAGCTCTAAAGCGTCTGTCTGGACCACAAACTCTTTCTTAACCCCTTTACCCCCGAGGGTGATTTGCACGTTAATGACCAGGCCAATTTTTACAATTCTGACCACTGTCACTTTATGAGGTAATTACTCTGGAAAACTTAAATGGATCCCCCTGATTCTGAGATTCTTTTTTCGTGATATATTGTACTTCATGATTGTGGTAAAATTTCTTCGATATCACTTGCGTTTATTTGTGAAAAAAATGGAAATTTGGCGAAAATGTTGAAAATTTTGCAATTTTCAAAATTTGAATTTTTATGCCCTTAAATCAGAGAGATGTGTCACACAAAATAGTTAATAAGTAACATTTCCCACATGTCTACTTTACATCAGCACAATTTTGGAACCACATTTTTTTTTTGTTAGGGAGCTATAAGGGTTAAAAGTTGACCAGCGATTTCTCATTTTTCCAACAAAATTTACAAAACCATTTTTTTAGGGACCACATCACATTTGAAGTCACTTTGAGAGGTCTTTATGACAGAAAATACCCAAAAGTGACACCATTCTATAAACTGCACCCCTCAAGGTGCTCAATACCACATTCAAGAACTTTATTAACCCTTCAGGTGCTTCACAGGAATTTTTGGAATGTGGAAGAAAAAAATGAACATTTAACTTTTTTCACAAAAATGTTAGATAAGACCCATTTTTTTTATTTTTGCAGGGGTACCAAGAAAAAATGGACCCCAAAATTTGTTGTGCAATTTCCCCTGGGCACGCAGATACCCCATATGTGGGGAAAAAATACTGTTTGGGCGCACGGCAGGGCTTGGAAGGGAAGGAGCGCCATTTGACTTTTTGATTGGAATATTTGCTTGAATAATTAGCGGACGCCATGTCGCGTTTGGAGAGCCCCTGTGTGCCTAAACATTGGGGCTCCCCCATAAGTGAACCCATTTTGGAAACTAGACCCCACAAGGCACCTTTCTAGATGCATAGTGAGCACTTGGAACCCCCAGGTGCTTCACAAATTGATTCGTAAAAATGAAAAAGTGGAAAAAAAAACACTTTTTTATTTTTACGGATTAATTTGTGAAGCACCTGGGGGTTCCAAGTGCTCAATATGCTTCTAGATAGGTGCCTTGGGGGGTCTAGTTTCCAAAATGGGGTCACTTGTGGGGGAACTCCAATGTTTAGGCACACAGGGGCTCTCCAAACGCAACATAGTTTCAACTTGTTAGCGGACACCATGTCGCATTTGGAGAGCCCCTGTGTGCCTAAACATTGGATCTCCCCCACAAGTGACCCCATTTTGGAAACTAGACCCCTCAGGGAACTTATCTAGATGTGTGGTGAGCACTTTGAACCCCCAAGTGTTTTGCAAAGGTTTATGACGTAGAGCCGTGAAAAAAAATATTTTTTTTTTCCACAAAAATGCTCTTTTAGCCGCAATATTTTTATTTTCACAAGGGTACTAGGAGAGATTGGATCCCAAAAGTTGTTGTGCAATTTCTTCTGAGTACGCTGATACCCCATGTGTTGGAGAAAACTACTGTTTGGGCGCATGTCAGGGCTCGGAAGGGAAGGAGTGACGCTATGGAATGCAGACTTTGATGGAATGGTCTGCGGGCGTCATGTCACGTTCTCAGAGCCCCTGATGTGCCTAAACAGTGGAAATGCCCAACAAGTGCCCCCTTTTTGGAACAGATACCTGATTTGTCAATTTTATAATGTAGTGTTATACGCCAGTTGTGTAGGACAACCTGACAAAAACTACACAACTGAAGTATGACAACCTGACGAACATTACGTCAGCTGTGTAGTGTTCGTCAGGTTGTCATACATCAGAAATTAATTCAATAGTCCATGGAAGTATGGTACCTTTTGAAGCAGTCTTTCATGCAGAGGCCAGGTTTGTCGGGGCAGGTGTCACATTGGTAAATGGTGTCCTTGCGTATTCCCCTTCGGTAACACACTCGGCACTTCTTTTGTGACTTACCTTTTTTTCCGCTGTGAGGGAACTGCCCCAGGAAATGCTGGCCAGGTACAATTCTAGGTCCTTCAGTTCCAGAAGTAGAGGGGCCCGCTCCACCACCACTGCCAAATATCAGGGCCTTGATAACTGTCTCCTGGAAGTGAAGGTACGACGTAGAAGTCTGGCCTGCACATTTTGACTGAAGGAAAGCGTTGTGCATTGCCATCTGAACAATGTGCACGGCCGGCTTCTTATACCATACCTTGGCCTTTCTCAAAGCACTGTACGGCTGGAGGACTTGATCGGAGATCAACTCCCCCCATGTACTTGTTGTACCCCACTACACAGTCTGGTTTGGCGACCTGTGTAGTGGAACCTCTTACAGTGCTGAGGGTGCTGCCATCACCATGTATGGTGGTCAAGAGAAGGACATCCCTCTTGTCCTTGTACTTGACCACCAACAGGTGGTCGCTACATTGGGCTCTGCTCTCACCCCTTCTGAGCAGCTGCCCAATTAGCGCCTTTGGAAGGCCTTTCTGATTTTTGCGGACAGTACCGCAAGCTGCGGTATGTCGCGCAGAGAGGGACTTGAAGAGCGGGTTACTTGTATAAAAGTTATCCACGTACAGGTGATAACCTTTATCCAGCAGTGGGTGCACCAAGTCCCACACAATTTTCCCACTCACTCCCAGAACAGGGGGGCATTCAGGGGGTTCAATCCAGGAGTCCTTCCCTTCATAAACTCTAAACTTGTGAGTGTACCCTGAGGTACTCCCCCAAAGTTTATACAGCTTGATCCCGTACCTGGACATTTTACTGGGCAGGTACTGCCGGAATCCAAGCCGCCCCTTAAAAGAAATTAAGGACTCATCCATGCAGATGTCCCTTTGGGGCACGTGCACTTCACCAAACTTGTTGAAGTGCTCGATGACCGGCCGAACTTTGAAAAGACGATCAAAGTTTGGGTCATCGCATGCAGGACACATTGCATTATCTTGGTAATGCAAGAACTTGCGGATGGCCTCAAAACGTGTCTGGGTCATGACCATTCGGAACACTGGAGTGTTATACAAAACGTCAACACTCCAGTATTGCCGAACCTCTGTTTTTTTCAGGATCCCCATATGAAGGACCAGGCCCCAAAACTTCATCATTTCTTCTACGTCTACAGGAGACCAGTTAGAAAATGATGAAGAGGGGTTTTGTTCCAAAAATTGATGAGCATACAAATTAGTTTGGCCCACCATGAGGTTTATAAAATCCTCAGAGAAAAAGACTTTGAAAAAGTCTATTTCTGTGAGGCCGGTGGTGTCAAACTTGATTCCTGATTCCGCCACGAAATCAGGAATCAGTGGCTCAACATTTTCGGGGGGCGAGGTCCATATGGGGTCAGTAGTGGGGGGCGCTGGAACATCTTCTCTCCTGCGACGACTGCGGGGCGGTCCAGCAGCACCTGAGGAGGAAGAGGAGGAAGAAGAGGAGGAAGAGGAGGACGATGAGGCGTCGGAAAAGTAAAGAAATGTGGGATCCTCACCCTCGCTGTCAGTCTCAGTGTCGGAGGCAACAATAGCGTATGCCTCCTCCGCTGAATAGCAAGTTTGGGATGAGCCAGACATTTTTTTTTCTCGTGTATGTGGTGCATGTGTGTCAGTACTTTATTTAGAGTGTGTGTGTGTCAGTGTGCTTGGTGTGAATATTTTTTTTCTGAAAAAAAAAAGAGAAAAAAAGGAACTATCGTAGGTGGTGCAAACAGCGAGCACGAGTGCGGATCGGTGAACTATGTCACCTATCAACTCTCGGCAGATGCTGAGTGTGTGCGTGGATGTGGTGCAAAGGTGTGGGGGGGGGAGAATTGACAGGGGCAAGAAAATGTCCTGAAAAGCAGCGAGCACGGATGTTGATCAGTGACGTAGACACTGCTCAGCGCTCGGCCGCTGCAGGACGCACGTAAAAAAAACAAAACTGGGGGGGAGGAGGATTGGGGGTAAAAGGAGGGGGGGGGGAGGAGGGGGGAGAGGGGTGGATGAGGGGAGAACAGAGATGGACTTACCAAAGTCTTCTCTGTTCTTCTTTCAGCAGGATCAGCAGCAGGTTCTGGAAGAGGCTCTGGAGCAGGATCCGCAGCAGCTGGATAAGGAGCTGGAGACCCAGGACCCTGGAGACAGCAGCAGGACGCCGAAGCTGGAGACCCAGCAACCTGGAGACAGCAGCAGGATGCCGGAGCTGGAGATCCAGGACCCTGGAGACCGCAGCAGGATGCCGGAGCAGCAGCAGCGACTGGAGCAGGTAGGAGAAAGGTCTTGTAGTGTAACAGAAGATTCTGTGGCACTACAAGGCCCAGCACAGCGCAGATCAGACGTGACCGCTCTGTAGAAATCCTCACCAAGTGTGAGGATCTGCAGGGCGGTCACAGGGGGGTGACAGGGTGGTGACCAGCCGGTGACCTGCCTGTCACCTCCCGGTCAGGTACTCTGATTGGTGCGATCGATGATGACATCGATCGCACCAATCAGAGATGGCAGGGGCCTGGGCAGCATCACAGGGGGTCACAAAGAGGTGACAGGCAGGTCACAAGCCGGTCATCGCCCTGTGACCGCCCTGTCACCTGTGTTCAGGTACTCTGATTGGAGCGATCGATGTCATCATCGATCGCTCCAATCAGACCTGGCTGGGGCTTATTTGACATCACAGGGGGTCATGGGGAGGTGACAAGCAGGGTTACTAGGCAACAGCCTAGGATCAGTGCTCTTAGGAGCACCGATCCTAGGCTGCACATCACTGTTTCCGGCAATCTGATTGCCGGAAACAGTGAGAAATGCTGTGATTGGCTGTTCAGAATTGAACAGCCAATCACAGCGATCGTGGGTGTGAAGGGGCGGCGACACCCCCAAGATGCTGGCGCCATCTACCCTAAGGTAAGATGGCACCGGAATTTTAATGCTATCACCGCGACTTCAGTCGCGGTGCCGCATTAAAGATAGGGCGTATTAATACGTATCTGGTCCATAAGGCCCAGGGAACAGATACGTACTAATATGCCCTATGTCGTAAAGGGGTTAAAGTCTGGTGCGACCAGGACCGGTTGTTTACACAGTGCTGACTTCAACAGTAGGAATGTGGTCTCTGTTTTCTCCGTCCACTTCCCCATGGTTGACCTGGTGCCTTTTAGGAGATCCGTCAGTGGTGCAGCCATCATGGCAAAATTTGGGTTAAACTGCCGGTAATATCCCACCATTCCCAGGAATGCTCTCACTTGCTTCTTGGAGAGCAGTTGCGGGCAGGTCTGGATTGCCTCCACTTTATTAACTTGCGGCTTTATTTCGCCTCTCCCGACGACATAGCCCAAGTACTTGGCCTCCTCTTTTCCAAAGGTGCATTTTTTCAGATTTATTGCAAATCCCGCCTTCCTTAGAGCATCCAGAATGGGCTGTAATTTAGGTCTAAAGTCTGGGCTAAAAACTACAATGTCGTCAAGGTAGGCTGCGGCATACTTCTTATGTGGGGCTATGATCCGATCCATAGCCCTCTGGAAGGTGGCTGAGGCCCCCTGTAACCCGAATGGCATCCAAGTGTATTGAAAGCACCCATCTGGGTGTAGAGAAAACCGTCTTCTCCTTGGCCACCTGGGACATGGGGATCTGCCGATAGCCCTTCGTCAGGTCGAGAGTGGTGATGTATCTCGCCGGTCCAAGCCTTTCGATGAGTTCGTCAACGCGGGGCATCGGGTACGCATCACACTTGGACACCTCATTCAGCCGGCGCTAGTCATTACAAAACCTCCACTCTCCGTTGGGTTTTGGTACGAGGACGATTGGGCTCGACCACCCACTCTTTGACTCCTCTATCACATCGAGGTCTAACCTCCTTTTCACCTCGGCCTAGATCATTTCCCGGCGTGCTTCCGGAACCCGATACGGCTTCAGATTCACTCTTACATGTGGTTCCGTTAACTCGTCATGCTCTACCACCTGAGTATGCTCCGGCAACTCTGAGAACAGCTCCCGATTTCACTGTAGTAGTTCTCGACACTCTTGCTTCTGGGCTGGCAATAGAGTCTCTGAAATAGTGACCTCTTCCACCTTGCCTTCGGGAGCGGCTCCCAGGCAAGGAGTTTCCACAGGCTCCCGGTTCCGCCACAGCTTGAGCAAGTTCACATGGTATACTTGGTGCGGCTTTCTTCAGCCATGCTGGTGGACTCGGAGTTCACTTAACTGAGTTTCTCCACCACTTCATATGGGCCCTGCCACTTGGCCAGGAACTTACTTTCGACAGTGGAAATGAGAACCAGAACACTATCCCTGATCAAGGTCACCAGACTCCTGGAGTCCAACAGCCCATCACTCCATTAACGGACATGGCACACCCCTGCGGCCCCTCGCCGTGTCGACAGTCCACACTGCATGTTGGGTAAGCATAGTATGAACATCATCTGCCTAGGCTCAGCAGATGTATGACACTGGGCGGCTACGTGTCCCGGACTGCGACATCGCCAACAAATCACATCCTTCACAACAGACCTTGCAGTCTCATCAGTGGAAATGGAATGCCATCAGTTGTAGCTCTGAATCCCTTCCATGGTGAACCCATCCCCTTTTGGGCACTCCAGTAAGGGTAGGTGGCTATGTCGGGTTTCCCCAGGGATTTTTCGACCACTTGGTATCTTTCTACCAGACCTACGAGATTGTCTGCGTCCGAGGGTCACCTTGGGCAAACCAGGTCTGCATTGGCCTGGTTAGGGAATGGATGAACCTGTCCATCACCACACGCTCAACCATCTGGGCAGGAGAGGAAGACACTGGCTGCAGCCATTTTTGTACAAGATGTAACAAGTCGAACATCTATGAGCGTGGAGATCTGTCGCCAGCATACGCCCAGTGGTGGACCCTTTGTGCTCTGACAGACATAGTCACTCCTGAGCGTGCCAATATTTTGGTTTTTAATTTGGCGTATTCCTTTGCGTCCTGTAAAGTCAGATCGTAATAAGCCTTCTGCGGCTAGAATTGGGGGCTTTGTGGGCAGTACACAATGTTAGTACTAGTATAGTTGGCTATCATACAGTGTGAGGAGTATTATACTGTGTACACAGGAGATGTGGGCCATTATAGTGTATAGTAGATGGTGGCCCGATTCTAATGCATCGGGTATTCTAGAATAGGTATGCGGCCGACCGGGCGCAATCAGCAGAGCTGTGTTTAAATTTGGGGCCAAAATCGCTGATTGGTCGCGTTCGGCAACCGCGACCAATCAGCAAAGCGGTGTTTAAATTTGGCGGCAATATCGATGATTGGTCGCGGGCGGCGGCCGCGACCAATCAGCGAACCATGTTAGTGAGGACTGGAGAGCGTGTTTACATTTGGCACCAAAATCGCTGATTAGTCGCGACCAATCAGCAGAGCGGTGTTTAAATTTGGCGCCAATACTGCTGACTGGTAGCGGCCTCCGACCGCGACCAATCAGCAGAGCGATGCAGAGCGGGGTTTAAATTTGGCGCCAAAATCGCTGATTGGTCGCCGGCCGCGACCAAACAGCAGAGTGTTGTTTAAATTTGGCGCCAAAATCGCTGATTGGTCGAGGCCAGCGACCGCGACCAATCAGCAGAGCGTTGTTTAAATTTGGCGCCAATCTCGCTGATTAGTCGCGACCAATCAGCAAAGAGGTGTTTAAATTTGGCGACAATAGTGCTGATTGGTCGCGGCCGGCGACCGCGACCAATCAGCAGAGCGATGCAGAGCGGGGTTTAAATTTGGCGCCAAAATCGCTGATTGGTCGCCGGCTGCGACCAATCAGCAGAGCGGTGTTTAAATTTGGCACAAAAAGCGCAGATTGGTCGCGGCCGGTGGTTGCTGACATCCAATTGGTCGCGGACGCTATTTAAAATTGCAGCACAAATCGGTGATTGGTCGCTGTCTTGGCCCGCGACCAATGACTGATCTTGGCGCCAAAGTTAAACACCGCTGTGCTGATTGGTCGCCGACGCTGACCTCGACCAATCACCGATTTGGGCGCCAAATTTAAATATCGGCCGCGACCAATCACCGATTTTGGCGTCAAATTTAAATATAGGCACCGACCAATCACCGATCTTGGCTCCACATTTAAACACCGCTGTGGTGATTGGTCGCGGCCGATATTTAAATTTGACGCCCAAATCGGTGATTGGTCGCGGCCAGCGTCGGCGACCAATCAGCACAGCGGTGTTTAAGTTTTGCGCTAAGATCAGTGATTGGTCGGGTCCGAAGACCGCGACCAATCATCGAATCGTCTTGGTGAGGACCGGGGAGCGGCGCTGCCTGTGCGACTACTTACGCTGCGAGAACCCGGGACATCGCGGGCGCTCGCAGCAGAAGTATCCCGACCCGCAGCGCCGCTCCCCGGTCCTCCCTTCCGCATGGAGGTCAGCGGCGCCGGCGGTCCTTCCGTTGATACCGGCCGGGAGATGAGCGCCTCGCGCCGCTCATCTCCCGGCTGCATCTCCGTCCCGCAGATGGGTCCGGCGGTCGGGTTCCTTCTGCTGTTGCCTGCCGGGAGATGAGCGCCTCGCGGCGCTCATCTCCCGGCTGCATCGCCGCTCAGCTCCGTCCCGCAGATGAGCCGCTAACGGCCGCCATCTTTTTTTAGAAATCCCCCGGCGCTGATTGGCCGCTGCCGGACCAATGAGCGACGCAGGATTTCCTGGACAGACAGACAGACGGGATAAGACGATTATATATATAGATATGGGAACTATGCGGACATCCTGGTGTAGAGAGCATTATACTGAGTATTGGGGGCTTTGAGGATATTATACTGTATTAGAACTACAGTAGAGTTGTAGGAAACTATTAAAAGGTAGTTGCAAAAACAAAGAAAATATCCATCTATCCATCTATCTATTATCATCTATCTGTCTGTACTTCATGTCTGAGTGTCTATTTATCTCTCTACTAGAGATGCGTCAAACTGCTAAAATTCAATGAGACAAATTCACTTGAATTCGGCCAGAAAATGTGATTTGCGGCAAATGTATTCAACGCAAATTGAATTACTGGTAAACTTGTGATGGGTAGATGTGACACCCCAGGGGTCTGGTTGCCACAGTGATAGAGATATTACGTCTGAGAGCAGGTGGGAGGTCTCTTGGTCAGGGATCCTATGCATGCCACACCTCCTGCCCAGTCCTGGGAGGGGAAGAACTTCCCCTATATAAACCTAGGGCTGAGGCAGGGTTAGTGAGTAGAGAAGAAGTAGAGACAGAGAAAAGGAGCAAATATAGGAACAGAACATCAGGAGCTCTGTGGGAGCAGTGTTACAAGGAGTCAGGGGCTGGCAGCTGCAGAGCTCGCCCTGACTGAGAAGATTTCTTACCGGACCCGGAGTCCGAGGCTGTGGGGACTAACTCCTACCCAGCAGCAGAATCCGTCAGGCAGGGGATTCCAGGTCCTCTGGCCAAGAAACCCGAAGGCACGGTCACACGCATGGGACCAGCACCGCCGTCGTGGAGCGGAAGCTACTAGAAGGCCCCGAGTCACCGGCCATACGGGTGAGCACCACACGGTACAATGAGGGACGTGGGCTACTTATACCCGCCTCTAGCAAGGTAGCCAGAAGAGTACAGTTAGTTTGGGAGGCCTACAACTCCGCCTGGCCAGGGGAGATCCCATCTGCTCAAGGACTGACCAGGCCCCAATCGCTAGCCAGTACTCCGGGAGGGTCTATCTTTGTCACCAGTAAAGACCCTGAACTACAACGTACCGTCTCCGAGTGGTTCCTGCTACCCCCATCATCCACGTCGGCTGCCCTGAGGCCATACCCCTCCCGTTGGGGGTTATACTATCACGCTGCACAATCCTACCACCGGCCTCAGCGGTCTGCCCTGCAGCAGCAGCTCCTTAGCTGTACTCAACGGGTGGCGTAGTCGTCCAACATCTACCGCTGATACATCGCCGCTCAGTTTGACTCCCTGGGCACGGACCGGGTCACCGCCACGAGACTACAACCCTCAACAGATCCGGCTCCGGGTAAGCTCCCGCGTGCGCAACGCAGCGCGACACAGGCCCAGGGGCGCGTCAACTTTTGGCGTAGTCGGCAGGATTTCGTGCCCGCAACCACCGGGTACTGCGTGCCTGAAAAAGACTGTTCAAACTTACCTGTGGTGAAGATTCCCGCCATCCGGCGCCATCTTCAGCCTTCTTCCCGCCATCGGTGAAGATTCCCGCCATCCGGCGCCATTTTCAGCCTTCTTCCCGCCTTCCGTGGAGTTTTCCCGCCGTTGGACGCCATCTTGAAGACGTCGCGCGGGAAGAAGAGGGGCGTGGACTCCGAAAGCGCGCGAGAACTGAAGCCCCGCCTCACGTCCGGACGTCGCGTAAGGTCCTGGAAGGAGCCCAGCAGACGCCGACGTCACAGGAGCGCGACGGAAGGTCCTCAACCCTGACGATCTACTGCGGAGCCGCGGCCTACGGAAGAGGATCATCGCAAGGTAGGCCACGGTCCACTAGGGGGGAGGAGGATGTCGGATACGGAGGAGAGCTTCACTGCCTCAACCCCCGCCAGCGCCACCGCTGCTGCAGTCATGCCTTTCACCATGCCCTATATCCCGGGAGCGGCCTGGCTACCCCAGTACTCAGGGGAGTCACATACCCTGCATGACTTTAGAGAAAAGCTGGATAGCCTCTTCCAGGTGTACCCCCTCACAGAAGAGCAAAAAGTGAGCATCCTGGTGGCCCAATTAACTGGGGCAGCCCGAAGGGAGGTAAAGTCCTGGCCACCTGGGGGGAGGACTGTCGCAGGGATACTAACCCGGCTGAGGGACACCTTTGATACCCGCACCTCAGCCGAGATCAAGCTTAGATTCTACGGGTGCAAGCAGCGAGCACACGAGAGTATAAGGGACTATGCCCTGAACCTACAAGAGGCCCTGAGAGCCATTAAGCAGACCGACCCTGACGGCGTGGGAGACGAGGACAGGCTGTTGACTGAACAATTTATAGAGGGTTTATATTGCAATGCCCACCGAACCCAGTTGCGGGCAATGGCCTTACAGGACCCTCATCTGGGATTTGCACAGTTCAAGGACAGAGCCATCCGGGTGCTCCGAGAACCGGCACCAGGTGGCGTTGTGACCCACAGACGCCCCACTACCACTTACCACCAGGAGGCGGCACCCTTGTCGGCAGGGCCTGTGGGAGCTGATGCGCAGGCTTTGAACAATGACCCGGCTCCAGACCTGCACCATCAGGTCCAAGAGCTAGCTAAAAGCGTTGCTGCGCTAACCCGAACTGTGCAGTCTTTACAGGTTTCCACTCCAGGGAAGATCCAGCTGGCATCCGGACCGGAGGACATCCCGTGGCGTCGACCAAGGAGGACCCCACCGGCCAGAGGGAGACCTAGCGACCGATACAACGAGGACGGACGACCCATCTGCCGCCGCTGCAATCAACCCGGACATATGGCAAGGTACTGTCCTTTAAACTGGCACAACCTGGGGTAGAGGGCCAACCCCCAGGAAAAAGATCACCAGGCCCATCGAACTGGCGCGACAAATATGTGGGAGGACGTCCAGTCTTACCCGTGGTACTGGATGGCATTCCTATGAGTGCCCTACTGGACACCGGGTCACAGGTCACCACCATCCCGTACGTGCTCTTCAAGCAGTACTGGAATGACTCGGATATCACCCGCTACCCTGACGACGACTTGAGTATCATCGCCAGCAATGGTCAGCCCGTGCCACAGATTGGATTTAAAGAGGTGACCATTAAAATCGGTAGAGTCGAACTGGCAGCACAGGGACTGATCATTGTAGACATTGACAAACACGAGAGTCACCCAAAGATAACTCTAGGAACTAATGTAATTGAAAATTGTCTTGCAGAGGTGATTTTCCTTTTACAGCAGGTTGCCAAGAACGCCAGCTCCGGCGAGCAGCGAGTGCTCCAAAAAGAGATCCGGGCACTGATGCGACGGCAACAGGTGGAACTCTCCGGCGGTGAGATTGGTAGCGTGAGAATGTGTGACCCTTTCCCTATTGCCATGCCCCCAAAAAGTGAAATGATGATTTGGTGCCGGGCAGCTATTGGTCTGAGAGGTAGAGATTACCAGGCAATGGTAGAACCAGTTTACTCAGACAGTAGGCCCACCATCATGACAGCACGGGGGGTGGTTAATGTACGCCATGGGAGGGTGCCCGTTCGCATAATCAATATCGGGAAGAGGGAAGTGTACCTGCCCCGGTATGCCACGCTAGCCAAATTATATACCATTAACCAAAATGCTATACAATCTGTGGAACCCTTGCCTCCATCTCACCCGGAGGAAGGTAACGGCTCTAAGAAAACAATGGAGGACTGGTGTCAGCAACTACATTTGGGTACTGACTCCACTCCCTCACACCAGAAACAGGGAGTCTATCGGGTGGTTCAAGAGTACGAGAGAGTGTTTAGTAAACACCCGTTAGACTTCGGGCGAGTCAAGGGGGTAGAACACCACATCCCCACGGGAGACCATCCTCCCATAAAAGAGAGGTATCGACCCGTACCCCCTGCACACTACCAACACGCCAAGGGGATGCTTAGAGACATGAAGGAGGCTGGGGTGATCAGGGATAGCTGTAGCCCCTGGGCAGCTCCACTAGTCTTAGTCAAAAAGAAAGACAACACCATGAGGATGTGTGTAGATTACCGGAAAATCAACCGTATCACACACAAGGATGCGTACCCCTTACCAAGGATAGAGGAGTCTTTGGCTGCTTTAAGATCTGCTAACTTCTTCTCTACCTTGGATCTCACTAGTGGGTACTGGCAGGTTCCTGTAGCAGAGGCGGACCGGGAGAAGACCGCATTCACCACCCCGATGGGACTTAGCGAGTTTACCTGTATGCCGTTCGGACTCTGCAACGCACCAGGAACCTTCCAACGATTAATGGAGTGCTGTCTGGGCCACAGAAACTTCGAGACGGTCCTGTTGTACCTGGACGATGTCATCGTATATTCTAAGACTTATGAGGACCACCTGAAACACCTGGCGGAAGTGTTCGAAGCTCTGGCAAGCTACGGCCTAAAGGTGAAACCCTCCAAGTGTCACCTCCTGAAACCAAAGGTGCAGTACCTGGGACACGTGGTGAGCGCTGACGGAGTGGCTCCCGACCCTGATAAGATCACCGCAATTAAGGAATGGCCAAGTCCCTCCAGTGTAAAGGAAGTGCGGCAGTTCCTCGGGTTGGTAGGCTACTACCGCAGGTTCATCCCCGGTTTCACCAAAAAGGCAGCTCCTATGCAGGACCTCCTGATAGGCCAGTCCCGGAAGGCCAAGAACCAGAAGCCGCCCTTCAGATGGGAGAAGTTGGAAGAAGAGTCCTTCCGCCAGCTGAAGATGGCCCTCACGGGGGATGAAATCCTGGCGTACCCGGATTACAGCCAGCCCTTTATCCTCTACACCGACGCAAGTAACATCGGGCTAGGAGCCGTGCTGTCCCAGATCCAGCAGGGGAAAGAGCGAGTAATCGCTTACGCCAGCCGAAAACTGCGACCCACCGAAAGAAACCCTGAGAATTACAGCTCATTTCAGCTAGAGTTCCTGGCAGTGGTGTGGGCAGTCACCGAACGCTTTAAGCACTACCTCGCTTCTTCCCGGTTCGTCGTGTACACGGATAACAACCCGTTGACACACCTGGACATGGCAAGACTCGGTGCCCTAGAGCAGAGATGGATGGCCCGCCTGTCCAACTATGAGTTCACCATCAAATACCGGGCAGGACACTCCAATACCAACGCGGACGCCCTGTCCAGGATGCCAAACCTACCGGACGTAGGAGAAGATCCAGAGGGACTGGAAGAAGTCGAACTCCCCGCGTTTCACCGTCATGGGACTATCCAGTATTCCCATCGGGTAAGGAGTAAGCAAGGCGTTACGCTTAACCCCTTACCTCACTACAACTGGGCGGAAACGCAAGACAGTGACCCTGCCGTCCGGCTGGTGAAGGAGATGCTGACTCGGCCAGAGGCTCGCCTTGACCCAGACGCTCCGGAGGAAGCCAAGCAACTGTGGGCAGAAAAGAGTAGACTGTTCCTTTACAAGGGGAAGTTGTGCCGCAGGATGGTTAACTCCCGGACGCATGAACTAATCTGGCAAGTAGTGGTGCCACGACGAGACGCAGCCATGGTGATGGAGGCATACCACGATGGAGCTGGGCATTTCGGGTGGAAGAAGCTGGAGTTCCTGCTGCGCGGGCGGTTCCATTGGGTAGGCATGAGGGGAACCATCGAGAGGTGGTGCAGAGACTGTGGCCCGTGCAACCTGAGGAGGAAGGACCGTGCCAGCCAGAAGACTCCCCTGCAGTCCATCGTCACTCGGCAGCCGTTGGAACTGGTAGCCTTGGATCATGTAAAACTGACCCCAAGCAGAAGTGGCTACGTCTTCGCACTAACCATCGTGGATCACTACTCCCGGTTCTTGGTTGTCGTCCCCGTCAAGGACTTAACAGCTCGAACAGCAGCTAGAGCCTTCCAGCAGCATTTCTGCCGTCCACACGGGTACCCGGACCAAGTGTTGACAGACCAGGGACCTGCCTTTGAAGCGGAGGTCTTCCAAGAATTCTGCACTCTGTATGGCTGCCGGAAGATAAGGACGACACCCTATTGTAGCGCTGGCGTCCCTGCCCTCTGCTAGGCAGGGACGCTGCTCCCCTCACCGCTCTGCTCCGTGCCCGGCGTCCTCTCCCCGCTCTGCTGTCAGCGCGCGCTCCTTCCCGGCGTCCTCCTCCCGCTCTGCTCTCAGCGCGCGCTCCTTCCCGGCCCCTGTGCTTAGGGCGCGCGCGCGCTCCCCTCCTCTTAAAGGGACCGCGCGCGCCGTCCTAAGGAGTCCCCGGCCAATGGCCGGAGGACTTCATCATATATAAGGCACCTCCTCCAAGATGGAGGTGCCCGAGCAATGTTGTTTGCACCTGTGTCTCACCTGTGCTTCAGCCCTCAGGTCCCGTTGCCAGTTACCTGCCAGTTACCTGCCAGTTTCCTGCCAGTTTCCTGCCAGTTTCCTGCTAGTTACCTGCCTGATTCCTGCCTGAATACTTGTTACCTGTCTGCCAGTCTGAGGTCCGACGGTCTGCCTTACTACTCCTGTCAGTCTGTCTAAAGGACCAGCCTGCCCGCTCACCTGGGAGCGCATATCAGCTACCTGCCTGCTTGCCTGAGGTCCGACGGTCTGCCTTACTACTCCGGTCAGTCTGTCTATGGACCAGCTTGCCCGCTCACCTGGGAGCGCTTCTCCGTTATCTGCCTGCTTGCCAGCCCGGAGGCTCCGTTGTCACGTGCTGTGACCACCAGCTATCTCAGAGACTCTTGCCCGCTCACTTGGGAGCGCATCTCCGTTACCTGCCTACTTGCCAGCCCGGAGGTCCCGTTGTCACGTGCGGTGACCACCAGCTATTCCAGAGACTCTTGCCCGCTCACCTGGGAGCGCTTCTCCGTTACCTACCTGCCTGCCAGCCCGGAGGTTCCGCCGTCACGTGCCGTGACCACCTGCTATTCCAGAGACTCTCGCTTGCTCACCTGGGAGCACACATCTACCACCTGCCTGCTAGCCTACCCGGAGGCTCTGCCATCACAGGTCGTACCTACCCCTTACCCAGAGACTGCCCTGATCACTTGCCGTAACTCCCTGTCCGTTCACCCAGAGACTGCCACCCGCTCCCTTACAAGGGCCGCCCCCTTGTATAATAGCTCAGAGGTTCCGCCTCCCGGTCCCGTTACAGTTTGCTCGGGCCATGGAACCCGGTGGCACCCAAGCTCCCTCGCTCTCGGACCTCTGTCTTGAACTGTCCCGTCAGAAGTCCCAACAGGAGGCCATCCTGGGTCATCTGCGGAATGTTAATACTCGCCTGAACACCCTGTCTGATCCACCAACAACCTCCGCCAGTGCCATATCTTGCAATCCGGCAGCTCCGCTGCCCACTAATACTATGGTATCCTACCCCGGACCCCGGCTTTCTGCACCTCCTCGCTTCGGAGGCGACCCCGTCCAGGCTCGGGGCTTCATAAATCAGTGCACCCTGCACTTTGAACTTTTGTCCCATCAGTTTAATTCCGACCGGGCCAAAATTGCCTTTATCATGTCCCATCTCACCGGGGAGGCCCTGGCCTGGCTAAATCCTCTATGGGAGAGAGGAGACCCCCTGGTGTCCAACTTGCCTGCTTTTCTCTCGGCTTTCCGGAAAGTCTTCGACGAACCCGGACGGAAGACCTCATCCGCATCCTCTCTGCTACGCCTCCGTCAGGAGGGTCTCACCGTGGGCCAATATGCCATACGGTTCCGCACCCTTGCCTCGGAGCTGGCCTGGGATAACGACGCTCTGGTATCCGTCTTCTGGGAGGGTCTGTCCGGTCGTATTAAAGATGAACTTGCTGGTCGGGACATTCCTACCTCTCTCGATGATCTAATAACCCTTGCCACCCGGATTGACCTACGGTTCCAGGAGCGTGCCAAAGAGGTCACCCGTGAGAGAAGGATTCCACGTTTAGCTCCTACTTTCCAGAAACCCGTCATTCCCTCCATCTCTCCCCAGGTACACTCTCCTGAGCCTATGCAGGTCGACCAGACCAAGATGGTCAAAACCCGTCAGGACTCACGCCGTGCCGAGGGGAGCTGCTTCTACTGTGGCAGTAAGGAGCACCGGATCCGTGCCTGCCCGGAGAGGTCGGAAAACGCCTGTGTCTAGGTTCGCTCAGAGAGGTCCACCTAGACAAGAATAAATCCTCTCCATCCCTGCTGTTGTCAGTTTCGATCATCTACGGGGAGAACCGTTATTTCGAACTAGCCCAACTTGACTCTGGAGCAGCCGGGAACCTTATTTCACAGTCCCTGGTTGAGAAATACCGCATCCCTACCAAACCTCTGGCTGTACCCTTGTCTGTCGCTGCCGTGGATGGGGGCCTCTTACCTCGCCCCATTCAACTCATCACCGAATCCATTACCCTGCAGGTGGGAATGCTGCATTCTGAAAGTATCTCCTTTCATGTTCTGCCTGGACTCTCTCACGCCCTCTTGCTAGGTCTGCCCTGGCTCCAGAGACATGCACCCGTGCTAGACTGGCAAACCGGAGAGGTCCTTCGCTGGGGACAAGACTGTCATAAAACCTGCCTGGTTCCCGTCCATCCCGTCCGTCCCTCTCCTACCCCAGCTAATCTACCTGGACTTCCGATTCCTTATTGGTCTTATGCAGATGTCTTTAATAAAAAGGAGGCAGAGACATTACCACCACATAGACCATACGACTGTCCCATCGATCTGCTACCCGGTACTACTCCTCCCCGTGGGCGTATCTATCCTTTATCCGCTGCTGAGACCCGGTCAATGTCCGAATATATTGAGGAGAATCTGGCCAGAGGATTCATCCGGAAATCTACCTCCCCGGCGGGAGCAGGCTTCTTTTTCGTCAAAAAGAAGGACGGCTCTCTCCGTCCCTGTATAGACTATAGAGGCCTAAACCTGATCACGGTGAAGAATAAGTACCCCCTTCCGCTCATTCCAGAATTATTTGATCGCCTGAGGGGGGCTAGGATCTTCACCAAACTGGACCTTCGTGGGGCGTACAACCTGGTTCGTATTCGTCAGGGGGATGAATGGAAGACGGCATTCAACACCCGGGACGGCCACTATGAATACCTGGTAATGCCCTTTGGTCTCTGTAACGCTCCTGCCGTCTTTCAAGAGTTGGTCAATGACATCTTCCGGGACCTTCTCTACTCCTGCGTAGTGGTGTACCTGGACGACATCTTGGTCTTCTCTCCGGATCTCCAGACTCACCGGAGGGACGTTCGTCAGGTCCTGCTCAGGCTAAGGCAGAACCATCTCTACGCTAAATTTGAGAAGTGCCTCTTTGAGCAGACCTCGCTTCCGTTTCTGGGCTACATTATCTCTCAGACCGGCCTACAAATGGATCCTGAGAAACTGTCTGCCATCGAGAAATGGCCCCGACCGGAGGGGTTGAAGGCCATTCAGCGATTCCTGGGCTTCGCCAACTACTACCGCCTCTTCATTCCACACTTCTCTTCCCGGACGGCCCCAATTTCTGCGCTCACCCGTAAAGGTACTAATCCCAAAGAGTGGCCACCCGAAGCAGAGGAGGCCTTTCTTTCCCTTAAACAGGCCTTCTCTTCCGCCCCGGTGCTGCATCGCCCAGATGGCAACAAACAGTTCTTCCTGGAAGTTGACGCCTCCTCCTCTGGAGCCGGAGCGGTACTTACTCAAAAATCATCTTCCGGGAGGATGGTAACTTGTGGCTTCTTCTCTAAACTCTTCTCCTCCTCTGAGCGCAACTATTCCATAGGAGACCGAGAGTTATTGGCCATCAAACTGGCATTGGAGGAGTGGCGTTACCTGCTCGAGGGGGCTCTTCACCCGGTAATAATTTACACTGACCACAAGAACTTGGCTTACCTCCAGCATGCCCAGAGACTTAACCCGCGCCAAGCCCGGTGGTCCTTGTTTTTTGCTCGTTTTGATTTTGTCCTTCATTTTCGCCCGGCTGACAAAAACGTCAAGGCGGACGCCTTGTCTCGGTCCTTTCTGGTGTCTGATCTCGAGGAGGATCCGAAACATATCATCGATCCCGCCAGAGTAATGCAGGTGGCTCCCGTGAGTCTAAATCGTCTTCCTCCTGGTAAGACGTTCGTACCAGTACCTGATCGGGAGAAGATCCTACACTGGGGTCATTCGTCTAAACTAGCTGGCCACGCCGGTCAGAAAAAGACACTCCAGCTTATTACCCGGCACTACTGGTGGCCTAACCTGCACAAGGATGTAATAGACTTTGTTTCTGCCTGTGTGTCCTGCGCCCGCAACAAAGTTCCGAGACACCTGCCGGCCGGCCGCCTCCTACCTCTGCCAGTACCTGCTGCCCCCTGGCAGCATATAGCGATGGACTTCATTACTGATCTACCCGTCTCTGCCGGTTGTACGGTCATTTGGGTGGTCGCTGACCGCTTCTCCAAGATGGCTCACTTCATTCCACTGCCAGGTCTTCCGTCTGCACCCGAGCTGGCTAAAGACTTTATCCACCACATCTTCCGTCTTCATGGCCTGCCCCGTCACATCGTGTCGGATCGTGGGGTACAGTTCACTTCCCGTTTCTGGAGAGCCACTTGTAAATTGCTGGACGTCACCCTGGACTTCTCCTCCGCTTACCACCCACAGTCTAATGGTCAAGTGGAGCGGATCAATCAGAACCTGACCAGTTACCTTCGGCACTTCGTTAATGCCCACCATTCTGACTGGGTGGATCTCCTGCCATGGGCCGAATTCTCGTACAACAATCACGAGAGCGAGTCTTCCTCCAAATCCCCGTTTTTTATAGTCTACGGTCAGCATCCTCGGATCCCGTTTCCCGTCTCCACCTCGGCGGACAATCCGGCTGCGGAATCTCTTGTTAACAAATTTTCCTCCATATGGGAGAGTACCCGGTCCGCACTCCTTCTGTCATCCGAGCGTATGAAAAGACACGCTGACAAAAAACGTCTGGACCCTCCTCAATTCCGCCCTGGGGATAAAGTCTGGCTCTCGTCCAAATATGTCCGGCTCAAGATCCCTTCCTATAAGTTAGGGCCTCGGTTCATCGGCCCACTGGAGGTCATCAGTCAGATCAACCCGGTGGCCTATAAATTGAAACTCCCGGCCAACTTACGGATCCCTAACTCCTTCCATGTGTCTCTCCTCAAACCTGTAGTGCTTAACTCTTTTTCCAAGTCTACAGGTACGCCTCCTGCTCCGGTTTCTGCTGAGGACGAGTTTGAGGTAGAGAACATTCTTGCCACCAAAAGGGTAAGAGGAAAGACCTTTTTTCTGGTAGATTGGAAGGGGTTTGGTCCTGAGGAGAGAACGTGGGAGCCCCGGGAGAACATCCATGCCCCTCTCATCCTAGCTAAATTTCTGTCTGGCCTAAAAAAGGGGGGGCCTAAAGGGGGGGGTACTGTAGCGCTGGCGTCCCTGCCCTCTGCTAGGCAGGGACGCTGCTCCCCTCACCGCTCTGCTCCGTGCCCGGCGTCCTCTCCCCGCTCTGCTGTCAGCGCGCGCTCCGTCCCGGCGTCCTCCTCCTGCTCTGCTGTCAGCGCGCGCTCCTTCCCGGCGTCCTCCTCCCGCTCTGCTCTCAGCGCGCGCTCCTTCCCAGCCCCTGTGCTTAGGGCGTGCGCGCGCGCGCTCCCCTCCTCTTAAAGGGACCGCGCGCGCCGTCCTAAGGAGTCCCCGGCCAATGGCCGGAGGACTTCATCATATATAAGGCACCTCCTCCAAGATGGAGGTGCCCGAGCAATGTTGTTTGCACCTGTGTCTCACCTGTGCTTCAGCCCTCAGGTCCCGTTGCCAGTTACCTGCCAGTTACCTGCCAGTTTCCTGCCAGTTTCCTGCTAGTTACCTGCCTGATTCCTGCCTGAATACTTGTTACCTGTCTGCCAGTCTGAGGTCCGACGGTCTGCCTTACTACTCCTGTCAGTCTGTCTAAAGGACCAGCCTGCCCGCTCACCTGGGAGCGCATATCAGCTACCTGCCTGCTTGCCTGAGGTCCGACGGTCTGCCTTACTACTCCGGTCAGTCTGTCTATGGACCAGCTTGCCCGCTCACCTGGGAGCGCTTCTCCGTTATCTGCCTGCTTGCCAGCCCGGAGGCTCCGTTGTCACGTGCTGTGACCACCAGCTATCTCAGAGACTCTTGCCCGCTCACTTGGGAGCGCATCTCCGTTACCTGCCTACTTGCCAGCCCGGAGGTCCCGTTGTCACGTGCGGTGACCACCAGCTATTCCAGAGACTCTTGCCCGCTCACCTGGGAGCGCTTCTCCGTTACCTACCTGCCTGCCAGCCCGGAGGTTCCGCCGTCACGTGCCGTGACCACCTGCTATTCCAGAGACTCTCGCTTGCTCACCTGGGAGCACACATCTACCACCTGCCTGCTAGCCTACCCGGAGGCTCTGCCATCACAGGTCGTACCTACCCCTTACCCAGAGACTGCCCTGATCACTTGCCGTAACTCCCTGTCCGTTCACCCAGAGACTGCCACCCGCTCCCTTACAAGGGCCGCCCCCTTGTATAATAGCTCAGAGGTTCCGCCTCCCGGTCCCGTTACACCTATCATCCGCAAACTAATGGACTTTGTGAGAAAATGAACCAGGTGGTGATAGATCTTCTGAAAACATTGCCCCTGGAAGAACGCAGTCTGTGGCCTGAGAGGCTGCCCGACCTAGTGGACCTATACAACCACATCCCGGTAGGTTCCACCAACTGTACCCCGGCTTACCTGATGAGGGCAAGACCTGGGAAGCTACCTGTTGACCTGGAGATGGGAGTCCTGACACCCAAGGACACTTCACCAGAAGCAGACTGGGACACAGAGAGGCAGCAGCAGTACCGGAAAGTACAGGAGAGCGTGGAGCGAAGTCTCTGTCAAGCTAGGGAAAGACAAGAGAAAACTTACAACCAGTGTGCTCCCGCTGTTCCCCTGGTACCCGGAGAGCAGGTCTTGAAGAGGAAAAGGCGGCTCCACAAGTTGGACGACCAGTGGGAGAAGGACCCGTACACCGTACTGCCCTCAAGCCACGACAACCCAAAGGTCTGTACCATCAGTAAAGACGGAGGGGAAACCACAACCATTGTATCCCGGGATCACCTGAAGAAGTGTCCCGAACAGCTACGGAACCCTGAAGAGGAACAAGAAGACCCTCGACCCGTAGAGGAAAGGGAAGATATGGTTAGTACTGTGCTCGGAGACTTCCCTCGGTCTTGGACTCAAGTCAATGGCGCAGTTGTGGTACCCGTACTCACCTTCCTCCAACCAGCATCCCAAGCACCTACGGAGCAACAGCTAGAGCTGGAAGAACAGCCGGTCCAGGAGGCAGAAGACCCCACACCAGCAGACCAGGAGGATCAACCCTCTGCTTATAGTGAACCTGCCATGCCTCTAGTGAGCCAAAGGGCCCGTGGACAGCTGCCCAGTTTACCCTTGACAGTTCCTACACCCTGTAGTTCGGGGCTAGACAGTCAGCTCCGTAGGTCCACTAGGGCCACTAGAGGCCAGTTACCCGCACGATGGAGGATTTGAAGTGTATAAGTTGTTTTATTTATGGTTACCTGTTTTTCTTGTTGCTTGTAAATAATTATGTGTTTCTAGTTATTTTTAGGAGTCCTTGGTGGATTTACCGGGAATCCTTGTACAATTAGTTGGAGCGTAACCCAGGATGGACTAAAAGACTGATAAGGACTCGGGGCAGGACAGACCCCTACCTGGTTACGTCTCCCTGTTTTGGTGAAATGGACACCTTTGTTTTCTTCAAAACTGCACCCGGTTGCGGACACGCCGTAACCATCTTTATGTGTTTTTCTTATCGTATTATTATTGTTTATACCTTGTTATGTTTTTTTCTAAAAATATGTTTAGTCCCGGAGTACTAAAGTTCACTAGGGGGGAATGTGACACCCCAGGGGTCTGGTTGCCACAGTGATAGAGATATTACGTCTGAGAGCAGGTGGGAGGTCTCTTGGTCAGGGATCCTATGCATGCCACACCTCCTGCCCAGTCCTGGGAGGGGAAGAACTTCCCCTATATAAACCTAGGGCTGAGGCAGGGTTAGTGAGTAGAGAAGAAGTAGAGACAGAGAAAAGGAGCAAATATAGGAACAGAACATCAGGAGCTCTGTGGGAGCAGTGTTACAAGGAGTCAGGGGCTGGCAGCTGCAGAGCTCGCCCTGACTGAGAAGATTTCTTACCGGACCCGGAGTCCAAGGCTGTGGGGACTAACTCCTACCCAGCAGCAGAATCCGTCAGGCAGGGGATTCCAGGTCCTCTGGCCAAGAAACCCGAAGGCACGGTCACACGCATGGGACAGGCACCGCCGTCGTGGAGCGGAAGCTACTAGAAGGCCCCGAGTCACCGGCCATACGGGTGAGCACCACACGGTACAATGAGGGACGTGGGCTACTTATACCCGCCTCTAGCAAGGTAGCCAGAAGAGTACAGTTAGTTTGGGAGGCCTACAACTCCGCCTGGCCAGGGGAGATCCCATCTGCTCAAGGACTGACCAGGCCCCAATCGCTAGCCAGTACTCCGGGAGGGTCTATCTTTGTCACCAGTAAAGACCCTGAACTACGCCGTACCGTCTCCGAGTGGTTCCTGCTACCCCCATCATCCACGTCGGCTGCCCTGAGGCCATACCCCTCCTGTTGGGGGTTATACTATCACGCTGCACAATCCTACCACCGGCCTCAGCGGTCTGCCCTGCAGCAGCAGCTCCTTAGCTGTACTCAACGGGTGGCGTAGTCGTCCAACATCTACCGCTGATACATCGCCGCTCAGTTTGACTCCCTGGGCACGGACCGGGTCACCGCCACGAGACTACAACCCTCAACAGATCCGGCTCCGGGTAAGCTCCCGCGTGCGCAACGCAGCGCGACACAGGCCCAGGGGCGCGTCATAGATGTTACATAAGATGTTGTTAAGCATCCAGCAACTAGGGTGGTTAACAGGGTGCAGCTAAGGTGAGTGGTCAGGCCTGCCCCAGTGAGACTGGGTAGTGTCAGTTCTGAGCTGGAGAGCCAGCTTAAGGCTGTGTGCCCACGATGCGTTTTTTAAGCGTTTCCGCAGCGGCAAAAACGCTGCAAAAATGCATGGTAGAAAGCCTGCCATGTTCCCCAATGGTAATCCGCATGTGCTTTGCACATGCTGCGGAAATTTCCGCTGCGGGTTATCATTGTGGGAAAAAACGCAGCACTACCAAATATTTTGCGGAAGCACAGCGTTTTTGCCGTCACTGACTTTCATTGGAACGCATGGAATCCGCATCACTACATCAGTAGATGCGGAATCCAAACGTTTCAGTGTGCGGATGGTACCAGGGTCTGGAGGACAGGAGACTCTCCTCCAGACCCAGGTACCATAGAACCTGTAAAAGAAAGAATAAAATATATATTATACTTACCTTCTGATGGTCCCCGCTGCGATCGTCTTCACTTGCCGGCAGATCGCGGTGGACTGAAGGACCTGCGCTGACATCATAGTCATGTGACGGCAGGTCCTTCGGTGTAGTGTACCGCGAGCTGGGCATCGTGGGCACCTATCCTTAAGGATGCAGACCTCTTCATCAGGCTGATGAGGATACTGGGACTCTCCCACTGTGACTGCCATTTAGTTGCTAGTGGTATCTATAGTAGAAAGTAGTGGAGAAAGGAGTAAACTGTTGTTTAGCAAAAGCAAGGATTGAACACCACATCTGAGGACTGGACTCATCTTTCCATTCTAATCGCCTCATCGTACCTCACAGCACTAGAAGGTAAAGTCTGTGACACTGTGGACCGGGGAATGCTGGTGGGAGCATTGCTGTTGTGGGAGTATAGAAGTGTGCTACTAAAGAGACTTGATCTGTGCTGTACTGTACTAGTAAGAAAGACTGTTTATTAATCTGCTTTTAAGAAGAAACTATTTGTTACTGGAGCCTGTTGCTCAAGGGACTTAAATTGCACTGGCCGTGCGGCTTCATTAAATGCGACTGTTCATGAGGACTCATGTCAAATGTGTCTGGTTAGCAAGTGAATCCAGCTATATGTCTGTGCCTGAGGGTCAATGCCCCTGTATGACTGAGAGAAACTGCAGTATATGGTCACCCTGAGTAACGGTTCGCCCAGGATTCCAAAGAATTCATGAACCTGTCTCTCCGCTATCTAAACCTTGCGGTGTGCACGTAACATTGGTGGCCCGTACGGGGAGTCCTGAGCGGGAATTAGCGTATAGGAGGAAGAAGAGGCAAAGTGTCTGGAAAAACATAGCAGCAAAGCACCTCAATTCAACCCTGGTATACCGGTGAAAAGGGAAGACAGCCAGTGATGACTGGGAAGAAATAAGGAGATAAAATACAGAGAAACAGGCACCTGCAAAATGCAAGACTTGACACATATTGTACAGTTAAAATGGTGTCTGTTTTTGTTAAAAGCACAGTGGGGAAGAAGAAGGACATCCCATCTTGTAGGAGTATATGATAAAAGAGCGCCAAACAGGGCCAAACCTCCTGCAGTGGAACAAGCTGGGGAAGGCTGGCCTCAGAGAAAAGACACCCCAACCACCAGCATGTTGGACCAATGGCCAGTGAGGTACTGTCCCAGAGGAGGAGGAGTAAGAGTGAGCTGGAGCTCTTCTGGCCAGAAGAACTCCATTCTGGTCAGGAGTGAAAAGGAGAGGAGAGTGCGAGTCATAGTGCCTGCCAGTATGTCGGAGCTAGGAAGGTGTGCTATGTCCCAGCAGTCTGCAGCAAGAAGAGAAGCAGGGGAGGACGCAGCCCTTCATCACCTCACCCACAACTGCGAGGTACCGGGCAATACCCAGTCAGGCCAGGGCACGGCCGCACCGCCTCATCAGAATCCGGAGGCAGCCCGAAGGCAGGAGTTGGGACCCCGAGGTCTGCCGTCAGACCCTGTGCCCATCCCACCACCAACTGTGGACCGTGAGCCGATGTCCGGAGCCCCGGCTGTCATCCGGCCGCAGGCCACCGCGTATTCCTGCCCAGCACCGGACCCACCTGAAGGACCGCTGCTTGTTCCAGAACCATTCCGACCAGTACCGGACTCACCGGAGGACCTGCTGCCCACAGGTACCCTGACCGTGACCCGGCCCACCGCACTGGAAGCCACCACTGGGGCCGTGACGTCCGCCCCGACCTCCGCTCTCGAGAGAGGGACGGGACTTCTGATCGGGACCAGCGTGCACAGCGGGACCGGAAGGAAGATGGCGGCGCTCTGTGTTCCTGCCGGTGAGTCACTAGCCCCCGCTCTCCAACTGATACCAGTAGTGATGATCCGCTCGGGGACCGCCACTCACCCAGCGCAAGGGTGAGGGAACCCCCGGCCTCATTCCATACCCATATGATGGTCACCACCAAGCAGGGACCGGTCGTATAGCCGCCAGCGGAGGAAGAGGAGTTGGATTACTCTCTGTTAGCATTACCTGGAGAGCAGTGGATGACCAAACTGCCACCTCCACGGGGTCCATTCTCACCCCCTAGGGCCTACTGTGTGAATCCCAAGTATGGGGGAGTGAGGGGATGGATCCGGGAAATACATGATATAGCCTGGATAGCCAGAGGAGGTGAAAGGATGGGGGCCTGGAGGAAACAGGAGTCATATGCGTTCCCCTTGCCTATCAACACCAGGAAACCAGTACCTACCCTACCACCTACTCCACCAGGGGCACCTATCCCACCACCTGCCGATGTTGTTGCTCAGCCTGGCCAGGCTGAAAGGTCTGTTCCTGTGCCCATCATCTCCAAAGAAGAACAGGAAGAATACAACTTCCAACAACGCCTGGCTGCATGGAAAGAAAAGATCATCCAGGAGAAGAGACGGATGGAGGAGTGTGCCCAGGAGTGGAGAGAGTACCCGGGAAGGGACTGCCTGGAGGATCGGATGATCAGAGGTACGGTCATAAATTTTTATCAGCTAAAGGGATTTGGCTTCGCCTGGACATATTTGTCAACAGGAGGTCGGTGGAGAGGGATTATGCCCTAGGACGGACCCGGAGTCTCTGGCCAGGAGACAAGGTCAGATTCTTAAAGATGTGGGGACCTCGGGGCTGGTACACCATTTCAGTCTCCCGCATAGTTGAAATGGAGTAGTACCACCCCGAGGATTGGGCAGATGCAGAAGAACCAAGAGCTTCGTGTCAAATGAGAGGACTCTTCCCCATCTCTACTGGGCCCCGCTTCAGGATTCGTCCCAACTGGGAGAGCAAACCTGTCCCTCAGGCCACAACCAAGGAGGGGGCCACTTCTGCTGGGGTGGCAAGAGAGGAACCCCTCCCAGCATCAGTTCAACTCCCCACTATCAATGCCGCGCAGTGTCCATTTACTGTGGACTGGTGCCAACCAAAGAATAAAAAGGACTAGGACAGTGTTGCTCTCTCTCAAAAAGAAAAAAAATCACCGAGTTGTGTTGGTTGCACGCCGTGTTCCAGTGATAGTTCCTCATCTCTGCCTAGGTAATGTGACGTGTTCTTTCCTTGAAGGCTGGTAAAGCCACCAGAGACTGTGACCACAGTAGAAGGACCGCTACTGCTTTCCTGTTAAGGCCGGATAGGCCTATGGTATATTAAAAACTACGGTAGTAGCTGGACAAGTTGATATTTATTTTTGGTTTTGCCTTATTTTTTTTATTTGCACCTGTTGTGTCCTTTTCTGCTGGATATGCGGGCACCTCAAGCGAGTTGGGGAGTCTTCACTCTCAACTTATGGACTGTGCCGTATCCTGTCCAGGAACTGTTTTCCAAATTTCACTTTATGGACTGTGCCTTAGATGTTTACAAGAAACGGACATTGTTTCTGCCCCCGTTTTAAAGGACTGTCTCCCTTGCCTGTTCCAGGGTCCTTACCTAGAAGGACCGAGGACCCCGTGCCTTAAGAAACAAAGGACTGTGTTCTTAAAGTGGCACACTCCCTCAAGAAAATGGGTTGTGTTGAAAATATGTGTTCTATTTGATGCCAAATATTTTACAAAGACTATGCTATATTTAACATTTTTGCACTTGAATTTGAAAAATGTTGAGTGGTAGTTAGGGAGAGCCGGTTGAAGACGAGCAAAAAGCTCCAGCTGAAGAATAGTTATTGGTTAAAATTGTGGTTAAATCTGTGTATTTCTTGCAGGAGACCGATTGACAAGAGATGTAGATAGGGTAAGTGTGCTGTATGTGTAAATTGCTTAAAGGGGTCCATAGTGCCTAACTACCAACTCACCTTTAAGTAAAGAGGCAGTATTGGGGGAACACTATCTGAGGATAGTTAGGGGAGAACTACCACAACTCCAAGAGGCTGGTTAAGGTAACCAGGTAGAAGGCAACTGTCGAGGACGACATTCAAAAAGGAGGGAAGAGTGTGACAGGTAGATATTACATAAGGTGTTGATAAGCGTACCTGTCAGCAGAATTGTGCTTAGTAAACTACATACACTGTCAGGTGGGTGCCAATGATACCTTTGATTATGAAATCCGTCCAGTGGTTCTTTTATAATCTTTAGTTTCAGTTCTGCCATAATGATATGCATGTGCTCTGGTGCTCTGCTTCTGTATTCATGTATTCCTATCTCTGGCCTCTGACAAGTCTCTGTGCTTTCAATGACCTGCCTACTATTTTAAATACTGGCTGTGTAATTTCTCTGCCCATGTGAAATCTACATATCCCAAAATGTCCGCCCAACACCCACGCATGCGCTGTAGCAACTTTCGGTTGCCAAGAGATACTACTGCGCACGCACAAGCACCATTTTGCTTTTGGAAAAAGAGCGTGGGTGCAGAAATATGGCGCCGCATGTGCGCAGTAGCATCTCTCGGCAACCGAAAGATGCTACTGCGCGGGCATCGGGCTGCCATTTTGGGATATGTAAATTTCACATGGGCAGGGAAATTACACAGTCAGTATTTAAAATAGTAGGCAGGTCACTGAAAGCACAGTGACCTGTCAGAGGCCAGAGATAGGAATACATGAATACATAATGAGAGCACCAGAGCACATGCATATCATTATGGCAGAACTGTAAATAAAGATTACAAAAGAACCGCTGGACGGATTTCATCATGAAAGGTATCATTTTACTCAGTGTAACGGAGTCCACCTGTCAGTCTATGTAATTTACTAAGCACAATCCTGCTGGCAGGTGCGCTTTAAGCATCCAGCAACTAGGGGGGTTAACAAGGTGCAGCTAAGGGGAGTGGTCAGGCCTGCCCCAGTGAGACTGGGTAGTGTCAGTTCTGAGCTGGAGAGCGAGCTTAAAGAAGTTGTCCACTACTTTCACATTGATGCCCTATCCAAAAGATAGGTCATCAATGTATGATCGGCCGTGATGCCGTACCCGGCACCCCTGCTGATCAGCTGTCATCGGTGCCGCCGCCGGCCAGAAGTGCTTACCTGCGGTGCTTGGCCGTCCATCTGTAGTGGCCGCCGCGGGAAACTGCACATCCACCTCCCATTGAATTGAATAGGAGGCAGATGTGCAGTAACAAGCACTGGCCACTGTAACTTGATGGCCAGGTAAGCACTTCCTGCCGGCGGCTGCCGCCACCAATAACAGCCGATCGGCAGGGGTGTCGGGTGCAGGACCCCAGACGATCATACATTGATGCCCTATTCTACAGATAAGGCATCAATATGAAAGTAGTGGACAAACCCTTTAAAAGATACAGACCTCTTCACCAGGCTGATCAGGGTTCTGGGACTCTCCCACTGTGACTGCCTTTTAATTGCTAGTGGTATCTACAAGAGAAAGTAGTGGAGAAAGGAGTTAACTGTTGTTTAGCAGAAGCAAGGATTGAACACCACATCTGAGGACTGGACTCATCCTTGCGTTCTAACCATCCTTCGTACCTCACTGCACTAGAGGCTAAAGCCTATGACACAGTGGACCGGGGACTGCTGGTGGGATCATTACTGTTATGGGGCATAGAAGTGTGCTGCTAAAGAGACTTGATCTGTGATGTACTGTGCTAGTAAGAAAGACTGTTTGTTAATGTGCCTTTAAGATGAAACTGTTTGTTACTGGAGCCTGTTGCTCAAGAGACTTAAATTGCACTGGCCATGTGTGGCACCCCAGGGGTCCGGTTGCCACAGTGGCATTGCCTCCCTCACAAGAGGTGATGCCGTGCCTGGAAGTAAGTAGGGGTCCCCTAATCAGGTTTTGCTAAGCACGCAACACTTTCCTGGCTCCAGACCAGCAAGGGGAGCTCCTACCCTTGGCAACTGGGATCTGGAGGCGGGGTTAGTGAGTCTTAGTGTGAGGAGTTGAAGTCAGGACATCGAAGAGAGAGGAGCTGGGGACTGGAGCTGCGCGGCAGCTCACCCCAGAAGGAACGGCACAGAAGAACCGGACACCAGAGTCTGAGGCTGTGGGGCACTGAAGGCCCAGCAACAGAAACCGGAGGGCAGGAGATTGCAGGTCTCCTGACCCCATCAGACGCCCGGAGGCTCAGCAGCACTACAGGGCCCAGCACCGCCACGTGGGAGCGATGCACCAGCAAGGCCCGAGCTGCCTGCCATACGGGTGAGCACAGAACCGTTGCACTCAGGAACGAGGGCCACCGCACAGCTACAAGCAGCAGGGCCATAGAGTTTAGTGGAAAGGGAAGGCCTCCAACTTCACCTGGCAAGGAGGATTCTTTACTTGCTTCCAGGCTGCCCGGACTTCCACTTCTAGCCAGTACCCTAGTCCAGGCTTGTCTACTCACCACCAGTAAAGATAAGAGGAAACCGTCATTAAGTTGTGGACTGATTATTGCTGTGCCATCAACCCCTGCACTACAATGCCCAGCACCACCTATAACATCCACACTGCCCTGGAGCTAAGCTCTACCCGTGGAGAGCCACACAATCCCTGCTGCACTAACATCAGCTCCAGAGGACCTGCTCCGCAGCGGCGGCTCCCTGTAGCCGCATACCACAGGTGGCGTCACAAACTTTATACAAACACTATAAATCCCCTATAAATAAACCCCTTTTATTGACCACCCTTGGTCACGGACCGGGTCTCCGCCACTGTGACATCCCCCAGCATCTATCGGCCCGGCACCGGGTACCCCAAGGCCCAGTGGGTGCGTCACATGTGGCTTCATTAAATGCAACTGTTCAACTGTTCATGAGGACTCGTGTACTAGCCTGTACCCCCAGCTCACTATCAATGTGCCAAAGGAATGTTGCAGGAGATGAAGGAGGCTGGGGTGATCAGAGATAGTTGTAGCCCCTGGGCAGCTCCATTAGTTCTCGTTAGAAAGAAGGATGGTACCATGAGGATGTGTGTTGATTACAGGCAAATTAACCGCATTACACATAATGATGCCTACCCATTACCCAGAATTGAGGAGTCATTAGCTGCACTAAGATCTGCTAATTATTTCTCCACTTTGGATCTCACCAGTGGGTACTGGCAGGTTCCTGTGGCAGAGGCGGACAAAGAAAAGACTGCGTTTACCACGCCAATGGGCCTCAGCGAGTTCAACTGCATGCCATTCGGGCTCTGCAACGCCCCAGGAACCTTCCAGCGGTTAATGGAGTTCTGCCTAGGACACAAGAACTTCGAAACTGTCCTGCTCTACCTGGACGACGTAATTGTCTACTCAAAGACATATGAAGACCACCTGGAGCACCTGGCCGAGGTGTTCGAAGCCCTATCTGGTTTTGGGCTGAAGGTAAAGCCGTCCAAATGCCACCTGTTGAAGCCCAAGGTGCAGTACCTAGGTCATGTGGTAAGCGCCGAAGGTGTAGTGCCAGACCCTGAAAAAGTCACCGTAATCAAGGACTGGCCCAGACCCTCCACTATCAAGGAAGTGCGGCAGTTCCTCGGGCTGGTAGGCTACTACAGAAGATTTATCAAGGGTTTCACCAAGATAGCAGCACTCATGCAGGACCTCCTGGTAGGCCAGTCCAAGAAGGCCAAGAACCCGAAACCTCCGTTCAAATGGGATAAACCAGAAGACGAATCTTTCACCCGACTGAAGATGGCTCTGACCGGAGACGAAGTCCTGGCCTACCCCGACTATGGCCAACCCTTTATATTTCATACCGATGCCAGCAACGTGGGATTGGGAGCGGTGCTGTCCCAGGTACAGCAAGGCAGAGAGCGAGTGATTGCATATGCCAGCAGGAAGCTCTGGCCCACGGAAAGGAACCCCGACAACTACAGTTCCTTCAAGTTGGAGTTTCTCGCCATAGTCTGGTCTGTAACAGAGCGCTTCAAACACTATCTCGCCTCCTCCAGATTTACAGTCTTCACAGATAACAACCCGCTGACGCACCTGGAGACTGCGAAGCTTGGTGCCCTAGAACAACGATGAATGGCCCGACTGTCTAACTACGAGTTTACCATCAAGTATCGGGCGGGGCAAAAAAATGCAAATGCTGATGCGATGTCCAGGATGCCCAACTTGCCAGATGGGGGAGAAGACCTAGAAGAGCTGGAGGAGATAGAGATACCCGCTTTCTATCGTCATGTGGTGACCCAGTGCTCCCACTGTGTGAGGGACAAGCGCCCCGCCAACAGAGAGGCCATGTTCAACCCATTGCCCCACCATGGATGGGCAGAGACGCAGGATAGCGACCCGCTGTCCGCCTAGTCAAGGAGTTGCTGATGCAAGCTGACTCGCACCCTGATCCAGATGCTCCACAGGAGACCCAACAGTTGTGGAAGGAAAAGGGCAAACTGTTCATCTACGAAGGAAAGCTGTGTCGAAGAAGCATCAACTCCCGGACACATGAACTGGTCTGGCAGGTGGTAGTCCCGAGGCGGGATGCGTTAATGGTCGTAGAAGCGTACCACGATGGAGCAGGACACTTCGGGTGGAAGAAGTTGGAAGTCCTGCTACGTGAGAGATTCTACTGGGCTGGCATGAGGAAAGGAATTAAGAGATGGTGTCGAGAATGTGGTCCATGCAACCTGAGACGAAAAGACCGTGACAGCAAGAGGGCTCCCCTGCAGCCCATAATCAGCAAACAGCCACTTGAACTGGTAGCCTTGGACCACGTGAAGCTAGCCCCAAGCCGGTCAGGCTATGTCTATGCTTTCACCATAGTAGACCACTACTCCCGGTTCTTGGTAGTAGTGCCAGTGAAAGACCAGACGGCTCAGATGGAAGCCAAAGCGTTCCAACAGCACTTTTGTCGCCCGCACAGTTACCCTGAACGGGTACTTACCGACCAAGGTCCAGCCTTTGAAACAGAAGTGTTCCAGGAATTCTGTAACTTGTACGGCTGCAAGAAAATCAGAACGACGCCGTATCATCCCCAGACTAACGGGTTGTGTAAAAAGATGAACCAGGTGGTGATAGACCTGTTGAAGATGTTGCCCCTTGAAGAATGTAGCCTGTGGCCAGAGAAGTTACCAGATTTGGTGGACCTATATAATCACATCCCGGTGAACTCCACCAACTGTACATCCGCTTACCTGATGAGAGCAAGACCTGGTAAGCTACCCATTGACTTAGACATGGGAGTCTTAACACCAGAGACGTTCAAAAGGTCAGCTCCATGCCCGCTGCAGAAACTAAAGTGTAAGAGAATAAAAGTGTATGTTGTATATAGTTGTACCCGTTAAATAAAATGGAAAAGTATATTTGTTAAATTTATGGACAATTGGACCACAGGACTAGGTGTGGTCAGGACAATGTTGGATATAGTTACTAACAGGCCTAGAAAATAAACCGCAGGCGTGGCTGAAGACCAGGCCCAACGAAAGAGTGCCCCGAAGCCATGCCCAGGGATGACACACAAAGTGGGTTGATGCAGTTCCCACCAGCCAAATTACAGTTACCAGGATTGTGGCGTAAAGACTAAGCGCCGTAGTGACTGCTTTCAAATTTTGTTGGGTTTTTGTAATTTTTGACTGTTGTAACCTGTTTGAATTGTTAATTGTTAATTTTAAAGGTATCCTCAGTCCAGGAGTAGTGAAGTTAACTAGGGGGGAATGTGGCACCCCAGGGGTCCGGTTGCCACAGTGGCATTGCCTCCCTCACAAGAGGTTATGCCATGCCTGGAAGTAAGTAGGGGTCCCCTAATCAGGTTTTGCTAAGCATGCAACACTTTCCTGGCTCAAGACCAGCAAGGGGAGTTCCTCCACTTGGCAACTGGGATCTGGAGGCGGGGTTAGTGAGACTTAGTGTGAGGAGTTGAAGTCAGGACATCGAAGAGAGAGGAGCTGGGGACTGGAGCTGCACGGCAGCTCACCCCAGAAGGACCAGCACAGAAGAACCGGACACCGGAGTCCGAGGCTGTGGGGCACTGAAGGCCCAGCAGCAGAAACCGGAGGGCAAGAGATTGTAGGTCTCCTGGCCCCATCAGACGGCCGGAGGCTCAGCAGCACTGCAGGGCCCAGCACCGCCACGTGGGAGCGACGCACCAGCAAGGCCCGAGCTGCCTGCCATACGGGTGAGCACAGAACCGTTGCACTCAGGGACGAGGGCCACCGCACAGCTACAAGCAGCAGGGCCAAAGAGTTTATTGGAAAGGGAAGGCCTCCAACTTCACCTGGCAAGGAGGATTCTTTACTTGCTTCCAGGCTGCCCGGACTTCCACTTTTAGCCAGTACCCTAGTCCCGGCTTGTCTACTCACCAGCAGTAAAGATAAGAGGAAACCGTCATTAAGTTGTGGACTGATTATTGCTGCGCCATCAATCCCTGCACTACAACGCCCAGCACCACCTATAACATCCACACTGCCCTGGAGCTAAGCTCTACCTGTGGAGATCCACACCATCCCTGCTGCACTAACATCAGCTCCAGAGGACCTGCTCCGCAGCGGCGGCTTCCTGTAGCCGCATACCACAGGTGGCGTAACAAACTTTATACAAACACTATAAATCCCCTATAAATAAACCCCTTTTATTGACCGCCCTGGGTCACGGACCGCGTCACCACCACTGTAACATCCCCCAGCATCTACCGGCCCGGCACCGGGTACCCCAAGGCCCAGGGGGCGCGTCACATGCGGCTTCATTAAATGCAACTGTTTAACTGTTCATGAGGACTCGTGTCAAATGTGTCTGGTCAGCAAGTGAATCCAGTTACATGTCTGTGCCTGAGGGCAAGTACCCCTGTATGACTGAGAGAAGCTGCAGCACATGGTCTATGGTCGCCCTGAGTAAACAGTTCCCCAAGGATTCCAAAGAATTCATGAAACCTGTCTCGCCCCTATCTAAACCTAGCGGTGTGCATGTAACAAAATCTTTCTATTTCTCTCTGAGGTCTCTCCAGAATGCAGGGCACAATAAACAGACAGGTTATAAAAGAAGTACAATATACTTATGTTGCACCTCTCCTGTCTCTGCCCAGTCCTCCGCTGGCTCGCTTACTCCCTTTCTCCCATCTGACTTCACTCTTCAGAACCTCCAGTGCTCACTGGGACTTAAATGACGTCCTGTTGAGCGTCACCCAGTGATGTCATGATGTCTCTTGATGCCTAATGAGCATTGAATTGCAAAAATTTGGGTTCTGGAAAATCCAATTTTTTGTGAAATTTGAAGCAGAGAGACAAAAATAAGACAGCCCCCAAAAAGGGAATGGTATTATAGTATCTAGTTTTGCATTTTGCATGAGTTCTTGTAAATACTGCTATCATAAGGCGGTATCTGCAGCCCATTCAGGTTGCACAGGTTGTCCAGTGCCTAAAGGATAACAAAGAGGTTTGCCATGTCTTTCAGCACAGTCTCCAGAGCATGGAGGAGATTCCAGGTCACTGTCTGTGGCACATTATTATTATTATTATTTGGCACTTTTCATGTGAAAAAGGGGGTATACATAGCAAACACAATTGCAAAAATCTTGAACAAAAACACAATGGCAAACTGGTACTGGAGGAGAGAGGACCCTACCTGCGATGTCTCACAATCTTCAAGGGATGGGTGAGGATACAGTAGGTGAGGGTAGAGCTGGTCATGCAGCGGTGTGGTGGAGCAATGATTACTGCAGGTTGTAGGCTTTTCGGAAGAGGTGGGTTTTCAGGTTCCTTTAGAAGGTTTCCTCAGTAGGCAAGAGTCTGATGCTTTGGGGTAGAGAGTTCCAGAGTAGGGGGGTTACACGGGAGAAATCTTGTATGCGATTGTGAGAAGAAAAGATAAGAGGGGAGTAGAGAAGGAGATCTTGTGAGGATCGTAGGTTGCGTGTAGGTGTGTACCGGGAGACTAGGTCACAGAAGTATGGAGGAGAAAGGTTGTGGATGGCTTTGTATGCCACGGTTAGGGTTTTGAACTGGAGTCTCTGGGCAATGAGGAGTCAGTGAAGCATTTGACAGAGAGGAGAGGCTGGGGAGTAGGCGGGAGGCAGGTGGATTAGTCGGGCAGCAGAGTTTAGGATAGATTGGAGGCGTACGGGAGTGTTAGCGGGGAGGCCACAGAGCAGGATTTTGTAGTAGTCGGGGCGGGAGATGATGAGGGCGTGCACTAGTGTTTTTGCAGATTCATGGTTGAGGAATATGCGGATCCGGGAGATGTTTTTGAGTTGGAGTCGGCAGGAAGAGGAAAGGGCTTTGATATGTGGTTTGAAGGAGAGGTTAGAGTCCAGGGTTACCCTGAGGCAGCGAGCTTATGGGACTGGGGAAAGTGGACAGCCATTGATTTTGATGGATATGACTCGCCCCCAGGGCCATGGGGTACTCGGCAGCCGGGCCTTATGGCTGCTTGCAGGGGGGATATCACGGTGGCTGGCCCGGTTCGTGACCCAGGGCGGTCAGTGCAAAAAGGGGATATAATTGTTAGGGACATTTTGTGACGCTGACTCGCCCCCGGGGGCCTGCAGCTGATCGCCAGGGTTATCACGGTGACTGGCCCAGGGCGGTCAGTGCTCAAAGGGGTATCAATTATTAGTAGAAGTTCAGAGAGTTCGTGACGCCACCTGTGGTGTCTGGTGACGATCCTCTGAGACAGATGTCAAGGCAGCTAAAGATGGTACAGCTCCCCAGAGGCGGAGCGGGCCTCAGGGCAGTGTAAATAGATGAATGGTGCACTGGGCGTTGTAGTGCGGTGATGGAAAATGGCGCCGGTGAAGAAACAGACAGAGGCTATTCGATGCAGTCGTCCAAGGTTTTACTTACAGTTCTTAGGCAATTCACAAGTGCACTTTACAGGTGAAGGCCTCCCGCGTCGCGCTGCGTTCACCAGGTAGGGGTTGAGTCCTTCCTCAAGCAGCTTAGGAGTGCCTGGCAGAACCCTACTTTGACCATCTTTACACTTGGTCCTTCTCACCGCTGCCCTACGCTGCCCACTCTCAATCCCGCTGGGGTATGCTGAAGTCCTTCCTGTACGTCGGATCCGGGACCAACCTGACCCCCTGGGGATTAGAATGAAGCAAACCGATCCCTCCTGACACCTGGCAGGAGCGGGGCGTACGGGTGCCGTCCTGCACGCGCCGTACCACCTGGGATCCTTTTTGGAGAATGGAGCCTACTCCCTGCTCCACTCCGGAGCCTCTATCCTGAGCCCTAACTTGCGGAACAGAGTTCTGACTGAGCCTCTGCTCCCAGACAGTCTTCACTAACTGGCCTCAACTCCAAATATGGCTTCCTATTATATACCTACTGTATAAGTGCTTCCTGTATCTGCTTCCTACACCCACATCCACTACTGGTTCCCCCTACCTTTGGATTCCCCCCTACTCCAGCCAGGGTCGGGGCTCAGCAGAAACTACATTGCGTCTTGCTCCTCCTGCTGGCCTGGAGTGGTGTAGTGTTGGATGTGGGTGTTTGGGGTTCCGTGCAGCACACCTATCTTACCTGAGAGAAGGAAGACACCACACCTCTGGGTGAGGTGCAGTATCTCTGTGGCGACCGAACCCTCAGGGGCGCCACAATGCCACCTGTGGTACCTGGTGAGGATCACCAGCACTGCAACAGTCCTCTGAGGCAGATGTTAGGGCAGCTAGAGATGGAACGGCTCCCCACAGGTGGAGCAGGCCTCAGGGCAGTGTAAGCGATGCAGGTTGCGCTGGGCGTTGTGGTGCAGGGGGAACGATGGCGCAGTGGGAGTAACGGACAGAGACAGGGAATTTGCTTCGTTACCTTTACTCATGCAATTGTTAGGTATGGTCCAGGGTACTCCATAGGATAGGTGCACTTCAGGACTTCGCCCCACTGAGCGGGTATAAGGCGGCCTCCTGATCCGTGTTTGCCTCTGTGTATGCTCCTGGCCAGCCTGCAACTGGGCCTAGATTATGTGTTACTTCACCTGTTGCTCAGAAGTAGGACCTCAGGTTGGTAACCACTTTCCCTGGATGTCGGGGCCTTCGTGGTTCCTGGTCCTGTGTGTGTCTAGCTTTCAAGTTTTGCCAGGGACTTGTAGTCCTCCTGGGATTCCGGTTGACCCTACTGGGTGTAAAGAGTCCCTGTAGGCACGGACCCAGAGTCCGGTATGTATAACGGGGTGAGCTTACAATGCTCCTCTGCCCCCTTGGTTCCACTCTCCTTTCTTCCTCGTCGTCGGCCACACTCGGGGACGTCACTACTCGGCAGCTGACGTGCTGCGTCTTCACCGCCCTCTGAGCATCGGCACGCTCTCAGACTCTCTCTGTCTGACTGCTCTGTTCTGCTCTGAGCACTGACTAAACTCAGACTGACTCTGACTAACTAACTCTGACTAACCAACTGAGCTGCCTGGCTCCACCTTCCCTTTATATGTCCCTATCAGGGCTCCCTCTGCTGGTATGAGGTGGAAGGTGGAGGTGTGTGAATGTAGTGAGGGCCTCTTGTGGAGAAGTCCATCCATGCACCCATATGGGTCTGTGGCACCAAAGTCAGATGGGGGGGGCTGAGTGAAATGGGGGAAAGATGATGAATTCTGTTTTATCCATGTTAAGTTTTAGAAATCTAGCAGAGAAGAAGGATGAGATAGCGAACAGACATTGTGGGGTTCTGGTTAGTAAGGAGGTGATATCAGGTCCAGAGAGGTACATCTGTGTGTCGTTAGCATAGAGATGATACTGAAAGCCGTGGGACTCTATGAGCTGTCCCAGGCCGAGGGTGTAGATGGAGAAGAGCAGGGGTCCTATGACTGAACCTTGGGGAACACCGACAGATAGGGTGCGAGATGAGGAGGTGGTGTGTGAGTGAGAAACACTGAAGGTTCTGTCTGTTAAGTATGACTGGATCCAAGATAGGGCCAAGTCTTTGATACCAAGAGATGAGAGAGTCTGTAGTAATAGGGAATGGTCCACTGTGTCAAGGGCAGATGACAGTTCCAGGAGGAGAAGGACAGAATAGTGTCGCTTGGATTTGGCGGTTAGTAGGTCGTTGGTGACTTTAGTCAGGGTAGTTTCAGTAGAATGGTGCGGTTGGAAGCCAGATTGTAAGCGGTCAAAGAGGGAGCAGGAAGAGAGGTGGGAGGACAGTTCAAAATGGACGTGTTGTTCCAGTAGTTTTGAGGCATAGGGGAGAAGTGATATGGGGCGATAGCTAGTCAGAGAGGATGGGTCAAGGGAGGGTTTTTTGAGGATGGGTGTGATGGAGGCATGTTTGAAACATGAGGGGAAGACACCAGTTGTTAGTGACAGGTTGAAGAGGTGGGTTAGAGTTGGGATGAAGACTGTAAGGTTAGGGATGAGGTGGAATGGGATAGGGTCAAGTTCACAGGTGGTGAGGTGTGACTTAGAGAGTAAGGAGGAAAGTTGATCTTCCGAACTGGCGGAGAAGCTGGTTTTGGAGGAGGAGGATTGAGAAGATATGAGGAGGGGCTGTGGGGACTTTAGGAAAAAGCTTTGTCTGATGGTATCAATCTTCTGCTTGAAGAATGAGGCGAAGTCCTCGGCTGAGATGAAAGTAGAGGGAGGAGGCGATGGGGGCGGAGGAGAGAATTGAAAGTGTTGAATAGCTGTTAAGGGTTGTGTGACAGGGAAGTTATGAGAGATGAGAAGTAGGTTTGTTTTGCTGCAGTGAGTGTGGACTTGAAAGTAGTGAAGGACTGTTTGAATGCGATAGAGTGCTCGTTGGAGTGGGACTTTTCCCATTTCTGCTCAGCAACCCTGGAGGTCAGTCTCAGTTCTTTTCAGGCTGGTGTGCCAGGGTTGCCTGTTGATTGTGCGAGCTTTGTTATATGTAAGGGGGGTGACCGAATTTAGAGCTGTAGCTGTTGTGGTGCTATATGAAGCAGCAGCAACATCTGCATTGTGTAAGGAACTTATGTCTGTAAGAGGGAGAAGGGATTAAGAGAGTGAGTGTAGGTCAAGGTGTTTGAGATTTCTGCAAGGGTATGTGACGCGCCCCCTGGGCCAGTGTTGTTGGGGATACCCGGAGCCGGATCAGATGGGGGTTGTAGTCTCCGAGTGGCTGTGACCCGGTCCGTGTCCAGGGTGTCAAGCTCAGTGTGTGGCAGTCCTTATGATGTTACTAGATGTTCTTTTGTGTCGACTACGCCACCCGTTGAATTGCGGTCAGTACGGCCGCCGCTGCAGCAGGGTCCGCTGAGGCTGGTGATGTATGTGCAGCTCAGGTAGTATAACCCCCAACGGGAGGGGTATAGCCTCAGGGGGTCAGTTGCAGAGGATGGGGGTTGTGGTGGTGCAGCGGGGATGGAAATGAGAGTCAGAGTCGGGCTGTGCAGTTCAGGGTTTGTTTACTTACTGCAGTTGTTCTGGTCACTCCGGCCTTAAGTGACCACCCGAGCCGTGCTGCGTCCACCAGGTCCTGGACTCGACCAACCCCCAGGTGATTCTGGAGCGTGGTCCTGAGCTCCCTTTCTGTCCTGTCCTCTTCTCTGGCCTTCCCCACCAGGGATCCACCTATGTCCGGCTCCCTCGGGCCTCTTGGTGGTAAACCCTTGTCTCTGAGTTCCCTGACCCTATTCCTGGTCTGCCTTCCGGGTGGATTTAGTGGGTGATCGTGGCAGATCAATCCTGCCCACGACCTCCGGTTCCTGGCTAAGGTGTGCTGTAGCCTCTGCCAGCTTGGGATCCGGTACCCTGTTGCCAACTCTTCACCCTCTGGTCTAATTTGGGCTCTTGGAGTTCCTTCTTTCTCCCCCTCTGGGTCTTTCTTTCTCCTCTCTCACTCTTGGCCTTGGGGCTGCTCTGCTCCTCTGCTTTCCTCCACTGCTCTGCAAAAGACTGACAGACTGACCAGCCTTCTGCAAAAGACTCCTCTGCAAAGACTTACTGACTGACCCTGATCTAAGATGGTGCCCACCTTATATACTCCCTCTATGTGTGAGCTCAGGTGACCAGCACCCAATGAGCTCCTAGCACTACCCAGACTGCTCCCCCTATCTGCCCCTACACTACTGGGATTTTCCACCCCCCTCCCACTCCAGCCAGGAACAGACACTGTCGTACCTGCACATTTCTCTAGTGGGAGTACCATCGGTCTGTTCCTCGGAAATGGGATGTGTGTAGTGCATGCAGCTAACTGAGCTCAGTTCCACACTCCATCCTTACCCGGGAGTGGAATATCACACCTCTGGCTTGAGGTGTAATACCCCTGTAGCAGCCGAATCCTCAGGGTGCTACATTCCCCCCTGGTAAATCACAGCACGTCCTCGGGCTGTAAGATATAAACATCCACAAACATACATTTTTTTTCATAAAACATAAACATATAAAACATAAAACATCATCAGCAGCAATAAACTTTTCATATAAACAGTCTTGTCTTCTGGTACCTCCGGTCACGGTGCAACTTGTGACCGGGTAAAGTGCGACAGTCTCTCTTGGAATAAAACAGTTCTCTATAAAACCGGTAGGGGCGCCTTAAAAAGCGCAACTATATACAAGGGAATTATGGCCGCTCTCAGTCCTCGGCCAGGTATTAGGAACTAGGGATGACCGCTCTCAGTCCTCGGTCAGTGGGAATAGGGACACACGGGGTTAACAGTTCACTCTTGGCTGGTCCCAACGGGGACTATATTTTAACTAGCAGCAGTAACAGTTCTTATACCCTGACGGGTAACTTTATACAGTCTCTTCACTACCGTACTCAACGACGGCGTCCTCCTGCTCTTTCTTTGTGGACAGTTTCAGTTTCAGACCCGTCCGGGTCCTCTTGCTCCTCCTCACACCGCAACTCCTCCTCCGTCAGGCGATGCACATGGAGGGCGTAGGGTCCTTTGGCACACTTGTGCCGGGTGAAGGTGACCTCGTCCCCTAAATACAGGTCACGACCTCTGTGTCCCTCCGGTAGGTGGGACTCAACGTCTCTCCTGGTCACGAAGACGTCGCCTGGGGTGCGGTGATCCCTGATGAAACCCCACCCATGCTGCAGATTGAACTTTATCACAGTCCCGATGGTACGGGGACCATGCGCTGCACGGGGGTTTCTCCTGGTCCGGCTCTTCTGCTCCGCGCTCCTTATTTGGGCTTGTTGTTCCCGGACCCGCCTCTCTCTCCGCTCCCTCTCAAAGACCTCGAGCTGCTGCCGGCAGCACTCTGCACGCTCCGCTGCGGCCGCCCGAGTCTCCTGAGTGAACCCCATGAGGTCTTCTCCGGTGGGGTCCCACTCAAACTGTGCCTCCTCCAGCGGGGGTGAGGTCCTCTTTACAGGCTTCGGAGCCGGAATCAGGGGCTCATCTAGGGGTCTTTCTTTCCGGAGTTGGGGATGGTGAAACTCCAGTGGCCATATGAAGGGCTGCCCATCCGGGCACGTATGCTGGGCCAACAGGTCTTCACCCAGGTGCGGTACTTTAGGTGCTATGGGCGCTGTGGTGGTAGCGGCGCCCGGGTTGACCAGGCCTTGCGACCAGGCCTGGGGCACCTTAAAGGCAAAGGGCACCGTAAGAACGGCGGCGCCCTGGGTTATTCGGCCCTGCGACCAGGCCGGTGGCTCCGCGGAGGTAGGGGGCGCTGTTGGTATTGCGGCGCCCGGGGGTACTAGGCCTTGCGACCAGGCCGATGGTACTTCCTGCTTGGCCACGCTCGGGGTCGAGGCGTGTGACGTCACAGGGGTCGCGGCTTCCGTTTGAGGCCTAGTCTGCGGCGGTGACGTTGCAGCGACGGGCACGGCAGGGGGTACTTCGGGCTCTGCGACGGGGAGCTGGGGCAGGCACGCGGTTTCCCGGCTCGGGGTTGTGACGTCCCCTTTACCTGCCTCCATTCGTTCGGCTCCCTTCTCGGCGCCGTCTCCGGCCTTCAGTCCTCCTGCGCCATCCTCAGAGGCGGTCTGTCTCCTCGTCTCGGGTGGCGTGCTCCGCTGACGAGTCTCGGTCTGCTGGGCCATCTCTCGGCTCCACTCCGCCAACGTCTCTCGTTGCACCCGGGCCATCCTCCGTGCGAGGCCCTCCAGCGCGGTCTGTGCACACTCCCGGTCTCGGGGGAGCTGTGCTAGGATCTCCAGCAGGCCTTCTGGAGTGGCGGCGACCTGCAACAGGCTCCTGACCACTGGGTCGGTGCTGCCTGGAGTGGCGGCCCGCATCAGGCTCCTGACCACTGGGTCGGTGCTGCCTGGCTCTCCCTCCATCTCTGGGTGTGCTTTCTCTGGACTCTCTTCCAGACGTCTTGTCTCCGGGTGCGCTCTCTCCAGACTGCTCCAAGCGACACCCATCTTTGTTCTCTTGTTCTGTCTCCGCCCACATTGGGGGTGGTCCCGGGGCAACTTCAGTTCCAGGGGCAGTTCTCTTACGCTGATGGACACTTCCAGCATCACAGTCTCTGTTGGTGGGCGCGGTTTCCGCTTTTGGCGCCATTCTTCGACCTGGCCCACGATGGGAGGTGGCCTTTTGCCACCCTCTGGCACGCCCATAATGGCGTCCGCTCCCCCAAGGCGGGAAATCTTCGGAAATGGCGGGAATCGTCTCCCAGTGGCGGGAAACTCCATGGATGGCGGGAAAAAGCTGCAAATGGCGGACAACCGGCGGGAAACGACCTGTGATGGGGCCCGATGGCGGGGACCCTCCGGAACCGGCAGGAGACTTCTTTTTAAGGTAACGGTGTACTTTTCTTCAGGCACGCAGTACCCGGTTGTTGCGGGCACGTTATCCTGCCGACTACGCCAAAGTTGACGCGCCCCCTGGGCCAGTGTTGTTGGGGATACCCGGAGCCGGATCAGATGGGGGTTGTAGTCTCCGAGTGGCTGTGACCCGGTCCGTGCCCAGGGTGTCAAGCTCAGTGTGTGGCAGTCCTTATGATGTTACTAGATGTTCTTTTGTGTCGACTACGCCACCCGTTGAATTGCGGTCAGTACGGCCGCCGCTGCAGCAGGGTCCGCTGAGGCTGGTGATGTATGTGCAGCTCAGGTAGTATAACCCCCAACGGGAGGGGTATAGCCTCAGGGGGTCAGTTGCAGAGGATGGGGGTTGTGGTGGTGCAGCGGGGATGGAAATGAGAGTCAGAGTCGGGCTGTGCAGTTCAGGGTTTGTTTACTTACTGCAGTTGTTCTGGTCACTCCGGCCTTAAGTGACCACCCGAGCCGTGCTGCGTCCACCAGGTCCTGGACTCGACCAACCCCCAGGTGATTCTGGAGCGTGGTCCTGAGCTCCCTTTCTGTCCTGTCCTCTTCTCTGGCCTTCCCCACCAGGGATCCACCTATGTCCGGCTCCCTCGGGCCTCTTGGTGGTAAACCCTTGTCTCTGGGTTCCCTGACCCTATTCCTGGTCTGCCTTCCGGGTGGATTTAGTGGGTGATCGTGGCAGATCAATCCTGCCCACGACCTCCGGTTCCTGGCTAAGGTGTGCTGTAGCCTCTGCCAGCTTGGGATCCGGTACCCTGTTGCCAACTCTTCACCCTCTGGTCTAATTTGGGCTCTTGGAGTTCCTTCTTTCTCCCCCTCTGGGTCTTTCTTTCTCCTCTCTCACTCTTGGCCTTGGGGCTGCTCTGCTCCTCTGCTTTCCTCCACTGCTCTGCAAAAGACTGACAGACTGACCAGCCTTCTGCAAAAGACTCCTCTGCAAAGACTTACTGACTGACCCTGATCTAAGATGGTGCCCACCTTATATACTCCCTCTATGTGTGAGCTCAGGTGACCAGCACCCAATGAGCTCCTAGCACTACCCAGACTGCTCCCCCTATCTGCCCCTACACTACTGGGATTTTCCACCCCCCCTCCCACTCCAGCCAGGAACAGACACTGTCGTACCTGCACATTTCTCTAGTGGGAGTACCATCGGTCTGTTCCTCGGAAATGGGATGTGTGTAGTGCATGCAGCTAACTGAGCTCAGTTCCACACTCCATCCTTACCCGGGAGTGGAATATCACACCTCTGGCTTGAGGTGTAATACCCCTGTAGCAGCCGAATCCTCAGGGTGCTACATATGCAAGTTTGTCAAGTGGGGATTGTGCACCTGGAGAGGAGAGGGAAGAGAATGTTAGTAGGTTGTGGTCAGATAGAGGGAGAGGTGAGTTGGAGAGGTTAGATAAGGAACAGAGGCGGATGAAGATGAGGTTCAGTGTGTGGCCATCTTTTTGGGTGGCTGCGGAAGACCATTGAGAAGGAAGGAGGAAGTGAGGGATAGAAGCTTAGAGACAGATGAGTGGGAAGTGTCAATGGGGATGTTGAATTCACCCATGATGATGGTGGGGATGTCAGCGGAAAGGAAGTGAAGCAGCCAGGTGGTGAAGTGGTCGAAGAAATTGGTGGCTGGCCCTGGAAATGACAGCCAGTTGGAGGTTGGAGGGGGAGTAGATGTGTAAACAGTGCGCCTCGAAAGAGGGGAAAGTAACAGAGGGCGACAGTGGAATTGGGGAGAAGGAGCAGTTATCTGACAGGAGGATACCAATTCCTCCGCCATGATTGCCGCTGGAGTGTGGGAAAGATGGGATCCACCATAGGAAAGTGCAGCTGGAGAACCTGTGTCAGAGGGGGTGAGCCAGGTTTCTGTGATGCCGAGGAAGGAGAGTTTGTTAGTAATGAAAAGATCATGGATGTAGGAAAGTTTGTAGCAGACAGAGCGAGTGTCCAGAGAGCTCCTGTTAGTGGGACTGGGGAAGCGGGGGCTGGACGGATGGGTATAAGGTTAGAGAGGTTATGGAAATTTGTGGTAGGTTGTGGGTAGGAGGTAGAAGTGACTGTGGGGATGTGGTGAGGAAAGCCAGGATTTGGAGAGATATCGCCAGCAGTGAAGAGGAGAAGAGAAAATGTTAGTAGGTGGGAGCAGGAGAGAGCATGAAGTGGCTGTCTGTGTTTGGAGACAGAGGATTGAATATTAAAGAAGAATTCTGAAGAGGAGGTGAATTGAAGGGGTAGGATGGGGGGAGAGATCAACAGTTCATTACGAGGTGTAGGTATTAGGGGGGTTAGTAGAAAGTAGAGGACTATAGGGGAGAGAGTGAAAACACATAGAAATATTGCTTATTGTGAATGTGTACTATCTTTCAGTGCATAGTTAAAGAGGGTATAAAGTGTGGTTACCTGACTCCTGCAATGACTAACTGCCAAATGTAATAACTGCCCACACTTGGCGCCGATGACATTCAGCGCAAGACACGTGCATGTGACGCGCCCCCTGGGTCGTGGGGTACCCGGTGCCGGGCCGTTAGATGCTGGGGGAATATCTCAGTGGCGGTGACCCGGTCCGTGACCCAGAGCGGTCAATAAAAGGGGTTATGTATAGGGGATTTATAGAGTTTTTATAGAGTTCATGATGCCACCTGTGGAATGCGTCTAACGGGAGCCGCCGCTGCAGAGCAGTCCTCTGAAGCTGATGTTACTGCAGCAGGGATGGTGCGGCTCTCCACAGGAAGAGCTAGCTCCAGGGCAGTGTAGATGATGTTGCAGGTTGTGCTGGGCGTTGAAGTGCAGGGGTTGATGGCGCAGCAAGAAACACAGAGACAAGATAGTGCCGTCCCAGGGTCTTTACTCACAGTTGTTGCAGTCCAGATTACAGGCGCCAAAGCAATCTCCCTCGTCGTGCTGCGCTTACTCAGTGAGGGGCTCAGTCCACCCTCAGATAGCTCCGGAGTACACAGCAGGACCCCCTTCTGTGTCTTCTCTCTGGCTGTCTCCTTGAACCTCATACCAAGTGTTCCAGTCTAGTACCTGCGGGCCTTGGGGGACAACGTCTGCTCCATCCCCTGGGTCCTATATAGCTACCTTCCTGGTGAGACTGGTATGGAATGTTGGCTACAGGACATAAAGTTCTGCAGCCTCCGGTTTCTAGCTGAGACGTGCAATCTTCTACTAGTTGAGGGACCAGTTCCCTGTGTGCAGCCTGACCCCTCAACCTCCCGGTAGATTCGGGCGCACGGGTGGCTTCTCGCATTGCCCGTACCCCTGGGGTCCTCTCTTCTGTTCCTGGAGCCTTTCTGCTCCATCTACTCTCTTCTCTCCTTCTCTTCAACCTTGGGCCTCACTGATTAGGCCCGGCTCTGGAGCAGAGCTCCTACAGAGCCCCTGCACCTTCCACTCTCCTCCTCTGACTGAACTGACTTTCTAAGATGGCTTCACTATTTTATATCTTTCTTCTATGTGCTCCCCTTAACTACGTCCTCCACCCACACCCACTACATGGTTCCCCCTTACTAGCCCCCCCCCCCACTCCAGCCAGGGTCCAGGGATTGTGCTCTCCTGTAGGAGCAATCTCGCCCTGCCCTCTGAAGTGTGGTGTAATGAATGCAGGTGTTAGGGTCCTGAGCTGTACTCCTTCCTTGCCTGAGGGTGAGATACCACACTTCTGGGTGAGATGCAGTACCTCTGTGGCGACCGAACCCTCAGGGGCGCTACACATGCACCCCACACACGTGCACCCCTTAAGCAGCTTCTAAATTTATGGAGCAGAACTGTAGAAGAGCATCAACTGAACATCAGGACCAATATCTGCTCCTTTGTGTAAGGATGAACAGGAGGACTGCAAAGGCCCTACAACATAACCTGAAGCACATTACACCCAAAATTGTCAGAAACAGACTCCATGAGGGCGGTATGAGGGCCCGACGTCCTGTAATAGGACCTTACTCACAGCTCAGCACCTTGCAACTCAATTGGCATACACCTGAGAACACCAGAATTGTCAGGTCCTACGTTCTCTGTACAGGTGATAGCAGGTTCACATTGAGCAAGTGATAGATGTGAAAGTCTGGAGACGCCGTGGTGAATGTTATTCAGTCTGCACCGTCACCCAGCATGATGGGCACCATGTGATAGCCAACGGCAACCTGACTGCTGTTAGGTACACGGATAAAATCCTTAGAGCCAATGTCAGACCTTACCGTGGTGCAGTGGACTGTTGGTTCCTCCTAGTGCAGGACAATACCCTTCCTCATGTGCCATACTGGGAAGGCAGTTCCTGGATGATGAAAACATTGATGAGCTCACTTTCCCCAGACCCAGGTGCAAACCGGGTACAACTTGTGTAGCTACACAGGGGTCCAAAAGGTAAGAGGGGCCACTACCACTTCCAAAACAGGTGGAATTGTCTGTGTCCACTCATGCCCAGACCTGAATCCAATTGTGAATCTTTAAATCATTATGTATCGATGCATCCAATGCCGGGGTCTGGGAGGCTGTGGTTGGTGTTACCGAAAAGGATGATTGCAACAGACTCCATGGATGGGCAGCTTATGACTGGTAGTGAACAGAAGGGCGGCTATATTAAAGGGGCCAGAGCCGTACTTATAAGCAGAGGCCCACATGACGGTGATTGGGCCAGGAGAGAAAAATAAAGTTTGAATGGGGTCTATGGGATTGGATCAATAGGGAGTGGGAGGGGATAGTAAAAGGGAGTATAAAAGGAAAAGTGTGGGAAAAGGGGCCATTCCTGTGGGGACAGCAATGGGAAAAGTCTCACCTGCACACCCTCTTTTTTCAGGGAATTTAGAGATATCTAATGGAAATATATAGTACAGACCAAAAGTTTGGACACACCTTCTCATTTAAAGATTTTACTGTATTTTCATGACGATGAAAATTGTACATTCACACTGAAGACATCAAAACTATGAAATAACACATGTGGAATTATATACTTAACAAAAAAGTGTGAAACAACTGAAAATATGTCTTATATTCTAGGTTCTTCAAAGTAGCCACCTTTTGCTTTGATGACTGCTTTGCATACTCTTGGCATTCTCTTGATGAGCTTCAAGAGGTAGTCACTGGAAATGGTTTTCACTTCACAGATGTCCCCTGTCAGGTTTAATAAGTGGAATTTCTTGCCTTATAAATGGGGTTGGGACCAACAGTTGTGTTGTGCAGAAGGCAGGTGGAGACACAGCTGATAGTCCTACTGAATAGACTGTAAGAATTTGTATTATGGCAAGAAAAAAGCAGCTAAGTAAAGAAAAACGAGTGGCCATCATTACTTTAAAAAATGAAGGTCAGTCAGTGCGAAAAATTGGGAAAACTTAGAAAGTGTCCCCAAGTGCAGTTGCAGTAACCATCAAGCGCTACAAAGAAACTGGCTCACATGAGGACCGCCCCAAGAAAGGAAGACCAAGAGTCACCTCTGCTTCTGAGGATAAGTTTATCCGAGTCACCAGCCTCAGAAATCTCCGGTTAACAGCAGCTCAGATTAGAGACCAGGTCAATGCCATACAGAGTTCTAGCAGCAGACACATCTCTACAACAACTGTTAAGAGGAGACTTTGTGCAGCAGGCCTTCATGGTAAAATAGCTGCTAGGAAACCACTGCTAAGGACAGGCAACAAGCAGAAGAGACTTGTTTGGGCTAAAGAACACAAGGAATGGACATTAGACCAGTGGAAAGGTGAACGGATGGACTCTACATGCCTGGTTCCCACCGTGAAGCATGGAGGAGGAGGTGTGATGGTGTGGGGGTGCTTTGTTGGTGACACTGTTGGGGATTTATTCAAAATTGAAGGCATACTGAACCAGCATGGCTACCACAGCGTCTTGCAGCAGCATGCTATTCCATCCGGTTTGCGTTTAGTTGGACCATCATTTATTTTTCAACAGGACAATGACCCCAAACACACCTCCAGGCTGTGTAAGGGCTATTTGACCAAGAAGGAGAGTGATGGGGTGCTACGCCAGATGACCTGGCCTCCGCAGTCACCAGACCTGTACCCAATCGAGATGATTTGGGGTGAGCTGGATCGCAGAGTGAAGGCAAAAGGGCCAACAAGAGCTAAGCATCTCTGGGAACTCCTTCAAGATTGTTGGAAGACCATTTCCGGTGACTACCTCTTGAAGCTCATCAAGAGAATGCCCAGATTGTGCAAAGCAGTCATCAAAGCAAAAGGTGGCTACTTTGAAGAACCTAGACTATAAGATATATTTTCAGTTGTTCCACACTTTTTTGTTAACTATTTAATTCCACATGTGTTAATTCATAGTTTTGATGCCTTCAGTGTGAATGTACAATTTTCACAGTCATGAAAATACAGAAAAATCTTTAAATGAGAAGGTGTGTCCAAACTTTTGGTCTGTACTGTATATTGTTATGTTTTATGACTCGGGCTTATGATGAAGGTTATAAATTTTTACTGTGAGTCACAGTGGCTGGGGCAGTAGGGGGTGTAACATACCTGGCGGCGCCCTTGCATGGTGGTCCATCTCCCACTGTGCAAGAGCGCGCACTTGATCTCCAGTCCAGAATGTCTCTCTGGCTTCCCTCCATGCTGTCTGTTTGTGTCTGTTTCTGCTGCTTAAGGGCGGCGCCCGATCACTTCCTGCTTTTTGTACCTGCTGTGGGTCACACCCCTTGTGCGTCCTCAGCCTATTGCTGTCTGTCACCTGGTATATAACCCAGCTGCTCCAATCAATCCCCGCCTGAGCATTGTGTTTCATTCAGTGTGTGCTTTCACTCTGAAGGTGCCAGGTCCCGTTCTGTGTTCTCTTGCCTGCCTATCCTGGAGGCTGTATTTCCAGGCCTGTCTGAACACGCTCCTAGCCTGTTCCTCCCGCCTTCTAGGGGCCGATTACCTAGACCCGCTCCTGTATCTTGTCTGTCCTGTCTGAACACGCTCCTAGCCTGTTCCTCCTGCCTTCTAGGGGCCGATTACCTAGACCCGCTCCTGTATCTTGTCTGTCCTGTCTGAACACGCTCCTTGCCTGTTCGTCCCGCCTCTCTGGGGGCCGTATTCCCAGACCCGCTCCTGTATCCCGCTGCAGTGTCGGTCTCTTCCGCACACTCAGTTCCAGTCTGAACTCTCTCCTATCCTTTACCTGTTTTGCCTCTATGTCCGTTCCTTTCCTTTTTCTGCAGAGTCTGAACTCGTACCTAACTCCTGCTTGTTGTCTCTGTACTCCCGTTTGTGTGTTTGTGGTCCACTCGCTGCTTCACTGCAGGTACCTTGTGGGTGTCTGGCTCTGCCTTTCCCTTCCTGTCTGTTCCGTGTGAACAGAGCCCTGTTCCCCCTGCTCAGTCTCGCTCTGCTCTGACTCCTTTGCTCACTGCTCCGGCAGTCTCGTCCTGCTCTGCTCTTGCTCACCGCTCCAGGCGGTCTCGTCCTGCTCTGCTCTTGCTCACCGCTCCAGGCGGTCTCGTCCTGCTCTGCTCTTGCTCACCGCTCCAGGCGGTCTCGTCCTGCTCTGCTCTTGCTCACCGCTCCAGGCGGTCTCGTCCTGCTCTGCTCTTGCTCACCGCTCCAGGCGGTCTCGTCCTACTCTGTTCTTGCTCACCGCTCCAGGCGGTCTCGTCCTGCCCTGCTCTTGCTCACCGCTCCAGGCGGTCTCGTCCTGCCCTGCTCTTGCTCACCTCTCCAGGCGGTCTCGTCCTGCCCTGCTCTTGCTCACCGCTCCGGGCGGTCTCGTCCTGCCCTGCTCTCGCTCTCCTCTCTGGGCGGCCTCACTCTGCTGTGTTTGTCCGCCACATCTGTGGTTCTGTTCCAGAGTCCCAGTGTGTACTGGGTCCTATCCCGCCTGTGTTCCTACCTGCTAGTGCCTTCGTGTCTGCACTCTAGCCGTGCTTGCCTGTACCCCCCTGCCTGCATACCCGCCTGCCTGCATACCAGTCGTGCCTGCCTATTCCCACCAGTCTGTGTGCCAGCCTAACCAGTCTGTTCCTGTATTCCCCTGTGTGGGTCAACAGCCGTGTCCGGGGTCTGTCCTGGAGTAGCACCTGGTCCCTCTGCTCGGTTCCTCCTTGGTGCACTGGCGACGTATGCCGTCGTGCGACCCTGGTCGGATCGGGTGAATACCTAGTTACGCCCCTCCAGGCATTCACTCTCCGGCACGGTCCAGTGGAATCACACGCACACGCCGCTCAGCCCGGGCGTGTGCATTACAGCATGCTCAGGCCATGGTTCCCGTTGAGCCCCACGGCCTTCGCTCTCTGAGACGTTTTCCAGCGAATACATGCATTAAAAATAAATAAATACAATTTTTTTTTCTCTAGCTGAGTTCCTGGCTAATTACGCACCCGTCCAGATGGATCTATCTGCTCTCGTTCCTGCGGATCCGCCACGTTACTATGGGGATCCAAGACAAAGTCGTGCATTTGTGGAGCAATGCATGCTACACTTCAAGTTCTACCCTCTATGTTTTCCCACCGATCGGGTTAAGGTGGCATTCATTATGTCTAACCTAGCGGGTGATGCCTTGGAATGGATCAACCCCCTATGGGAAACACAGGATCCTATCGTCCTGGACATAATGGCCTTCCTGGTGGCCTTTCTAATGGTCTTCGATGATCCTAACCCGGAGGCTCCTGCTGAAGCTTCACTTCGCAATATCCCGGAGCAGCCCCGATGGGTAATGTGTGTGGGTAGCGCAATAGTCCTCCAGCCCAATGAGACTACTGCCCACCCAGAATCCTCACAGGGTGACTCCGCTCTCCGGAATACTTCTCCCAACCTCAAGAGGCAGTCCAGACATGTTAGACGTAGAGGCAAGCCGTCACGCCAGGGTCTGTCCTCCCTGAGACCTCCTGACCCCAACCTTGAAGTCCCTACTGAAGCTTCATCTCCCTGTGTCCCGGAGAAGCCCCAACAGGTAATGTGCGTGGGTAGTGCACCAGTTCTCCTGCCCGAAGAGACTACTGCCCATCCAGACTCCACACAGGAGAACTTCCTGCACCCGGCATCAGATGCTTCACCCACTTTAACCGGTGTGCATGTCCAAGGATGCTCCGAAGCTGTGATTACCTCAGAGTCTGTGCACCTCTACTACCTGGCGGAGGACCCCCAGTTGCCTCCTGAATCCTCCGGGATACCACTCGATGACAAATGGAGAGAGACTTCTCTACACCTGGTACTCGATACTTTGTCCGCTCCGTCCTGTGAGCCTGACAATGGGTACCCCAAAGTAGTAGTTACCCCCGAGTCTCTACACCCCTCCGACCAGGCGGAGGACCTCCAGTTGTCTCCAGAACCCTTCGGGGTGCTACCTGGTAGCGAAAGGACAGAGACTCTCCTATACTCTGTACCTGATACCTCGCTCGCTTCGTCCAGTGAGTCCAACCTAGTGTACTCTGAAGCAGAGGTTACCCATGAGTCTCTACACCCCTCCGACCAGGCGGAGGACCTCCAGTTGTCTCCAGAACCCTTCGGGGTGCTACCTGGTAGCGAAAGGACAGAGACTCTCCTATACTCTGTACCTGATACCTCGCTCGCTTCGTCCAGTGAGTCCAACCTAGTGTACTCTGAAGCAGGGGTTACCCATGAGTCTCTACACCCCTCCGACCAGGCGGAGGACCTCCAGTTGTCTCCGGAACCCTTCGGGGTGCTACCTGGTAGCGAAAGGACAGAGACTCTCCTATACTCTGTACCTGATACCTCGCTCGCTTCGTCCAGTGAGTCCAACCTAGTGTACTCTGAAGCAGAGGTTACCCATGAGTCTCTACACCCCTCTGACCAGGCGGAGGACCTCCAGTTGTCTCCAGAACCCTTCGGGGTGCTACCTGGTAGCGAAAGGACAGAGACTCTCCTATACTCTGTACCTGATACCTCGCTCGCTTCGTTCAGTAAGTCCAACCTAGTGTACTCCGAAGCAGAGGTTACTCCCGAGTCTCTACACCCCTCCGACCGGGCGGAGGACCTCCAGTTGTCTCCAGAACCCTTCGGGGTGCCACCTGGTGGTGAATGGACAGAGACTTTCCTATACTCGGTACCCGATACCTCGCCTGCTTCGTCCAGTGAGTCCGACCTAGTGTACTCTGAAGCAGATGTTTTCTCCGAGCCTCTGCACTCTTCTGACCCGGCGGAGGACCTCCAGTTGTTTCCTGAATCCTCCGGGGTACCACCAGATAACAAAGAGACAGTGATTTTTCCTCATCCTGTACCTGATAACCCGTCTATTTCTTCCTGTGAGCTTGACAAGATGTACCTCGAAGCAGAGTTTACCCCCAAGTCTCTGCTACCCTCCAACCCGGTGGAGGACTTCCAGTTGTCTCCTGTACCCTCTGGGGTGCCACCTGAAAATATGTGGAGAGAGACTTCCTTGTGTGCTGTTCCTGGTACTCCACCCGTTTCGTCTGTTGCTGAGGATGGCTGGATAGGAGGTAGCATCCTAGCTAACCAGATGAGACCAGTTTTTCCTGTGGACAGTGGGAGTGATCTCCTTAAAGTGAAGGATTGGCCCTCGAATTCCCTGCGGAAGATTCTGGCAGGCCTGAAGAAGAGGGGGCATAAGGGGGGGTACTGTAACATACCTGGCGGCACCCTTGCATGGTGGTCCATCTCCCACTGTGCAAGAGCGCGCACTTGATCTCCAGTCCAGAATGTCTCTCTGGCTTCCCTCCATGCTGTCTGTTTGTGTCTGTTTCTGCTGCTTAAGGGCGGCGCCCGATCACTTCCTGCTTTTTGTACCTGCTGTGGGTCACACCCCTTGTGCGTCCTCAGCCTATTGCTGTCTGTCACCTGGTATATAACCCAGCTGCTCCAATCAATCCCCGCCTGAGCATTGTGTTTCATTCAGTGTGTGCTTTCACTCTGAAGGTGCCAGGTCCCGTTTTGTGTTCTCTTGCCTGCCTATCCTGGAGGCTGTATTTCCAGGCCTGTCTGAACACGCTCCTAGTCTGTTCCTCCCGCCTTCTAGGGGCCGATTACCTAGACCCGCTCCTGTATCTTGTCTGTCCTGTCTGAACACGCTCCTAGCCTGTTCCTCCTGCCTTCTAGGGGCCGATTACCTAGACCCGCTCCTGTATCTTGTCTGTCCTGTCTGAACACGCTCCTTGCCTGTTCGTCCCGCCTCTCTGGGGGCCGTATTCCCAGACCCGCTCCTGTATCCCGCTGCAGTGTCGGTCTCTTCCGCACACTCAGTTCCAGTCTGAACTCTCTCCTATCCTTTACCTGTTTTGCCTCTATGTCCGTTCCTTTCCTTTTTCTGCAGAGTCTGAACTCGTACCTAACTCCTGCTTGTTGTCTCTGTACTCCCGTTTGTGTGTTTGTGGTCCACTCGCTGCTTCACTGCAGGTACCTTGTGGGTGTCTGGCTCTGCCTTTCCCTTCCTGTCTGTTCCGTGTGAACAGAGTCCTGTTCCCCCTGCTCAGTCTCGCTCTGCTCTGACTCCTTTGCTCACTGCTCCGGCAGTCTCGTCCTGCTCTGCTCTTGCTCACCGCTCCAGGCGGTCTCGTCCTGCTCTGCTCTTGCTCACCGCTCCAGGCGGTCTCGTCCTGCTCTGCTCTTGCTCACCGCTCCAGGCGGTCTCGTCCTGCTCTGCTCTTGCTCACCGCTCCAGGCGGTCTCGTCCTACTCTGTTCTTGCTCACCGCTCCAGGCGGTCTCGTCCTGCCCTGCTCTTGCTCACCGCTCCAGGCGGTCTCGTCCTGCCCTGCTCTTGCTCACCTCTCCAGGCGGTCTCGTCCTGCCCTTCTCTTGCTCACCGCTCCGGGCGGTCTCGTCCTGCCCTGCTCTCGCTCTCCTCTCTGGGCGGCCTCACTCTGCTGTGTTTGTCCGCCACATCTGTGGTTCTGTTCCAGAGTCCCAGTGTGTACTGGGTCCTATCCCGCCTGTGTTCCTACCTGCTAGTGCCTTCCTGTCTGCACTCTAGCCGTGCTTGCCTGTACCCCCCTGCCTGCATACCCGCCTGCCTGCATACCAGTCGTGCCTGCCTATTCCCACCAGTCTGTGTGCCAGCCTAACCAGTCTGTTCCTGTATTCCCCTGTGTGGGTCAACAGCCGTGTCCGGGGTCTGTCCTGGAGTAGCACCTGGTCCCTCTGCTCGGTTCCTCCTTGGTGCACTGGCGTCTTATGCCTTCGTGCGACCCTGGTCGGATCGGGTGAATACCTAGTTACGCCCCTCCAGGCATTCACTCTCCGGCATGGTCCAGTGGAATCACATGCACACGCCGCTCAGCCCGGGCGTGTGCATTACAGGGGGGGTCTTTGGGGTTGGTGGAATTTTTTATGGGTGGGAATTTACAGAGATGGTTCCCTTCAGGATGGAATTACTAATTGGCTGATCTGGCACTTAGTGGGGCTCTGGACAGGGGTGTACTCTTGGAGCCAGTGGTGGTGTTTCCTTTACCACTGATTGTGGTGTGGTGCCCTTGAGCTTAGGGTCACGGCTGAGAGTAAAATAATTCTATGGAAAAATGCTTTGTTCTACATGTGCCGGATCTTGTAGCCCCAAGGACCTCCGCCAATTCTCTCATTGGTTATTGTTGTTTGTTAATAAATGGCCGATATGGCAAATTATATCCAAAAAAGAAAGTCTCCTGTGTATCATTTATTATAAGTTAAGTGGTATGAGACACTGCTTGGGGAGAAAGAAAATAATTAATATGAGGGATGGTTTCAGGAGAACGATTTGTGCCATACACCGTCATGATCACAGATATATTTTTTTAAATGTCAGAAATGTATTTTTTAACATTTTGATTTATTTGATTAACAGTTCTGCACACAGAGATATTCCCCTAAGGCCACATTCACACATTCAGTATTTGGTCAGTATTTTACATCAGTATTTGTAAGTTAAAACCAGGAGTGGGTGATAAATACAGAAGTAGTCACGTGTTTCTATTATACTTTAACTCTGATTCTTCCACTCCTGGTTTTGGCTTACAGATACTGATGCAAAATACTGAGCAAATACCGAATGTGTGAATGTGGCCTAAGAAAGACAAAACCTCACTTTTATTTTTGTAAATATTCAGGTTTCGGATTTTATTAACCTTTATGATTAACCAGCAGCACTGTAGTTGTTCAATACTAAAATGAATCATTAAAAATAAAAATTGTGCACCCCGTGTATATCTGTATACTGTATGTATACATCTGCAAAAGTTTGGTTCCCCATCCTTCAAATTTGATATCTATCTATCTATCATTGTGACATTAGAATAAAAATGATGTCACAAGTGATGTGATGACATCACCGCATTCTATATCCCAGTGTTCCGTCCTAAGGGAAACCACTGCCTTACAGACTCCCAAGGGTGAGGCAGCCCCTTTTGTTTTTTGTGACAAACGAAGCAAAAATTGATTTTAAAATGGATAATTACAGAAGAGCCCAAAGAGATCGGGTTCTCAGAGAGAAGAGAGGAATAAATGAAGAGCAGGTACTATTGTTCGCTTTAGGGCGAAAAGACTTTATACTACCGGACATTGAAACTGACGCCTCAAAAATGGCGTCCAAACGTCAAATTCTAGACAAAATGAGAAAGACCAAAAGACATGAGATCCTTACAGAGAGAAGGAAAATGGAGACCCTCACGGAGTCTCACTCTGCAGCCTCCGCTGAGCTTCAGAAGGCCATTCTTATCTCCTTGAAAAAACTCGGAGATCTGGTCCCTGAAATACGGAGGAGAAACAAAGAAGCCATCCTCAATAAGAGGAGAAACATCAATGCAGAGTTAGAGCTGGAAGAGGTTCTCCAAGAGACACCGAGACAAGTGACATCCTCCAGATCTGAAAGTCTGGAGGCACCGAAACTACAAAGAGTGGCAGCCCAGAAGAGGATCAGGAACAGCAGAGACTGGGTTGTCCAATGTAGAAGACGTCTCATCTATGCCAACCCCATTATAAATGGGAATGGTGCATTACGGAGGTCGAGGTCATCAGCTGAAAACATCTCCATCCCAGAGAACAAACAGCTGAGTGTTTCTCCACCAAACACATCACTGGATACAGATGGACCAGGTAAGATGGATCTGCTCAGTGTAATAAGACTGGGGGTGAGGAGGATTATACTCCTAATATTATGTACTGGCATCAATTATCACAAGTGCAGAAAAACTGTCCTTGTTGCCCATAGCAACCAATCACAATGCAGCTTTCATTGTTCCATAGAATGTTAAGAGATGGAATCTATGCTGTGATTCGTTGCTATGGACAACAGGGACATTTTTATTATTGGACAGTTTTGATAAATGAGAGCCCAAATATTAGACATTTCCTGCTCATTTGCATAATTCTATTTAAAATTATAATATTTTCTTTTAGCTATATTTGTTAACCCCTTCTTGACCGGGTAACATTTCGTTGTTTTTTCCTTCCTCCTTCGAAAACCCATAACTATTTATTTTTTAATTTGTCTCCCAATGTAGCTGTATGCGGACTTGATTTTTTAGTGGACCGAGCTGTAGTTTTGAACATTATTTATTTTACTATTCAATGTTCTGGAAAATGGGGAAAAAGATTCAAAATGAAAAAGTGATTCCGCCATTGTTTTTTTTTACTGTGTTCATTGAGTGGTAAAAATGACCTGACAAAATGATTCTCCATGTCAGTTACAACTATGATAATGCTGAACAGGCATAGGGGTTATAATTCACTGAACTGGTAGAAGAAAATTAGGAATTTTATAAAAAATAAATTGGTTTGTGTCCCTATATTCTGAGACATTATATCTTTTGGATTTTGATAGCTGGATGGAGCTGTGCGAGGACTTGATTTGGTTTTTTTTTGCGTGACAAGTTGTAGCTTTTATAGATAACTTTCTCGGGTAGACAAGACATTGTGATATATTTTATTACAATTTATTAGATGTATACTGCGCCCTCACAAAAACACTATTCTGGTCTTTACATTTATTTTCTCATTTCAGTGTTTACTGTTTGGGTTAATTAATGTTCCGGATGTGGTTATACTAGATATTCAAATTATTACTATTATTATTATTAATGGGGAAGTATTTTTTTTACATTTTATTATTTTTTTTACTTTTTTTTGTTACTTCTTTTCTTTAGTCTCCTTTGGGGACTTGAACCTGCGATTTTCTGATCGCTTCTACTAGATACTGTGATAGAACTGAATATAGCTAAATTAAAAATCTCATATGAAAGCCAGGCTGGTCTTAACAGGAAGAGGAAAAGACAGGGGCTTTCAGCAGGCTCAGATATTCATTTCCAATAATGTGTTCACTAAGGGGTTCAAATTTTTTATATCATCTCAGCAGATGGAATCGATAAGACGCCCTACGACACAACGGACATACCGGCACAAAGCCTTGATGATGCCAGTTTACAGATTTCTGACCCAAGAGAACTGGTCCACACAGACCAACCTATAGACTTTTCCAATCTCGAGTTCTGGAAAGTTCTTGGAAAAGGAAACTATGGAAAAGTAAGTATCAATTTATATTGTCCGTGTTCCCAATGTATCCTGCACCAGATACACAGGAGAGATGTACATATTCATTACAGGATGCTCATATGTAATGATAATTGGGATTAACTAGTGAACTACTACACAGTAATAGATGAGAGTTTGGTCTGATCTGTTGTGATTTTTCTCCAGGTCGTCTTGGCATCAGATCCAGTCAGTGAAGGACTGCTGGCCATCAAAATCATGGACAAAAGTTCTTGTGAGGACTTAATCTCTACAGAGCTAGAAGTCCTGAGAATGGCTGCCGGGTGCCCCTACCTAATGACTATGCGGGCGTTTAGGGAAACACCTACGGAGTATGAAATAGCCATGGACTATATGGTCGGAGGAGACCTGTTTGGCCACATGAAAGATTCAATAATGTTTAACACAAAGACAATAAGGTAAATGTCCGGTACTGAATGTGAATAATCCGCTGCCGGCACATTGTAGTCTTAGATCAATGGACAATGACAACAGGAGAAACTAATGATGTGAAAAGGACACGTGTGTGATCTCCTCATGTTCTCTGTATGATTGTGCATGTAACCACTGATCCATCCTTTCTACTCCACAGACTCTTTGCGGCAGAGATGGTGTGCGGACTCCAGTTCCTGCATGAACGCGGCGTCATACATAGGTAATCATTTCACCTTCATAAATCTGTCACCTGTGACTCTCTGTTGTCTCCTTACATATCTATTGTAGAAAGTTCTTTCCATGAATTGTCCTCACAATCAGTGTCTGCTCCTTCTCCCTGCAGTGACCTGAAGCCAGAGAACATCCTCCTCCAAGACACCGGACACATCAAAATCTCAGACTTTGGCTTAGCAGCCATGAATGTATTTGAGGGTGACATAGTGGAATATACTGCTGGCACTAAGGGTTACATAGCGCCCGAGGTAAGGAACATCTCTGTGTGATTGATGTCGATAGTAGGATTGAGGGATAATCTGATCCCAATGTATTCTGCTCATATCTAATCACAGACGGGTCCTCATAGTCTCTGTGTGTAAATCCCCTTCCCGGTATATTCAGATTCTCTCCAATCTCATGTTCCCATAGGTAATGGACGGTGAAGGATACAACCATCTGGCAGACTCCTTTTCCTTTGGCGTAATCTTATATGACGCGCCCCCTGGGACATATTCCTTTTTGAGGGGAATACCCGGCACCGGATCAGATGGGGTGTTGTAGTCTCCGAGCGGCTGTGACCCGGTCCCATGCCCAGGGCGTCAAGCTATGTGTTATGTGGCAGTCCTTACTGATGTTATTAGAGTTCTTTTTGTGTCGACTACGCCACCCGTTGTAATGCGGTCACTGTGGCCGCCGCTGCAGCAGGGTCCGCTGAGGCTGATGGTGGATGTGCAGCTTGGTGGGATAACCCCCAACGGGAGGGGTATAGCCTCAGAGGGGACAGGCGCAGAGGATGGGGGTTGTGGTGGTGCAGCATAGATGATAAAGGAAGACAGAGTCGGGTTGTGCAGTTAAGGGTTTTACTCACTGCTGATGTTCCTGGTCACTCTAGCTCCAAGTGACCACCCGAGCCGTGCTGCGTCCACCAGGTCCTGGATCCGGCCAACCCCCAAACAAGTCCGGAGCGTGGCCCTGAGCTCCCCCTCTGTCCTTTCTTCAGCCGTCCCCACCAGTGATTCACCTAAGTCCAGCTCCCTCGGGCCTTCTGTTGGGCAACCTTTGGCCTTAGGTTCCCTGACCCTTCCTGTGGTGTGCCTTCAGGGTGAATGTAGTGGGTGACCGTGACAGACACTGCCCACGGTCTCCGGTCTCTGGCTGGGGAATGTCTTTACCCCCACCAGCTTGGGTTCCGGTACCCTCTTGCTGACTCCTCACCCGGTGCTCTAATTTGGGTTCTTGGGTCCCTTCTTTGTCTCCCTCTGGGTCTTTCTTCACTCCACTCTCTCTCTTCAGGGCCTCTCTTTCTTTCAGCTGCTCCTCTGCCAGCTTCCGCTCCTCCTCTCCTGCTGACTTGTCCTCTGCACTGACTGACTCTCTGCGTCTGACAGGCTCCTCTGCGTCTGACCCTGATCCTAGTTGGTGCCCTCCTTATATATCCCTCTATGTGTGAGCTCAGGTGACCAGCACCCAATGAGCTCCTATCACTACCCAGACTGCTCCCCCTATCTGCCCCTACACTACATGGGATGTTCCTCCCCCCTCCCACTCCAGCCAGGAACAGGCTCGGTCGCACCTGCACATTTCTAAGTGGGAGTGCCGTCGGCCTGCTCCCCGGAAATGGGATGTATGTAGTGCATGCAGTCTATCTGAGCTCAGTTCCACACTCCATCCTTACCCGGGAGTGGAATATCACACCTCTGGCTGAGGTGCAATACCCCTGTAGCAGCCGGATCCTCAGGGTGCTACATTCCCCCCTGGCAAATCACAGCACGTCCTCGGGCTGTAAAGACATAAAACACCATAACATACAAAATTTTTTTTTTTTTTCATATAAACATATAAAACATATAAAACATTATATAAAACAGTAGATATATTTATATAAATAACATTCTCGTCGTCTCTTTCCTTCTTCCTCCTCTGGTCACCGTGCAACTCGTGACCAGGTAAAGTGCGACCGAAAAGCAGTTTCTCATAAAACCAGTAGGGGGCGCCTTAGAAAGCGCAACTATGTACAGGGGAGTTTGGCCGTTCTCAGTCCCCGGCCAAGTAAAGGGATGGCTGCTCACAGTCCTCAGCCTGGTTTGGGTAGGGGACACACGGGTTAAACTGTTCACTGGTCCCTACGGGGACTAAACTTTAAAGCAGCCACGGTTACTTGGGTACCCCGACAGGTAACTATATACAGTCCTTTGTACTATCTCAGTCATAGTACCTTCTAGCCTTGAACCCGTCCGGGTCTTCTGGCTCCTCCTCCCTACACCGCAACTCCTCCTCTGTCAGGCGATGCACGTGGAGGGCGTAAGGTCCCTTGGCACACTTGTGCCGGGTGAACGTTACCTCGTCACCGACGTAGAGGTCACGGCCTTTGTGACCCTCTGGCAGGTGGGACTCGACATCCCGTCGGGTAACGAAGACGTCACCCATGGTGTTCCGGTCCTTTATGAAGCCCCACCCATGCTGCGCATTAAACTTTATTACCGTCCCGATGGTACGGGGACGATCTGCTGCATAGGGGTCCCTTCTGGTCCGACTCTTTTGCTCCGCGCTGCGGGTCCGGGCCCATTGCTCTCTGACCCGCCTCTCCTCCCGTTCTCTCTTAAACTCGGCCAGCTGTTGACGGCAACACTCTGTGCGTTCAGCTGCAGCTGCCCGAGTCTCTCCGGTGAACCCCATCAAATCTTCTCCCGTGGGGTCCCACACGAATTGGGCTTCTTCTAGTGGAGGCGAGACCCGAGTCACGGGCTTTGGAGCCGGGATCAGGGGCTCACACAGGGGACCTAACTTCTTTTGTCGCTCCAGTTCCAAGAATTCTTCGGGCCAGATGAAGGGCCGCCCGTCCGGCCACGCTAGCTGGCTGAAGGGGTCCTCTCCCAGATTTGGCACCCTTGATGTTACGGGTGCGGGCGCGATGGTGGGGGCGCCCAGGTTGCCCAGGCCTTGCGGCCAGGCCGGGGGCATCTGGAAGGTAAATGGAACTGTTAACACGGCGGCACCCTGGGCCACCTGGCCTTGCGACCAGGCCGGAGGCTCCGCGGAGGTAGATGGCTCTGCTGGGGATGCGGCGCCCGGAAACGCTAGGCCTTGCGACCAGGCCGGAGGCTTCCCTTCCTTCGCCACGCTCCGGGTCACGACGCGTGACGTCACTGGGGTCGCGACGGCGGCTTCCGGTCGGGGCCTAGTCGGTGGCGGTGTCATGGCGGTCTCGGGTACGGCAGGGGGACTTTCGGGCTCTGCGACGGGGAGCTGGGGCAGGTAAGTGGTCTTCCGGTATGGGGTATAGGCATCCCCCTTACCTGCTGCCATGCGTCTCGCTCCCTCTTCTGCGCCGTCTCCGGCCTTGGGTCCTCCCGCGTCATCCGCAGAGGTAGTCGGTGTCTTCTTCCAAGGGAGCGGGTTCCGTGGACGGGTTCCAGCTTGCTGGGCCATCTCCCGGCCCCACTCCGCCAGGATCTCCCTCTGCACTCGGGCCATCCTTCCCGCGAGGCCCTCCAGGGCACTCCGCGCGCACTCCCGATCTCGGGGAAGCTGCGCCAGGATCTCCGCTAAGCCTAGCGGGGTTGTTGACTCTAGCAGGCTCCTGACCATCGGGTCGGTGCTGCTCTGCTCTTCTTCCGGCAGGCTCCTGGCCAGCGGGCCGGTGCTGCTCTGCTCTCCTCTTTCTTCCTTTTGCAGGCTCCTGGCCAGCGGGCCGGTGCTGCACTGCTGCCGCTCCATTCCCGGGTCTACTCTTTCTCTCCTCGACTCCGGGTGCTCTTGCTCTGGACACCTCGCCTCCGGGTGCGCTCGTTCTAGACTGCTCCAAGCGACACCCATCTTTGCTCTTTTCTTTCGTCTCCTCCCACTTCGAGGGCGGTCCCGGGGCAACTCGGTGACTGTCAGCTCCAGGGGTAGTTCTTTCACGCTGACTGACACCTCCAGCATCACAGTCTCTGTTGGTGGGGGCGGTTTCCACTTTTGGCGCCATTTTCTGTCCCGGCCCACGATGGGAGGTGGCCTCTTGCCCTCCTTTGGCACGCCCATAATGGCGTCCGCTGCTCTTCCAAGGCGGGAAATCTGCGGTTTTGGCGGGAATCGCTTCCCAGTGGCGGGAAACTCTGCAGATGGCGGGAACAAGCTGGAAATGGCGGACAATCGGCGGGAAACGACTGGTGATGGAGTCCGATGGCGTGGACCCTCCGGAACCGGCAGGAGTCTTCTTTCTGAGGTAAACTTGCACTTTTCTTCAGGCACGCAGTACCCGGGTGTTGCGGGCACGTAATCCTGCCGACTACGCCAAAGTTGACGCGCCCCCTGGGACATATTCCTTTTTGAGGGGAATACCCGGCACCGGATCAGATGGGGTGTTGTAGTCTCCGAGCGGCTGTGACCCGGTCCCGTGCCCAGGGCGTCAAGCTATGTGTTATGTGGCAGTCCTTACTGATGTTATTAGAGTTCTTTTTGTGTCGACTACGCCACCCGTTGTAATGCGGTCACTGTGGCCGCCGCTGCAGCAGGGTCCGCTGAGGCTGATGGTGGATGTGCAGCTTGGTGGGATAACCCCCAACGGGAGGGGTATAGCCTCAGAGGGGACAGGCGCAGAGGATGGGGGTTGTGGTGGTGCAGCATAGATGATAAAGGAAGACAGAGTCGGGTTGTGCAGTTAAGGGTTTTACTCACTGCTGATGTTCCTGGTCACTCTAGCTCCAAGAGACCACCCGAGCCGTGCTGCGTCCACCAGGTCCTGGATCCGGCCAACCCCCAAACAAGTCCGGAGCGTGGCCCTGAGCTCCCCCTCTGTCCTTTCTTCAGCCGTCCCCACCAGTGATTCACCTAAGTCCAGCTCCCTCGGGCCTTCTGTTGGGCAACCTTTGGCCTTAGGTTCCCTGACCCTTCCTGTGGTGTGCCTTCAGGGTGAATGTAGTGGGTGACCGTGACAGACACTGCCCACGGTCTCCGGTCTCTGGCTGGGGAATGTCTTTACCCCCACCAGCTTGGGTTCCGGTACCCTCTTGCTGACTCCTCACCCGGTGCTCTAATTTGGGTTCTTGGGTCCCTTCTTTGTCTCCCTCTGGGTCTTTCTTCACTCCACTCTCTCTCTTCAGGGCCTCTCTTTCTTTCAGCTGCTCCTCTGCCAGCTTCCGCTCCTCCTCTCCTGCTGACTTGTCCTCTGCACTGACTGACTCTCTGCGTCTGACAGGCTCCTCTGCGTCTGACCCTGATCCTAGTTGGTGCCCTCCTTATATATCCCTCTATGTGTGAGCTCAGGTGACCAGCACCCAATGAGCTCCTATCACTACCCAGACTGCTCCCCCTATCTGCCCCTACACTACATGGGATGTTCCTCCCCCCTCCCACTCCAGCCAGGAACAGGCTCGGTCGCACCTGCACATTTCTAAGTGGGAGTGCCGTCGGCCTGCTCCCCGGAAATGGGATGTATGTAGTGCATGCAGTCTATCTGAGCTCAGTTCCACACTCCATCCTTACCCGGGAGTGGAATATCACACCTCTGGCTGAGGTGCAATACCCCTGTAGCAGCCGGATCCTCAGGGTGCTACATATATATGATGACTGTAGGTGACTGGCCATTCTATACCAGAGGCACAATGGACGAATACCACCAGTCTCTGTATGACGACATCCCTTCTTTTCCATCTGGGATCTGCTGTCATACCATGGATATCATAAAACGAGTGAGTAAGATCAGATGGACAATGATAATGGGGATTACAAGAAGATATAGAAGATAAGATATGGACAGTCCATAGACATTGTGTAATAATTTATCAGTAATAATACATAATATAATGACTAATGCTTTGTTTTCATTTTCTAGCTCCTCTGCAAAACTCCATCTGCCCGATCTGCCATTACATCATCCATCAGATCGCATCCGTTTTTCTATTCTTTACACTGGAGCGATGTGGAGTCCGGCAGAGCCGACCCACCATTCCCATATTACTATGTAAGTACAGCACATACAGACATCCAAAGTGTTATCACTACCCAGTAACACACTTACCCACTATACACTGTATCTACACACTTTCTTTTTATATATTTGCATAATATTAACAACTTTTATGCATAAAAATAAATATATAAAACATCTATGTTGCTTTTGGTTATATTTCTGACATGCTTTTTGGTATTTTTATTAATATCATGATAAGGTATTTTGCTGCCTTAGGCAGATGACGCAAATGGCTTCCCCCCCAAGAAAAGGAATAGGTGAGAAACTATGGTAACTGGACCTCTAACTTCCTCGTCTGATCCATCAGGTAACAAGCTCTGATGACCACTTCCTTTACAATGTCAGACCCAAGAATAGTCATGGAAACTAATATAGCTTAATTATAATGGGGGCCGTTTGGTTTCAATTAATGAGATACAATAGATGCAGCTTGTAACAAAACCGATGGTTGTTCTACTGCCGTATTCCTGTGTGGCGCCATCCTCTAACAGGGGGCAGACTGTCCATAGCCTACGTATTGCGGGAATTACCGCCAGAACATCGACCTGATTACAGCTCCTCTGCTCCTGTCCTGGGGGCAGCGTTCACATTGTCTTAAAGACACAAATGCATTTCAATGCAGAGAGGGAATGAGAACCAGGGCGCAGGCGTTGAGCGGTGTTAGTGACCCACTGACTCCGCTCACCTTTGTTCCTGTGTACCGGCTGTCAGCATGCTGAATGTTTGCGGCAGGAGGAAGGTGCCAGTTGACTGCAGGCGTTCAATAATGTCAATTTTTTTTCTTAAACTGCTCCCCCCTCAGAGAGGTAGCGTCCTAGGCGGGTGCCTACCCCTTCTCCCGGCCCTGCACTGGTGGTTCAGTTTGGATCCTCTTGCAGGAATAGTGCCATACACTATTGCAGTCAGTACAATGGAAATCATTGACTTGTCAAATTTAAAGGCTTTTTTGCGAAGAAGAGAAAAATGAAGACTGTTTACTGGGTTTTTTCAACCATAGCTGTGATTAAAGCAATGCTCCTTTGCTCATAGGGGAAATCAGTTTTATCAATCGCTTTGTTGGGGAGCTGTCCACTCCATTCTGGTCTTTCGGTCGTCCCACGTTACTTCTGACTCTCAGAATCCTACAGGATCTTATACGCGGTGTGGAAGACAATTTCTCTATATAATGAGCCTTGATGTGACTCTCACAAGAATGCAAAGTGAGATTCATTCACCTCTACATCACTAGTCAGAGCTGTAGACACCAGGTTAATTTAATGAAATATCAGACCACCACTTTCAGGCCATATTCACACGTTCAGTATTTGGTCAGTATTTTACCTCAGTATTTCTAAGTCCAAACCAGGTGAGGAACAATCAGAGGAAAAGTATAATAGAAACACGTCACCATTTCTGCATTTATCACCCACTCCTGGTTTTGCCTTACACATACTGATGTAAAATACTGACCAAATACTGAATGTGTGAACGTGGCATGACATTTATTGCACTAGTCCATGTGCCGTCTGTTTTTAATAACAGTTCCGTGTCTAATCCGTGAGACTCAGAGCAGGTTCTATTCTCATTCATTTTGCAGATCAGACTCAGCCATTAAAGTCTAAGGAAATCCATGTACAACGGATGAAGCACTGAAGACTTTTCTTTTCCTTTAGTGCTCCATCAGTGTTTCATCCATTTTTAATAGATCCATTAATAGTCAATGGATAAATAAAAGTTCAGACTGTCTACCTGCTTCAGTTTTTACAAATGTATGAGGAAAAAATATATCTATACAACACGGATATAAAATGGAGACAATGCGGAGACACATGGGAGAAAAAGGTTCTGTTTTACAAGGATATAGAAATAGACAAGGATTTGTGAATGTAGCGTCCTCTGAAGAATAGGTAAAATCCATCAAGCTAAAGACAAGACAGACTGATAACTCAGTGAGGAATACAATAGAAGCTGCCTATTGAAGTCTATGGAGAGGCTCCGGACATCACTAGGTAGGCTTCATTTCTACACATGAGCTTGATGTATCATCCATTACTTTTTCTGTACATTTATTAGCATTTGTTATGTTTGTAGCATGGTATTCTACAGTTAGCATTACTAGTCGTATATGCCTTTATATATGACGCGCCCCCTGGGCCGTGTGTGTGGGAATACCCGGAGCCGGGTCTCTGTGTGATGTCAGGGGTTGTAGTCTCCGTGGCGGCGACCCGGTCCCGTGGCTCAGGGTGGTCAAACCAGTGGCGGATCTGTTTACTAGGTTTTTAATGTTGAAATGTCCGACTACGCCACCCGTGGATTGCGATCACTGAGAACCGCCGCTGCAGGGCACACCGCTGAGGCTGATGTTGTGTGCGCAGCAGGGGGTAGTATAACTCCCCACGGGAGGAGTATAGCCTCAGGGCAGCATGTGTAGATGGTGAGGGTTGTGGTGCATAGGCGCAGCAGAAATGACTCAAAGTCCATGCAGTGCAGTTCAGGGTCTTTACTGTTGGTGATGAAGGAGACCCTGCTGGGAGTACTGGCTAACATTAGAGGCCTGGTCAGTCTGTGAGCAAACAAGAATCCCCCTGGCCAGGTGGAGGTGTAGGCCTTCCCGTCTAACTGCACTCTTCCTGGCTACCTTGCTGTAGTCGTGTAGTAGCCCACGTCCCTGAGTGTACCGTGTGGTGCTCACCCGTATGGCTGGTGACTTGGGGCCTTTGGTTCCTTCCGCTCCTCGATGGCGGTGCCGGTCACTTGCGTGTGACTGAGCCTCCGGGCTTTCTGCGGCCAGAGGACCTGAAATCCCCTGCCAGGTTGTTTCTGCTGCTGGATGTGAATATCCTCACAGCCTCGGACTCCGGTGTCCGGTTCTCTGCGTCTTCTGCCAGGACGAGCTCTGCTGCTCCAGTCCCTGGCTTTCAGCTCCTGTCTGCTACAGGGCTGCTTGCTGCTCTATCCCTCTCTCTGGAACTAACTAGCTAACCTCGCCCCAGATCCAGTTTATAAAGGGTAGGTTCCTCCCCTCCCTGGACTGGGGCCGGAGGCGTTGCATGCAAATGTGCTCCTGACCAGGAAAACCCATGCTCGCTCTCAGACATGGTATTTCTACCACTGTGGCAACCAGACCCCCTGGGGTGCCACATTCCCCCCTAGTAAACTTTAGTACTCCGGGACTAAACACTTTTTTTTTTTGAAAACACACATAACAGGGTATAAACAATAACACAACAATATATGTACAAGGAGTTCAGTCCTGATAGGTCACGGCGCTTCCGTAACCAGGTGTCCATGTCACCCAAGATGCATTTTGAGGGACCTGTCCCAAACCCTCCACGTAGGCCCTGGGGCGGCTACAGGGCATCGATGATCCGGCGTTGGACCACGTCTTCAGCCACCTCCACAGGTTTTTGTTCTGTGGTCTGGCCCAAAAGGGGCACTTAACAGGTGCAACTATTTACAAGGTACAGTTCCGGTTATTCATTGTCCATAACCTGTCCGTCCATAGACCCTGTCGGGTAACTTGAGAAACATAATCAGTATTGAGGTAACAAACATAAAACATTACAACATTTGCAATATACAGGTATATATCATTTCTCCTAGATTCTCCAGCGAGCGGGCTTCTGACCTCTAGTGCTCCTTGTTGACCTACGTAACACACTATCTGATGGTGTTATTTCTGGGTCCCCTGTTTCCACCCCTTGTGTAGTGGGCTCGCTAGTGTCTGCACTACAGGTGTTTGGAGATGTTACGGGTCGGTTGGGCAGCTTTCTGCGTACTCTTTGGCTTACCACGGGCACAGCAGGCTCACTACTAGCAGAGGGTTGATTCTCCTGGACTGCTGGTATGGAATCCTCTGCCTCCGGGGCCGGTTGCTCTTCCAATACTACTTGCTCTTCTGTAGGCCCTTGAGGGGCTGGCTGGAGAAAGGTAAGGACGGGTACCACAATAGCGTTGTTAATTTGTGTCCAGGACCGGGGAAATTCTCCGAGTACTGTACTGACCATTTCTTCCCTTTCCTCTGCGGGTTGAGGGCTATCTTGGTCTTCATCAGTGCTTTACAGCTGCTCGGGACACTTCTTCAGGTGGTCTCTAGAGACAGTGGCTGTGGTCTCTCCTCCATCCTTACTGATAACGCATACTTTCGGGTTTTCATGACTTGAGGGCAGTACTGTGTACGGGTCTTTCTCCCACTGGTCATCCAACTTATGGAGCCGCCTCTTCCTCTTCAAGACCTGCTCTCCAGGTGCCAGGGGAACAGCGGGAGCATGCTGGTTGTAAGTCCTCTCTTGCCTTTCTCTTGCTTGAGACAAACTTCTCTCAACACTCTCCTGCACTTTCCGGTACTGCTGCTGCCGTTCTGTATCCCAGTCTGCCTCTGGCGATGTATCCTCGGGTGTCAGGACTCCCATATCCAGGTCAATAAGCAGCTTACCAGGTCTTGCTCTCATTAGGTAAGCCGGGGTGCAGTTGGTGGAATTTACTGGGATGTGGTTATACAAGTCCACCAGATCAGGCAGTTTTTCAGGACACAGACTGCGTTCTTCCAGGGGCAACGTTTTCAGCAAGTCTATCACCACCTGGTTCATCTTCTCACACAATTCGTTGGTTTGGGGGTGATAGGGCGTTGTCCTTATCTTCTTGCAGCCATAGAGGTTGCAGAACTCCTAGAAGACCTCCGCTTCGAAAGCTGGACCTTGGTCAGTCAACACTTGCTCTGGATACCCGTGTGGATGGCAGAAGTGCTGCTGGAAGGCTCTAGCTGCTGTCTGAGCTGTTAAGTCCTTGACAGGGACAACCACCAGGAACTGGGAGTAGTGGTCTACGATGGTGAGAGCGTAGACGTACCCGGACCTACTTGGAGCCAGCTTCACATGGTCCAGGGCTACCAGTTCTAGTGGCTCCTTGGTGATGATGGGCTGCAGGGGAGTCTTCTGGCTGGCACGGTCCTTTCTTCTCAGGTTGCACGGGCCGCAGTCTCTGCACCATCTCTCAATGGCCCCTCTCATGCCTACCCAGAAGAACCGTTCACGCAACAGGAACTCCAACTTCTTCCATCCAAAGTGACCTGCTCCATCGTGGTATGCCTCCAGGACCATAGCCGCGTCTCGTCTCGGGACCACTACCTGCCAGGTCAGCTCATGTGTCCGGTAGTTAACAATTCTCCGGCACAGCTTCCCCTTGTAGAGAAGCAGTTTACTCTTCTCCTTCCACAGCTGTTTGGTCTCTTCCGGAGCGTCTGGGTCAAGGCGGGCATCAGCCTGTGTCAGCATCTCCTTTACCAGGCGGACGGCTGGGTCACTGTCTTGCGTCTCCGCCCAGCTGTAGTGGGGTAAGGGATTGAACGTGGCAGAGTGCTTGTCCCTTACATAGTGGGAACACTGGGTAATCTCATGACGGTGGAACGCAGGGAGTTCAATCTCTTCCAGTTCTTCTGGATCTTCCCCTCCGTCCGGCAAGTTCGGCATCCTGGACAGGGCGTCTGCGTTGGCATTTGTGCGTCCCGTCTGGTATTTGATTGTAAATTCATAGTTGGATAGGCGGGCCATCCATCTCTGCTCCAGGGCACCAAGTTTCGCAGTGTCCAGGTGTGTCAACGGGTTGTTGTCCGTGTACACGGTGAACTTGGAAGAGGCAAGGTAATGTTTAAAGCGTTCTGTAACTGCCCACACCACTGCCAGGAACTCTAGCTTGAAGGAGCTATAATTTTCGGGGTTTCTCTCTGTAGCCCGGAGCTTCCTGCTGGCATAAGCAATTACCCGTTCTCTGCCCTGTTGGATCTGGGACAGCACCGCCCCTAGTCCGATGTTGCTCGCGTCCGTGTGGTGGATGAAAGGCTGGACGTAATCAGGGTAAGCCAGGACCTCATCCCCCGTGAGGGCCATCTTCAGCTGGCGGAAAGACTCATCCTCCAGCTTGTCCCATTTGAAGGGTGGCTTCTGATTCTTGGTCTTTGACTGACCCAACAGGAGGTTTTGCATAGGGGCTGCCATTTTGGTGAACCCGGGGATGAATCTTCGGTAGTAGCCTACCAACCCGAGGAACTGCCGCACTTCCTTTATGCTGGAGGGTCTTGGCCAGTCCTTAATCACTGTAATTTTATCAGGGTCTGGAGCTACTCCGTCAGCACTCACCATGTGTCCCAGGTACTGTAGTTTTGGTTTCAGTAGATGACACTTGGAGGGTTTCACCTTTAGGCCGTAGCCTGCCAGGGCGTCAAACATCTCTGCCAGGTGTTTCAGATGGTCCTCATATGTTTTGGAATACACGATGATATCGTCCAGGTATAGCAGGACCGTCTCGAAATTCCTGTGCCCCAGGCAGCACTCCATCAACCGCTGGAAGGTTCCTGGTGCGTTGCAGAGCCCGAATGGCATACAGTTGAATTCGCTGAGAACCATCGGGGTGGTGAACGCGGTCTTCTCCTTGTCTGCCTCTGCTACAGGAACCTGCCAGTACCCGCTAGTAAGATCCAAAGTGGAGAAGAAGTTAGCAGACTTTAATGCAGCTAAAGATTCCTCTATCCTAGGTAACGGGTACGCATCTTTGTGTGTGATACGGTTGACCTTTCTGTAATCTACACACATTCTCATGGTGCCATCTTTCTTTTTCACAAGAACTAGTGGAGCTGCCCAGGGGCTACAGCTGTCCCTGATTACCCCAGCCTCCTTCATGTCTCGCAACATCCCCTTGGTATTCTGATAGTGTGCAGGGGGTACAGGTCGGTATCTTTCCTTTATGGGTGGATGGTCTCCTGTGGGGATGTGGTGTTCTACCCCCTTTACTTGCCCAAAGTCTAGCGGGTGTTTGCTAAAGACTCTTTCGCACTCCTGCACCACCCGGTAGACTCCCTGTTTTTGGTGTGAGGGAGTGGAGTCGGTGCCCACATGCAGCTTCTGACACCAGTCCTCCATTCGTTTCTTGGAGCCGTTACCCTCCTCTAGTTGAGATGGAGGCAAGGGTTCCACGGCCTTTATGGAGTTTTGGTTAACGGTGAACAATTTGGCTAGAGTGGCATACCGGGGCAAGTATACTTCTCTTTCCCCAATGTTTAGGATGCGGACGGGTACCCTCCCATGGCATACATCGACCACCCCCCGTGCCGTCAAAATGGTGGGCCTACTGTCTGAGTAGACGGGTTCTACCATGGCTTGGTAGTCCCTTCCTCTTAACCCGATTGCTGTCCGGCACCAGATCATCATCTCACTCTTTGGGGGCATGGCGATAGGGAACGGGTCACTCATCCTTACACTACCAATCTCACCACCAGACAGTTCTACCTGCTGCCTTTTCATCAGGGCTCTGATCTCTTTTTGTGGGACATGCTACTGGCTGGAGCTGGCGTTCACCGCAACCTGCTGTAATATGACAATTATCTCTGCAAGACAATTTTCAATAACATTAGTACCCAAGGTTATCTTAGGGTGGCTTTCACGACGGTCAATGTCCACAATAATCAGTCCTTGCGCTGGCAGTTCAACTTTACCAATCTTTATGGTCACTTCCTTGAATCCCACCTGCGGCACGGGCTGACCATGGCTTGCGATGATGCTCAAATCGTCATCTGGGTAGCGGGTAATATCTGAGTCATTCCAGTACCGCTTAAAGAGCACATAGGGGATGGTGGTTACCTGTGACCCGGTGTTCAGTAGTGCACTCATAGGAATGCCATCCAGCACCACAGGCAAGACCGGTCGTCCCCCTACGTACTTATCATGCCAGCTCGATGGGCCTGATGATCTTATGCCTGGGGGTCGGTCCTCTGCCCCAGGTCGGGCCCATTTAAATGACAGTACCTTGCCATATGTCCTGGTTGGTTGCAGCGACGGCAGATGGGTTGTCTGTCCTGGTCAGAGCGGTCGCTGGGCCTTCCTCTGAATGATGGGATCCTCCTCCGTTGGCTCCAAGGGACATCCTCCGGACTGGAAGCCAGCTGGATCTTTCCTGGGGAAGACACCTGTAAAGACTGCACAGTTCTTGTTAGCGCGGCAACGCTTTTGGTCAGATCTTGGACCTGATGGTGCAGGTCTACAGCCGGGGCTTTGTCCAAAGCCTGTGCATCAGCTCCCACAGGCTCTGCAGGCAAGGGTGCCGCCTCCTGGTGATAGGTGATAGCAGGGCGCCTGTGGGTTACAGCGCCACCTGGTGCCGGTTCTCGGAGCACCCGGATGGCCCTGTCTTTAAACTGCGCAAAGTCCAAATCAAGGTTCTGCAAGGACATTACACGCAACTGGGTTCGGTGGGCGCTGGACAGTAGACCCTCAATGAACTGTTCAGTCAACAGCTTATCCTCATTCCGCACGCTGTCAGGGTCTGCCTACTTAATGGCTCTCAGGGCCTCCTGCAAATTCAAAGCATAGTACCGTATACTGTCTTGTGCCCGCTGTTTGCATCCATAAAATTTTAGCTTGATCTCTGCTGAGGTGCGGGTATCAAAAGTGCCAGTATTTCCTTTACAGTCCCCTTTTCCCTGGCTGACCAGGACTTCACTTCTCTTTGGGCTGCTTCAATTAACTGACCTATCAGGATGCTCACTTTATGTTCCTCGGACAGGGGGTATACTTTGAATAGGCTATACAGTCTTTCTTTAAAGTTGCTCAGGGTATGCGACTCCCCTGAGTACTGGGGTAACCATGCCGCTCCAGGGATATACGGCATCGTGAACGGCATCACTGCGGCAGCAGCCGCGCTGGCGGTAGGAGCTCCCTCCATTCCTGGTGTCTTCCTCCCCCCTAGTTAACCATGGCCTACCTTCCATTGCTTCTTCTCGTAGGCCGCGGCTCCGCAGGCGATCGTCGGGGTCGAGGACCTTGCGTCGCGCGCTGGTGACGTCGGTGTCCGCTGGGCTCCTTCCAGGAACTTGCGCAGTGTCAGTACGTAAGGCGGGGCTTCAGCTCTTGCGCGCTTTTGGCGTCCACGCCCCTCTTCTTCCCGCGCGGCGTCCCAAAAATGGCGCCCAATAGTGGGAAAATGGCTGCGGATGGCGGTAAAACGTCTGCGGATGGCGGGAAACTTCACCACGGTAAGTATCACAGTCTTTCTTCAGGCACGCAGTACCCGATGGTTGCGGGCACGAGATCCTGCCAACTACGCCAAAGTTGATGCGCCCCCTGGGCCATGTGTGTGGGAATACCCGGAGCCGGGTCTCTGTGTGATGTCAGGGGTTGTAGTCTCCGTGGCGGCGACCCGGTCCCGTGGCTCAGGGTGGTCAAACCAGTGGCGGATCTGTTTACTTGGTTTTTAATGTTGAAATGTCCGACTACGCCACCTGTGGATTGCGGTCACTGAGAACCGCCGCTGCGGGGCACACCGCTGAGGCTGATGTTGTGTGCGCAGCAGGGGGTAGTATAACTCCCCACGGGAGGAGTATAGCCTCAGGGCAGCGTGTGTAGATGGTGAGGGTTGTGGTGCATAGGCGCAGCAGAAATGACTCAAAGTCCGTGCAGTGTAGTTCAGGGTCTTTACTGTTGGTGATGAAGGAGACCCTGCTGGGAGTACTGGCTAGCATTAGAGGGCTGGTCAGTCTGTGAGCGAACAAGAATCCCCCTGGCCAGGTGGAGGTGTAGGCCTTCCCGTCTGACTGCACTCTTCCTGGCTACCTTGCTCTAGTCGTGTAGTAACCCACGTCCCTGAGTGTACCGTGTGGTGCTCACCCGTATGGCTGGTGACTTTGGGCCTTTGGTTCCTTCCGCTCCTCGATGGCGGTGCCGGTCCCTTGCGTGTGACTGAGCCTCCGGGCTTTCTACGGCCAGAGGACCTGAAATCCCCTGCCAGGTGGTTTCTGCTGCTGGATGTGAATATCCTCACAGCCTCGGACTCCGGTGTCCGGTTCTCTGCGTCTTCTGCCAGGACGAGCTCTGCTGCTCCAGTCCCTGTCTCTCAGCTCCTGTCTCCTACAGGGCTCCTTGCTGCTCTGTCCCTCTCTCTGGAACTAACTAACTAACCCCGCCCCCAGATCCAGTTTATAAATGGCAGGTTCCTCCCCTCCCTGGACTGGGGCAGGAAGCGTTGCATGCAAATGTGCTCCTGACCAGGAAAACCCATGCTCGCTCTCAGATATGGTATTTCTACCACTGTGGCAACCAGACCCCCTGGGGTGCCACATATACATATATTTTCACACTTTTTGAATGGGCTATGTATGGACTAGCTTTGGTTGTACTCAGGGCCTGTTTTAGAGATAGTGGGGCCCCAAATGCTCACATATTGCACCATCACACAGAAATATTTTGGTTGTATTTACATGCGCTGAGTTCAGGCCATTAAACGAGCGCGATCGACAATATTGAAGTCATTCGACGCTTGTTTCCCGGGTTCTTTACACCGGCTGAGGAAGAATGATGGGGACAGAACAGTCACTAGTAGATCAATCTGTCCCCTTACAGTATCATTTTATTAGCAGTATATCTGCAGATTACACCAAACGATGTGCTGCTGAGAACAATGAGCTTTGTTTTGGCATAAACAATCCAATCACTCCATGAATAGGCAGCATTGTGCTCCTTAAGTACAATATGCCCCATAGTACTCCATATAGTATAATGTGCCCCATAATCCTCTATACAGTATAATGTACTCTCTATAGTTCTCAATACTGTATAATGCAGCCCTCATATAGTACAATGCACTCCCCATAGTCCTCAATACAGTACAATGCAGCCCCATAGAGTATAATGCTGCCCCATAGAGTACATATACTATAATGCACCCCCCATAGCCCTCCAGCCTTGTGACCACCATGTTCTCAATGATGTAAAAAAATAAATACAATACTCACCTCTCCCCGTTCCCCCACTGCTCCGGTCTGTGCAGCATGTCTTCTTGGCCTCAGCAGCTCCACTGCCTGGCACACAATTAAGTGACATAAATGACGCGCCCCCTGGGCCGTGGGGAGACCCGGAGCCGGGCCTGTAGATGCTGGGGGTTGTAGTCACTGTGGCAGCGACCCGGTCCGTGACCCAGGGCGGTCAAACCAGGGTAATCTATGTGTCTCAGTTATTGATAGTCTGACTATGCCACCTGTGGATTGCGGTTATTGGTAACCGCCGCTGCAGGGCAGTCCGCTGAAGCTCGTGGTATGCGCAGCAAGGTAGTGTAACTCCTCACAGGAAGAGTGTAGCTTCAGGGCAGCGTGTATGGATGATGGTGGTGATAGTGCCTGGATCAGTAATAATAACACGGAGTCTTTGCAGTGCAGTCCTAGGGTCTTTACTGGTGGTAATTATATAGGCCCCAACGGGAGTACTTGCTAGGGATGAGGGCCTGGTCAGTCTGGGAGCAATCCTAGAATCCCCTGGCCAGGTGGAGTTGTAGGCCTGCCGTTCCGACTGTACTCTTTTGGCTATCCCGCTTATAGTCGTGCTGTAGCCCACGTCCCTGAGTGTAACGTGCTGCTCACCCGTATGGCTGGCGACTCGGATCCCGTGTATTCCTCGCTCCTCTGTGGTGGTACTGGTCCTTTCGTGTGGCTGAGCCTCCGGGCTTCTGTCAGCCAGGAGACCTGCAATCTCCTGCCTTGCGGTTTCTGCTGCTGGATATACAATCCTCACAGCCTCGGACTCTGGTGTCAGGTCTTCTGTATCCACTGGCCAGGACGAGCTCTGCACAGCTCCAGTCCTCAGCTCCTTGCTCCTTAGTCCTAACTGACTCCTGACACTGAACTAGACTCTCACTAGACTGACTAACCCCGCCTCCAGATCCAGTTATATAGGGCAGGATCCTCCCCTTTTCTGGTCTGGAGCAGGAGGTGTTGCATGTAGTGCGTTCCCTGACCAGGAAACTCCTGTTTTGCTCCCAGACATGGTATTACTACCACTGTGGCAACCAGACCCTCTGGGGTGCCACATTCCACCCTAGTAAATTTCAGTGCTCCGGGACTGAACATATTTTGCAAAAATGCAACAGGTAACAATACATTAACATATTTACAACCATTAGAGTCTTTAAAGGTCACGGTATCATCCGCAACCAGGTGTCCATTTCACTGAAACAAGGTGCAATCAGAGGGACCTGTCCCAAACCCTCAACGTAGGCCCTAGGGGGGCTACAGGGCATTGATGATCCGGAGTTGGACCACATCTTCAGCCACCTCCACGGGTTTTTGTTCTGTGGTCTGGCACCAAAGGGGCACTTTACAGGTGCAACTATTTACAGGCAGAGTTTTTGGTTATTCATTGTCCATAACCTGAAAGTCTTTTTGGACCCTGTAGGGTAACTGGAAAAGCATATTCAATACACACACAAAACAATTCAACATTACAGTTATAGTTACATTTAAATTTTCCAACGAGCAGGAATTTGACCTCTGGTGATTCTGGTGGACCTGCGCAACACACTGTCTGTCTGTGTTCCACTCTGGTCCCCTTTCCCTACCCCTGGTGTGGTGGGCACTGTGTGACCTGCACTACTGGTATTTTGAGGTGTCACTGGTAGGTTGGGCAGCTTCCTACGGATCCTTTGGCTTACTGTGGGTACGACAGGCTCGCTACTAGCAGAGGGTAGATTCTCCTGGTCTGCTGATGAGGAATCTTCTGTCTCCGGGGCCAATGGTTCTTCCAACTCTACTGAGACTTCTGTAGGTGCTTGAGGTGCTGGTTGGAGAAATGTAAGGACAGGCACAACAATGGCATTATTCACTTGTATCCATGACCGGGGAAATTCTCTGAGTACCGTGCTGACCATTTCTTACACTTCCTCTGCGGGTTGAGGGATATCTTGGCCTTCTTCAGCATGCTGTAGCTGCTCGGGACATTTCTTCAGGTGGTCTCTGGAAACTGTTGCTGTTGTCTCACCTCCGTCCTTACTTATGAGGCACACCTTGGTATTATCATGACTTGATGGTAGAATGGTGTACGGCTCTTTTTCCCACTGGTCATCCAACTTGTGGAGTCGCCTCTTCCTCTTTAGGACTTGCTCTCCAGGTGACAAGGGGGCAGCAGGTGCATGTTGATTGTAAGTCCTCTCTTGCCTTTCTCTTGCTTGGAACTGACTTCTTTCAACACTTTCCTGTACCTTGCAGTATTGCTGTTGCCGCTCAGTGTCCCAATCTGCGTCTGGTGAGGCGTCCTCTGGTGTCAGAACTCCCATATCCAGATCGATGGGCAGCTTACCAGGTCTCGCTCTCATCAGGTAAGCTGGTGTGCAGTTGGTGGAATTCACTGGGATATGATTGTAGAGGTCCACTAGGTCTAGCAACTTTTCTGGCCACAGACTGCATTCCTCCAGGGGCAATGTCTTCAGTAGGTCTATCACCACCTGGTTCATCTTTTCACACATCCTGTTGGTCTGGGGGTGATAAGGCGTTGTCCTGATCTTCTTGCAGCCGTACAGGTTGCAGAACTCCTGGAATACCTCCGCTTCGAAGGCCGGACCTTGGTCAGTTAGCACACGTTCTGGGTAACCATGCGGGCGGCAGAAGTGCTGTTGGAAAGCTCTGGCTGCTGTCTGAGCTGTTTGGTCCTTGACTGGCACTACTACCAGGAACCGGGAGTAGTGATCTACGATGGTGAGAGCGTAGACATAGCCTGACCTGCTTGGGGACAGCTTCACATGGTCTAGGGCTACCAGTTCGAGCGGCTGCTTGGTGATGATGGGCTGCAGGGGAGCGCCCTGGCTGTCACGGTCTTTCCTTCTCAGGTTGCACGGTCCGCAGTCTCGACACCACCTCTCGATTGCTCCTCTCATGCCGACCCAATAGAACCGTTCACGCAGCAGGACTTCCAGCTTTTTCCATCCGAAGTGTCCTGCTCCATCGTGGTACACTTCCAAGACCATAGACGCGTCCCGCCTTGGGACTACCACCTGCCAGACCAGCTCATGCGTCTGGGAGTTGACAGTTCTTCGACACAGCTTCCCTTCATAGATGAACAGCTGACTCTTCTCTTTCCACAGCTGTTTGGTCTCCTCTGGAGCATCTGGGTCAGGGTATGAGTCGGCTCGTGTCAGCAACTCTTTGACTAGGTGGACGGCCGGGTCACTGTCTTGTGTTTCTGCCCAGCCGTGGTGGGGCAAGGGATTGAACGTGGCCTCTTTGGTGGAAGAGTACCTGTCTTTCACACAGTGGGAGCACTGAGTTATCCCATGATGGTGGAAAGCGGGGATTTCTATCTCTTCCAGTTCTTCTGGGTCTTCTCCCCCATCTGGCAAGTTAGGCATCCTGGACAGTGCATCTGCATTGGCATTCTTGCGCCCAGCCCGGTACTTGATGGTGAACTCATAATTGGAGAGTCGGGCCATCCATCTCTGCTCCAGGGCACCAAGTTTCGCAGTGTCCAGGTGTGTCAGCGGGTTTTTGTCTGTGAATACGGTGAACTTGGAAGAGGCAAGGTAATGTTTAAAGCGCTTTGTCACTGCCCATACCACTGCGAGGAACTCTAGCTTGAAGGAGCTGTAATTTTCAGGGTTCCTTTCTGAGGGCCGGAGCTTCCTGCTGGCATAAGTGATTACCCGTTCTCTGCCCTGCTGGATCTGGGACAGCACCGCTCCCAGTCCCACGTTGCTCGCGTCCGTGTGGAGGATGAATGGCTGGCCATAATCAGGGTAAGCCAGGATCTCGTCCCCCGTGAGGGCCATTTTCAGCTGGTGGAAGGACTCATCTTCCAGCTTGTCCCATTTGAATGGCGGCTTCTGGTTTTTGGCCTTCCTGGACTGGCCTATCAGGAGGTCCAGCATGGGTGCTGCCATCTTGGTGAGGCCTGGAATAAATCTTCGGTAGTAGCCTACCAACCCGAGGAACTGCCGCACTTCCTTTACGGTGGAGGGTCTTGGCCAGTCCTTGATTACTGTGATTTTATCGGGATCTGGAGCTACACCGTCAGCGCTCACCCCATGCCTCAGGTACTGTACCTTGGGCTTCAGCAGATGACATTTTGAGGGCTTCACCTTTAGACCAAAGCCAGCCAGTGAGTCAAACACTTCCGCCAGGTGCTTCAGATGGTTCTCATACGTCTGGGAGTATACAATGACGTCATCCAGGTACAGCAGGACTGTCTCAAAATTCTTATGTCCCAGATAGCACTCCATCAACCGCTGGAAGGTTCCTGGGGCGTTGCAGAGCTAGAATGGCATGCAGTTGAACTCGCTGAGGCCCATCAGGGAGGTGAATGCGGTCTTTTCCTTATCCACCTCTGCTACAGGAACCTGCCAATACCCACTAGTAAGAGCCAAAGTGGAGAAATAGTTAGCAGACTTTAATGCAGCTAGTGATTCCTCTATTCTGGGTAACGGGTATGTATCTTTGTGTGTTATGCGGTTGATTTTCCTGTAGTCTACACACATTCTCATAGCGCCATCCTTTTTCTTTACAAGAACTAATGGAGCTGCCCAGGGGCTACAACTGTCTCTTATTACCCCAGCCTCCTTCATTTCTCGCAACATCCCTTTGGCATTTTGGTAGTGTGCAGGGGGTACAGGCCGGTACCTTTCTTTAATGGGTGGATGGTCTCCCGTGGGGATATGGTGTTGAACCCCTTTTACCTGCCCGAAGTCAAGTGGATGTTTACAGAAGACCCTTTTGTATTCCTGTACCACCCGGTACACTCCTTGTTTTCAGTGTGGAGAGGTGGAGTCAGTGCCCACATGCAGCTTCTGGCACCAGTCCTCCATTTGTTCCTTGGAGCCGTTATCCTCTGCCTGTTGGGATGGAGGCAAGGGTTCCACTGTCTTTATAGAATTCTGGTTGACAGTGAACTGTTTGGCTAGAGTGGCATACCGGGGCAAATGGACTTCTCTCTCCCCAATGTTTAGGATGCGGACGGGTACCCTCCCATGGCGGACATCAACCACCCCCCAGGCTGTCAAAATGGTGGGCCTACTGTCAGAGTAGACGGGCTCTACCATGGCCTGGTAATCTCTACCCCTTAGACCAATAGCTGCCCGGCACCATATCATAATTTCACTTCTTAGGGGCATGGCAATAGGGAATGGGTCACTCATCCTGACACTGCCAATTTCACCACCAGACAGTTCTACCTGTTGTCTTTTCATCAGGGCTCTGATCTCTCTTTGTAGAACCGGCTGCTGGCTGGATCTGGCGGTCTCCGCAACCTGCTGTAACAAGACAATTATCTCTGCAAGACAATTTTCAATGACATTAGTGCCCATGGTTATCATGGGATGACTTTCTCGGCGATCAATGTCGACAATAATCAGTCCTTGTGCTGGCAGTTCCACTTTGCCAACTTTATGGTCACTTCTTTGAACCCCACCTGAGGTACGGGTTGACCATTGCTGGCATAAAGGCTCAAATGTTCATCTGGATGGTGGGTAATATCAGAGTCAGTCCAGTACCGTTTGAAAAGAATGTAGGGGATGGTGGTCACTTGGGATCCAGTGTGCAGCAACGCGCTCATTGGAAAGCCGTCCAGCACGATAGGTAGGACCGGTCGTCCTCCCACATATTTGTCTCGCCAGCTTGATGGGCCTGGTGGTCTTATGCCTGGGGGTTGGCCCTCTGCCCCAGGTTTTGCTCGTTTAAATGACAGTACCTTGCATAATGTCCTGGCTGGTTGCAGCGGCGGCAGATGGGTTGTCCGTCCTGGTCGTAGCGGTCGCTGTTCCTCCCTCTGGATGGTGGAATCCTCTTCTGTTGGCGCCACGGGATGTCCTCCGGACTGGAAGCCAGCTGGATCTTTCCTTTGGGATACACCTGCAAGGACTGTACAGTTTTGGTTAGTGCTGCTACACTTTTAGTTAGCTCTTGGACCTGATGGTGCAGGTCTGTTGACGGGGCACTGTCCAGAGTTTGCGCATCAGCTCCTACAGGCTTCGGGGAAAAGGGTGCCACCTCCTGGTGGTAGGTGATATCTGGGCGGCGGTGAGCTGTAGCGCCACCTGGTGCTGGTTCTCGTAGCACCCAGATGGCCCTGTCCTTAAACTTAGCAAAGTCTAAGTCAGGGTTTTGCAGAGCCACTATGCGCAGCTGGGTTCGGTGGGCGCTGGACAGTAAACCCTCAATAAACTGCTCAGTTAACAGTCTGTTTTCATCACGCACACTGTCAGGGTCTACCTGTTTGATGGCCCTCAGCGCCTCCTGCAGGTTTAAAGCATAGTTCCATACACTGTCCTGTGCCCGTTGTCAGACCATGCCCCGTTGAGATGGTTGAGGGAAAAGAGGGGTAACAATGCCAGGGTAACTAGATGGTTCCTAGCTCTTCAGGACTTCAACTTTCACGTAGAGCATAGGCCTGGGAAGTTACATGGGAACGCTGATGCCCTTTCCCGTTTTAGGTCAATTAGGATTACCATAATTTTTAATATTTGCCAAATGCCAGAATAAGGAGAGAGAGAATGTATTAAGGCATTTAAAAAAACGGGAAAGGTTTATTCTGATTTCATGTCAGATATTGAGAAAAACATGCATATGTGTCTTTTTATATACTGTATGTAAACTTCTGGTTTCAACTGTACATCTTGGGCCTCTTCCTTGTATAATGTGCTCTATTCTGCTCTATTCCTGGTATAATGCACTCCATCCTGAGCACCTTCCTGGTGTAATGCACTACATCCTGAGCACCTTCGTGGTATAATGCACTACATCCTTGGCACCTTCCTGGTATAATGTTACCCTTCCTGAGCACCTCCTGGTATAATGCACTCCATCCTGGGCATCTTCCTGGTATAATGTACCCCATTCTGAGCACATTCCTGGTATAATGTCCCCCATCCTGAGCACATTCCTGGTATAATGTCCCCCATCCTGGGCCCTTTCCTGGTATAATGTTCCCCATCCTGGGACCCTTCTTGGTATAATGCACTCCATCCTGGGACCCTTCCTGGTATAATGCACTCCATCCTGGAACCCTTTCTGGTATAATGCACTCCATCCTGGAACCCTTCCTGGTATAAGCACCCATCAGCCCACGGGTGCTTTTAATTAGTGTTGGTTTCTACCTGCCCACTTAAATTTGTAGGTTTCTATCCCAAGAGAGGCATGTTTGCCCATTAATATTGTAGGCTTATAGCCCAAGAGAGGCATGTTTAAGAGGTTAGTTAACCATCATGCGGAGGCTACCTTGTCGTGGTTGATGGGCATACATGAATTGGCCAATTTGTGCGCTAAGATCCTTCATTTTTTTAAGTACATTTTATTTAGCAATAATGCAGTTTAGCTCTTATGTTCTCAGTGTCTGCATATGTATTGTCCCTTGCAGTGTGTTGCTGTGCTTTCTTATTGTACCCTTCCTGGTATAATGTCCCCCATCCTGTGCCCCTTCCATTAATAATGTTTGCTGTTCTTCTCCAATACATTTAAAAATAAATAAATTATTCTTCTTCCCTTCCTCCACTCCCACAACTCGCAGCGTATTCTTCTATAGCACTTGAAGGAACTGGCATCTAACTTCGTCTTGCTGGCATGGTGCATGACGTCACGGTCATGTGCGACCTGTGACTGGCACACCAACGTCAACAGCCGGCCTCTGATTGGCTGGCAGGGTGTATTGCGGTGCAGGGACACAGATGGTCTCTGCGTCTCAATACATTTCAGCTGAATGTGTGTCCTTGCATGCACCTCTAACTGAAATAGGTGCTGGTGGCGGCCGACCCCCCTCCTGCCATATCTAGCAGCCAAGACTTCTCAATAATAGCGGACAATTGAGGCTGCTGGGATCTAGATCAATCACACAACGACACGTGTACAATGCAATAGTGTTTTTATTAGCAAAATCATAAGAATCATTAACCTGAATTACATCGTAATTTACTAATAAAGAAGGTCAGCTCCTGATTTTACATAATGATCAGTAATGGCGCCATCATCCCATTCTCTCACACATTTACACTGCTGCACTGCCATCTAGTGATGAAAAATAAAAAGTACAATACCAACACAGTTTATTGTCAAATTGGTCATACAGAGTCACTATTGGTGGGATCATATTATTAACACGGCTCAGACCAAAGCACAGATTTCCACTGGTCTAATGTCCATTCCTTGTGTTCTTTAGCCCAAACAAGTCTCTTCTGCTTGTTGCCTGTCCTTAGCAGTGGTTTCCTAGCAGCTATTTTACCATGAAGGCCTGCTGCACAAAGTCTCCTCTTAACAGTTGTTGAAGAGATGTGTCTGCTGCTAGAACTCTGTGTGGCATTGACCTGGTCTCTAATCTGAGTTGATGTTAACCTGCGATTTCTGAGGCTGGTGACTCGGATAAACTTATCCTCAGAAGCAGAGGTGACTCTTGGTCTTCCTTTTCTGGGGCGGTCCTCATGTGAGCCAGTTTCTTTGTAGCACTTGACGGTTTTTGCAACTGCACTTGGGGACACTTTCAAAGTTTTCCCAATTTTTCGCACTGACTGACCTTAATTTCTTAAAGTAATGATGGCCACTCGTTTTTCTTTACTTAGAATTTGTATTATGGCAAGAAAAAAGCAGCTAACAGTCTATTCAGTAGGACTATCAGCTATGTATCCACCAGACTTCTACACAACACAACTGATGGTCCCACATTTATAAGGCAAGAAATCCCGCTTATTAAACCTGACAGGGCACACCTGTGAAGTGAAGACCATTTCCGGTGACTACCTCTTGAAGCTCATCAAGAGAATGCCAAGAGTGTGCAAAGCAGTCATCAAAGCAAAAGGTGGTTACTTTGAAAAACCTATAATATAAGACATAATTTCAGTTGTTTCACACTTTTTTGTTAAGTATATAATTCCACATGTGTTAATTCATAGTTTTGATGCCTTCAGTGTGAATGTACAATTTTCATAGTCATGAAAATACAGAAAAATCTTTAAATGAGAAGGTGTGTCCAAACTTTTGGTCTGTACTGTGTATATATATATATATATATATATATATATATATATATATATATATATATATATATATATATATATTATATATATACGCGGCTGCTGATGTTCTCGGCTGTCCCCATCAGTCCCATAGACACTGAATGGAGTGTGGCAGTGCGCATGCCTGGCAACGGCTCCATACTATTTCCTCCATAAGAGAGGATAGGGATCCCCACTCTAGTGATTGGTGGGGTTCCCAGTAACTACCATCACCGATCCTGCAGATCCTTTCTCCTGTCAATAGGTTTTTTATGTTTTACATGGTCCAATAGAGAGATCAGAGGTGCGATATAGTGAACTAACACATGCAAAGCCTAAATTATATAAAATGTGAAACCACCAGACTGTGACCGTAGCCAAACATCTTCTAACCTTCCTTACAATTCCTAAAATTGTTGACCAATGTTTTTCTTTAAAGGGGTTCTCCAACCATAGACACTTATGACATATACTAGATGGTGGCCCGATTCGAACGCATCGGGTATTCTAGAATAGGTAAGCGGCCGACGGGGCGCAATTAGCAGAGAGGTGTTTAAATTTGGCGCCCAAATCGCTGATTGGTCGCGTTAAGCAACCGCGACCAATCAGCAAAACGGTGTTTAAATTTGGCGGCAATATCGGCGATTGGTTGCGGGCGGCAGCCGCGACCAATCTGCGAACCGTGTTAGTGAGGACTGGAGAGCGTGTTTAAATTTAAATTAGTCGCGACCAATCAGCAGAGCGGTGTTTAAATTTGACGCCAATACTGCTGATTGGTCGCGGCCGCCGACCGCGACCAATCAGCAGAGCGATACAGAGCGGGGTTTAAATTTGGCACCAAAATCGCTGATTGGTCGCAACCAATCAGCGATTTTGGCGCAAAATTTAAACAACGCTCTGCTGATTGGTCGCGGCCGTCAGACGCGACTAATCAGCGACTTTGTGGCCAAATTTAAACCCCGCTCTGCATCGCTCTGCTGATTGGTCGCTGTCGCCGGCCTCGACCAATCAGCAGAGCATTGTTTAAATTTGGTGCCAAAATCGCTGATTGGTCGCGGCCGGCGACCGCGACCAATCAGCAAAGCGATGCAGAGCGGGGTTTAAATTTGGCGCCAAAATCGCTGATTGGTCGCCGGCGGGGACCAATCATCAGAGCGGTGTTTAAATTTGGCGCCAAAATCGCTGATTAGTCGCGGCTGACGGCCGCGACCAATCAGCAGAGAGTTGTTTAAATTTTGCGCCAATACTGCTGATTGATCTCGGCCAGCGACCGCGATCAATCAGCAGAGCGTTGTTTAAATTTGGCGCCAATCTTGCTGATTGGACGCGTCTGGTGTCCGCGACCAATCACCAGAGCGTTGTTTAAATTTGGCGCCAATCTCGCTGATTGGACGCGTCTGGTGTCCGCGACCAATCAGCAGAGCGTTGTTTAAATTTGGCGCCAAGCTCGCTGATTGGTCGCGGCTGGCGTCCACGACCAATTAGCACAGCAGTGTTTAAATGTGGCGGCAAGATCAGTGATTGGTCGCGGCCGCTATTTAAATGTGGCGCCCAAATCGGTGATTGGTCGCGTGCACCGCCAGCGACCAATCTGCGATTTTTAACACAAATGTCCGGATCTTTGTAACACCATGCGGATACTGTGGGGACATCAGCGGCTAGGGTGTGAAGGGAGGACCGGGGAGCGGCGCTGCGCGTCGGGATACTTCTGCTGCGAGCACCCGCTCATGTCCCGTGTTCTCGCAGCGGAAGTATCCGCACAGGCAGCGCCGCTGACATCCATGCGGCAAGGGTGTGAAGGGAGGACCGGGGAGCGGCGCTGACATCCAATTGGTCGCAGCCGCTATTTAAATGTGCCGCACAAATCGGTGATTGGTCGCGGTCTTGGCCCGCGACCAATCACTGATCTTGCGGCTAAAGTTAACCACTACTGTGCTGATTGGTCGTGGCCGATATTTAAATTTCGCACCCAAATCGGTGATTGGTCGCGGGCAGCGTCCGCAACCAATCAGCACAGCGGTATTTAACTTTTGCGCTAAGATCAGTGATTGGTCGGGTCCGAAGACCGCGACCAATCATCGAATCGTCTTGGTGAGGGCCGGGCAGCGGCGCTGCCTGTGCGGCTACTTCCGCTGCGAGAACCCGGGACATGAGCGGGCGCTCGCAGCAGAAGTATCCCGACCCGCAGCGCCGCTCCCCGGTCCTCCCTTCCGCATGGATGTCAGCGAGGCCGGCGGTCCTTCCGCTGCTGCCGGCCGAGACATGAGCGCCTCGCGCCGCTCATCTCAAGGCTGCATCGCCGTCCCGCAGATGGGTCCGGCGGTCGGAGTCCTCCTGCTGGTACCGGTCGGGAGATGAGTGCCTCGTGGCGCTCATCTCCCGGCTGCAACGCCGCTGAGCTCCGTCCCGCAGAAGAGCCGCTAACGGCCGCCATCTTTTTTCTGAAATCCCGCGGCGCTGATTGGCCGCTGCCGGACCAATGAGCGACGCGGGATTTCCTGGACAGACAGACAGACAGACAGACAGACAGACAGACAGACAGACAGACAGACAGACGGGATAAGACAATTATATAGTAGATACTTCGAAAACTCTTACCAACACTTATCAACCATTTGCAGTCCAAAAAGCCCCTCAGTGGCCAAGAAAGTAAGGAGAAAGTTTGGCCAGTTTTAATGGCCTGTCTCCAATAGGTGGATGTCCCCAGGTAAATATCATTACTGGCAGATAAACCCTTTTACCACTTTGAAAATCTAACACTCAGAGCAGTGAATCATCCGCAAAACAATTTTATATTACATCCATTTATAATCTACATAATAAATTGAGCAACTTTGTTACTAGATAGAATTGCTTGTCTTGCACTGGCCCTGAGTTATACCTTATTCTCTTCCATATCTCCATTGATCATTCTTAATTTTACTGCATAGCCTGCTTGTTCAGTGTCTGGACAGCAATTATGCTCTTTACTTTATTTGTATTGTTGGCATCATACAGTCATCTGATGTGTTAGAAGGGGCATCATTAAGTCAGTTATTCGGGGAAATAAAATTCAATGCTGGATCCCTGCGGATCCATTGCCATATGGCACCCCTGGATCCCATTGACGCAAGCCGCTGAGTGGTCTTCGAGGTCTGCATTGTATGGATGGTAAGGAATAGCGCTGCATGCTGCACCTTTTTTGCCATGAAAAGCAAATGAATGCATAATGGACCTACAGACGGAGGGCCGGAGCACAGGACAGGACCCTACAAAAAGCAGTACAGCAGAACTAAGCTGTAGCTAATCATGTGTCACCCCACACCTTTACATTCAGTAGTAATTCAGTGTGAATGCAGCTTTGAGCTATGATACAAGTACAGAATCATTTTTTACAAACTTATGCTACATTTGAAGACGTTCTGAAGATTGATGATCTGGGTAAACGGGTGAAATGGTGTATAAAGGTGAACCCATGCGTTACATGGATCAACAGCTGCAGCTCAATAACTAGCATCTATCTCTAGGCGGACATCTTCAGTGTCACATTGGACTTCCACACTACACTGGGCCTTACTATAATAGCTTTGTACCTGACATCATTACTGATGACTGCACTTTTACTGTGTCGTGTCATAAACAGACTCCCACTGGAGCGAACATGGTCTGCACATAACACAGCTGGCCATGGGAGGAAGCAAAAGAGTATACAGACAGGACACCACAGGATGGCAGCTGATTCTGTGAGGTAAAACATTTCCCTGCCTGTTTAAAAACTTGTTTTACCTCACAAAGAATCGGCTGTGATCCCCTGCTGTAATGTCTGTATACTCTTTTGCATCCTCCCCGTCCAGGAGATGTGGTATGTTCAGACCATGTTCCTGTATGGTCAGACATTACACAGTACACAGCAGGGGCATATTTCTAAGATTATCTCAGCACCGGAACATTTTATTTAAACACATCCAATTGTGGAACTTATTATTATTCCAAGATCTATTGATTAAAATGAATTTTGTTTGTGGAAAAATCCCTTTAACCCCTTAATAACATCTGACGTACTAATACGCGTCTGTGCCCTGGGACTTAAGAGCCAGACCCGTATTAGTACGTCATGGCGATCGCGCGCGCACACAGGCTGTGCGGGCGCGATCGCCGCCGGGTGTCAGCTGATTGTCACAGCTGACACCCGGTACTATGTGCAGGGAGCGGTCCTGCACCGCTCCCAGCACATTAACCCCCGCGATGCTGCGATCGAAGTCGATCGCGGCATTGCGGGGGCAAGGGGAGGTGATCGGCGATACTCACCTCCTCTTCCGGCTTCCAGCGCAGTCTGCAAAGGCTTCCCGGGTGTTGCCATGACGACCCGATGTCGTCATGACAACATCCGGGTCACCAGAGAGCAGGAAGATTGCTTGGGCATGCGCAGTGCATCTCCAAGCAATCTTCACACTGTGCACTTCTGACAGCCTTCATGGCATAGGGATGGTGCTTCATTCCTGTGCCATGCAGGCGATCAGAAAAAAAGAAGTGAAAGTCCCAGAGTGGGACAAAGTAATAAAGTGTATAAACTGTGTGAAAGTGGAAAAAAAAAAAGTGCAAAAATATTATAAAAAAATAAAAAAAATAATACACCAAAAATAAAAATATAATGTACCCATCAATAATTATTATTATAAAAAAAAAAAAAAAAAAAAAACAACAATAAAAGTACACATATTTGGTATCGCCGCGTCCGGAAAAACCCGACCTATAAAGTTGTCCCACTAGTTAACCCCTTCAGTGAACACGGTAAAAAAAAAAAAAAAAAAAACCGAAGCAAAAAACAATGCTTTATCACCATACCGCCAAATAAAAAGTGGAATAACACGCGATCAAAAAGACGCATATAAATAAAAATGATACCGCTGAAAACGTCATCTCGTCCCGCAAAAAACAAGCCGCCATACAGCTCCATCAGCCGAAAAATAAAAAAGTTATAGCTCTCAGAATAAAGCGATACTAAAAAATATTTTTTTCTATAAAATAGCTTTTATTGTGTATAAGCGCCAAAACATAGAAAAATGATACAAATGTGGTACCGCTGTAAACGTACTGACCCGAAGAATAAAGCTACCTCATAAATTTTACCACACGCGGAACAGAATAAAATAAAAAAAAAAAAAAACAATTCCTGAATTGTTGGTTTTTGTTTATTGTGCCTCCCAAAAATCGGAATAGAAAGCGATCAAAAAATGTCACGTGCCTGAAAATGGCACCAATACCAACGTCAAATCATCTCGCAAAAAACGAGCCGTCACATGACTGTCTGGCAAAATCTGGAAAAATTATAGCTCTCAAAATATGGCGATGCAAAAACTAGATTTTACAAAAAATGCGTCTTTTAGTGTGTGACAGCTGTCAGTCATAAAAACCCCATATGATTCTGGCATTGCTGTAATCACACCGACCCGAAGAATAAAGTCGTCTAATCACTTATACCGCACAAGGAACGGCGTCAAAAATAAACTCTTGGGTTAGGATTGGGCTAGGGTTGTGCTGGGGCTAGGGTTGTGCTGGGGCTAGGGCTGGGGTTGGGATTTTTTTCAAAAGTAAGAAAAAAAGATGACGATATGGCGACTAGTGTTGAGAGCAAGTGCTCGCTACTTGAGTTTGCATCGGGTGCTCTGGTATGCATTGAGTATCGTGGGTATTTGAGTGACATGCTCGAGTCTCTGCCCCATATGCTTCGCGGCCTAAAAACTTTACGGGGATTGCCTGCCATGCACGAGCGATCCCCGCATGTTTTTTTTTGGGTGTCTAATAACCGTGAAACATGCGGAGCAGGGACTCGAGCATGTCACTCGAGCACACGCTGTACATGGTGCATACCTGAGTACCCGATGCAAACTCAAGTAGCGAGCACTTGCGCTCAAGAATAATGACAACTTATTCAATATGATGACCTAATGTAAACAAATTCTGTGCCGTACCTCTGGGTTCAAAATGTTCACTATACACCTTAATAAAATCCTTGAGGGGTATAGTTTCCAAAATGGGGACACTAGTGGGGGAGCTCCACTGTTTAGGCACATCACGGGCTCTCCAAACGCGACATGGTGTCCGCTAACAAATTGAATGGAAAATCGGCTCAAATTGTTAGCGGACGCCATGTTGCGTTTGGAGAGCCCCTGTGTGCCCAAACATTGGAGCCCCCCCACAAGTGACCCCATTTTGGAAACTAGACCCCCCAAGGCACCTATCTAGATGCATAGTGAGCACTTGGAATCCCCAGGTGCTTCACAAATTGATTCGTAAAAATGAAAAAGTGAAAAAAAAAACACTTTTTCATTTTTATGAATCAATTTGTGAAGCACCTGCGGTTCCAAGAACTCAAAGAACACTGGATTTTGGCTGTTGGAGCTGAAAAGAGGACATCGGTAAACCAGGGGAGGAGTCCTGAGGAGATCATTTGCATATTTCCACTGCATTTTGGGGTAAGTGAAGAGTCTCCGCGAGCTCAAAGAACACTGGATTTTGGCTGTTGGAGCTGAAAAGAGGACATCGGTAAACCAGGGGAGGAGTCCTGAGGAGATCATTTGCATATTTCCACTGCATTTTGGGGTAAGTGAAGAGTCTCCGCGAGCTCAAAGAACACTGGATTTTGGCTGTTGGAGCTGAAAAGAGGACATCGGTAAACCAGGGGAGGAGTCCTGAGGAGATCATTTGCATATTTCCACTGCATTTTGGGGTAAGTGAAGAGTCTCCGCGAGCTCAAAGAACACTGGATTTTGGCTGTTGGAGCTGAAAAGAGGACATCGGTAAACCAGGGGAGGAGTCCTGAGGAGATCATTTGCATATTTCCACTGCATTTTGGGGTAAGTGAAGAGTCTCCGCGAGCTCAAAGAACACTGGATTTTGGCTGTTGGAGCTGAAAAGAGGACATCGGTAAACCAGGGGAGGAGTCCTGAGGAGATCATTTGCATATTTCCACTGCATTTTGGGGTAAGTGAAGAGTCTCCGCGAGCTCAAAGAACACTGGATTTTGGCTGTTGGAGCTGAAAAGAGGACATCGGTAAACCAGGGGAGGAGTCCTGAGGAGATCATTTGCATATTTCCACTGCATTTTGGGGTAAGTGAAGAGTCTCCGCGAGCTCAAAGAACACTGGATTTTGGCTGTTGGAGCTGAAAAGAGGACATCGGTAAACCAGGGGAGGAGTCCTGAGGAGATCATTTGCATATTTCCACTGCATTTTGGGGTAAGTGAAGAGTCTCCGCGAGCTCAAAGAACACTGGATTTTGGCTGTTGGAGCTGAAAAGAGGACATCGGTAAACCAGGGGAGGAGTCCTGAGGAGATCATTTGCATATTTCCACTGCATTTTGGGGTAAGTGAAGAGTCTCCGCGAGCTCAAAGAACACTGGATTTTGGCTGTTGGAGCTGAAAAGAGGACATCGGTAAACCAGGGGAGGAGTCCTGAGGAGATCATTTGCATATTTCCACTGCATTTTGGGGTAAGTGAAGAGTCTCCGCGAGCTCAAAGAACACTGGATTTTGGCTGTTGGAGCTGAAAAGAGGACATCGGTAAACCAGGGGAGGAGTCCTGAGGAGATCATTTGCATATTTCCACTGCATTTTGGGGTAAGTGAAGAGTCTCCGCGAGCTCAAAGAACACTGGATTTTGGCTGTTGGAGCTGAAAAGAGGACATCGGTAAACCAGGGGAGGAGTCCTGAGGAGATCATTTGCATATTTCCACTGCATTTTGGGGTAAGTGAAGAGTCTCCGCGAGCTCAAAGAACACTGGATTTTGGCTGTTGGAGCTGAAAAGAGGACATCGGTAAACCAGGGGAGGAGTCCTGAGGAGATCATTTGCATATTTCCACTGCATTTTGGGGTAAGTGAAGAGTCTCCGCGAGCTCAAAGAACACTGGATTTTGGCTGTTGGAGCTGAAAAGAGGACATCGGTAAACCAGGGGAGGAGTCCTGAGGAGATCATTTGCATATTTCCACTGCATTTTGGGGTAAGTGAAGAGTCTCCGCGAGCTCAAAGAACACTGGATTTTGGCTGTTGGAGCTGAAAAGAGGACATCGGTAAACCAGGGGAGGAGTCCTGAGGAGATCATTTGCATATTTCCACTGCATTTTGGGGTAAGTGAAGAGTCTCCGCGAGCTCAAAGAACACTGGATTTTGGCTGTTGGAGCTGAAAAGAGGACATCGGTAAACCAGGGGAGGAGTCCTGAGGAGATCATTTGCATATTTCCACTGCATTTTGGGGTAAGTGAAGAGTCTCCGCGAGCTCAAAGAACACTGGATTTTGGCTGTTGGAGCTGAAAAGAGGACATCGGTAAACCAGGGGAGGAGTCCTGAGGAGATCATTTGCATATTTCCACTGCATTTTGGGGTAAGTGAAGAGTCTCCGCGAGCTCAAAGAACACTGGATTTTGGCTGTTGGAGCTGAAAAGAGGACATCGGTAAACCAGGGGAGGAGTCCTGAGGAGATCATTTGCATATTTCCACTGCATTTTGGGGTAAGTGAAGAGTCTCCGCGAGCTCAAAGAACACTGGATTTTGGCTGTTGGAGCTGAAAAGAGGACATCGGTAAACCAGGGGAGGAGTCCTGAGGAGATCATTTGCATATTTCCACTGCATTTTGGGGTAAGTGAAGAGTCTCCGCGAGCTCAAAGAACACTGGATTTTGGCTGTTGGAGCTGAAAAGAGGACATCGGTAAACCAGGGGAGGAGTCCTGAGGAGATCATTTGCATATTTCCACTGCATTTTGGGGTAAGTGAAGAGTCTCCGCGAGCTCAAAGAACACTGGATTTTGGCTGTTGGAGCTGAAAAGAGGACATCGGTAAACCAGGGGAGGAGTCCTGAGGAGATCATTTGCATATTTCCACTGCATTTTGGGGTAAGTGAAGAGTCTCCGCGAGCTCAAAGAACACTGGATTTTGGCTGTTGGAGCTGAAAAGAGGACATCGGTAAACCAGGGGAGGAGTCCTGAGGAGATCATTTGCATATTTCCACTGCATTTTGGGGTAAGTGAAGAGTCTCCGCGAGCTCAAAGAACACTGGATTTTGGCTGTTGGAGCTGAAAAGAGGACATCGGTAAACCAGGGGAGGAGTCCTGAGGAGATCATTTGCATATTTCCACTGCATTTTGGGGTAAGTGAAGAGTCTCCGCGAGCTCAAAGAACACTGGATTTTGGCTGTTGGAGCTGAAAAGAGGACATCGGTAAACCAGGGGAGGAGTCCTGAGGAGATCATTTGCATATTTCCACTGCATTTTGGGGTAAGTGAAGAGTCTCCGCGAGCTCAAAGAACACTGGATTTTGGCTGTTGGAGCTGAAAAGAGGACATCGGTAAACCAGGGGAGGAGTCCTGAGGAGATCATTTGCATATTTCCACTGCATTTTGGGGTAAGTGAAGAGTCTCCGCGAGCTCAAAGAACACTGGATTTTGGCTGTTGGAGCTGAAAAGAGGACATCGGTAAACCAGGGGAGGAGTCCTGAGGAGATCATTTGCATATTTCCACTGCATTTTGGGGTAAGTGAAGAGTCTCCGCGAGCTCAAAGAACACTGGATTTTGGCTGTTGGAGCTGAAAAGAGGACATCGGTAAACCAGGGGAGGAGTCCTGAGGAGATCATTTGCATATTTCCACTGCATTTTGGGGTAAGTGAAGAGTCTCCGCGAGCTCAAAGAACACTGGATTTTGGCTGTTGGAGCTGAAAAGAGGACATCGGTAAACCAGGGGAGGAGTCCTGAGGAGATCATTTGCATATTTCCACTGCATTTTGGGGTAAGTGAAGAGTCTCCGCGAGCTCAAAGAACACTGGATTTTGGCTGTTGGAGCTGAAAAGAAGACATCGGTAAACCGCGCGCCTAACGGCGCGCGCATTTTGAAGCATTTTTCTCTGTTTTCAGAACATTAACAGTAAGAATATGGAAGAGTCCAGGAGCCATTTGGTGAGCTGCATATCCTGCTACATGTTCACAGACTTGCCAGTGGAAAAGCCAAACTTCACATGCCAGAAATGCAAGCTTGTGTCCCTGTTGGAGGAAAAGTTGCGAAATCTAGAAGAGAGGTTAACTACCTTGAAAATCATTAAGGAAGGTGAAGAGTTCTTAGACAGAGCAGAATTATCTCTTCATGATTCAGAAAGAGAAGAAATTCGAACTGCACCTGACGAAACAGAAGAATGGAAGCATGTGACCCACAGAAGCAGGAGGATCGAGAGGCAGTCAGCACCCATACTGCTCAGGAACCAGTACCAGGCTCTCACGCAGGAGAACCTTGAAGAAATACAGCAAGATAAGACTTTGCCAGCAACGAATAACCTTGTAAGTCCTCAGAATCCTCCTGGATGGAGAAAGAAGAATGTTGTGAAGAAAAAACGAAGAGTGGTGGTCATGGGGGATTCCCTGTTAAGAGGAACAGAGGCCGCTATCTGCAGACCAGACATAACCTCAAAAGAAATGTGCTGTCTTCCTGGAGCAAAAATTAAAGATGTGTCTGACAGGATATCAAGACTCTTCAGACCTACAGATCACTACCCATTCCTGCTAATACATGTGGGGACAAATGACACCGCAAGAAAGGACCTGGAAACCATCTGCAGTGACTTTGAAGACTTAGGCAAGAAAGTGAAAGAATTGGGAGCGCAGGTGGTCTTCTCATCCATCCTCCCAGTGGATGACCATGGAACAATGAGGTGGAATAAGATTCTACAGGTGAACAACTGGCTACGTCGATGGTGCCGTCAACAAGGATTTGGATTTCTGGATCACGGGATGAATTACCTATACGATGGACTACTTGCTAGAGATGGGGTGCACCTTACGAAGACTGGAAAACATGTATTTGGAAGTTGCCTTGCTACACTCATCAGGAGAGCTTTAAACTAGAACAATGTGGGAAGGGAAGCAAAAGGCCAGAAAAAGCCATACAGCTGACAAATACTATTGAGATCTCTGCTACTGGAAGTGGAAAGAAAGAACAAAGACAAAAAAATCTAAATAAAAATATGGGAGGAAGAGAAACCAATCACAAACTAAAATGTTTTTATACAAATGCACAAAGCATGGGCAACAAACAAGGAGAATTGGAACTACTAATGCAGGAAAAGAAATATGATGTCATTGGAATCACTGAAACTTGGTGGGACGATACACATGATTGGAATAAAAGGCTAAAAGGATACAACTTATTTGCAAAAAACAGAATTGATAAACGAGGAGGAGGTGTCGCATTGTATGTTAGAAAAGCGTATATCTGCACAGAGATTGAAGCTTCAGAGACTGGGAGTTCTGTGGAAACTGTTTGGGTAAGAATACAAGTAGAGAACAACGGAAAGGACACCATTGTAGGCATTTACTACAGGCCACCTGGGCAAGCTGAAGATATGGATGAACTCTATGTATCAAATGACCAAGTTCTCCAAAAAATATGACGTAGTGGTCATGGGAGATTTCAACTATCCAAACATTTGTTGGGAATCTCTCTCAAGTAAAACTAACAGGTCAAGCAAATTCTTATCCTCTCTTGCTGACAACTTTATCTTCCAAAAGGTAGGGGAGAAAACAAGGGGATCTGCTACTTTGGATCTAATCCTTATAAACAGGGAGGAAATGGTTGAGGAGGTAAAGGTGGCTGGGACCCTAGGAGGCAGCGATCATGCTATTATAGAATATTGGATAACTAGAGGAGGAAGACATGTGAAGACTCAAACTTCAAGGTTAGATTTTAGAAAGGCAGATTTTAAGAGACTCAAAGAGAATAGGAGGGATCCAATGGCTGGATGTCCTTAAGGACAAAAATGTCCAGGAAGGATGGGAAATTTTTAAAAATGAGATTCTCAAAGCACAATCGTTAACAATCCCGAAAAGTAGGAAGAATGGGAAGCATTTAAGGAAACCAGGATGGATGAACACAGAACTTAAACACATGCTAAAAAGAAAGAAAGAAATGTTTATTAAATGGAAAGAGGGAGGCATATCTAAAGAAGATTATAATGCAGTCTGTAGATCCTGCAGGGCACGTATCAGGTTAGCTAAAGCTGACAATGAATTAAGGCTTGCAAGAGATGTCAAAAGCAATAAAAAAGGATTTTGGGGGTATGTCAAAAGTAAAAGAAAAGTCAAAGATGCTATAGGATTTTTACAAGATGAAAATGTAGAAATGGTAAGAGAGGATGTTGAGAAGGCCGAACTTTTTAATTCCTATTTTGCATCTGTTTTCTCTCAGAAAGAAAATGTAACATCAACTGATTTTCACTGTCCTTTTAAAGGAATAGAAGAATCCAAGTTATCTGTAAACAGAAAGATTGTGAGGGAATATTTAGCTAACATAAATGAGTTCAAGTCTCCAGGTCCAGATGAATTACACCCCAGAGTACTGAAGGAGATCGTAGAAGAAATTTTAGAACCACTCTCCATAATCTTTGAAAATTCTTGGAGAACAGGAGAAGTCCCAGAAGACTGGAGAAGAGCAAATGTTGTTCCTATCTTCAAAAAGGGGAAGAAGGTGGACCCAGGGAACTATAGGCCGGTGAGTCTGACTTCTATACCAGGAAAGATCTTTGAACAAATTATTAAACAACATGTATGTAAGTACCTGGATAAGAATGAAGTGATTAACCAGAGTCAGCATGGGTTTGTAACTAACAAGTCATGTCAGACTAACTTAATTTCCTTCTATGACAGAATCACTGACTGGGTGGATCAGGGAAATGCTGTAGATATAGTATATCTTGACTTCAACAAAGCATTTGACAAAGTATCTCACACTATCCTTATTGAAAAAATGACCAAGTATGCAATGGACCAGGCAACTGTTAGGTGGATTCATAACTGGCTTAGTGATCGGACTCAAAGGGTGGTTGTAAATGGCTTCACATCCAGCTGGATGAATGTCTCAAGTGGGATACCACAGGGCTCTGTCCTGGGACCTGTATTGTTCAACATCTTCATCAATGATTTAGATGAAGGAATTGAGGGTAAACTGATTAAATTTGCTGATGACACAAAGCTAGGAGGGATAGCTAATACTAGAGAAGAGAGAGAGAGGATTCAAAAAGACCTAAATAAACTGGAGCAGTAGGCAGCAACCAACAGAATGGTTTTTAACAGGGAAAAATGCAAAGTACTACATCTGGGCAATAAAAATGAAAAAAGCATATACAGAATGGGAGGAATAGAGCTAAGCAACAGTACATGTGAAAAAGACTTAGGTATACTAATAGATCATAGACTGAACATGAGTCAACAGTGTGATGCAGCAGCAAAAAAGGCAAATACAATTCTGGGATGTATTAACAGAAGCATACAGTCTAGATCACGTGAAGTCATTATCGGTCTTTACTCCTCTTTGGTCAGACCTCATCTGGAATACTGTGTACAGTTTTGGGCACCACATTTTAAAAAAGACATAGACAAACTGGAACAAGTTCAGAGAAGAGCGACCAGAATGGTGACTGGTCTGCAAACCATGTCCTATGAGGAACGGTTGCAGGATTTGGGAATGTTTAGCTTGCAAAAAAGAAGACTGAGAGGAGACTTAATAGCTGTCTACAAATATGTCAAGGGCTGTCACATTGTAGAAGGATCATCTTTATTCTCATTTGCACAGGGAAAGACTAGAAGCAACGGGATGAAACTAAATGGGAGGAGACACAGATTAGATATTAGAAAAAACTTTTTGACAGTTAGGGTGATTAATGAGTGGAACAGGCTGCCACGAGAGGTGGTGAGTTCCCCTTCAATGGACGTCTTCGAACAGAGGCTGGACAGACATCTGTCTGAGATGATTTAGTGAATCCTGCTTTGAGCAGGGGGTTGGACCAGATGACCCAGGAGGTCCCTTCCAACTCTACCATTCTATGATTCTACATATTTTCAGTTGTTTCACACTTTTTTGTTAAGTATATAATTCCACATGTGTTAATTCATAGTTTTGATGCCTTCAGTGTGAATGTACAATTTTCATAGTCATGAAAATACAGAAAAATCTTTAAATGAGAAGGTGTGTCCAAACTTTTGGTCTGTACTGTATTTAGAATCATTTATTTTTATTTCAGACATGTAGTTCATACACATTCTAAAATATGTAGATCTATATTCTTTCTATTTGAACAAAGGAAATGTTTGATGCCTAAAAGGAGTTTTCATAAGTGATCTCTTGAGCAGCTCAGAGCTGTGCAGTCTCCTTACTTCCTGATTTCTGGCAGGACGGGCTCTTCTCCCTGAGTGATAGCTCTGATGAGCAGCAGAGCTGTAGTATTATTAGGACTATAAAGCTCAGCACAAGTTCTGCTGTAACACATTCAGCCATCAGTGGTTGGTTCTGGAATGTACTCTATCAATATCACTATTTTTTACACATAGAGACAACAGGGTATTTGAGCAAGCACACAGCCACAGACAATGAGAGCCTAGATACTGGGTGCAGGAATTGTGATTCTACAGGATGGATAAGAGCATCTCGTCAAGAGCCAAAAGGGAGAAGGCAGGGAGCAGCTAACTGGTGTATAGAAATGAATGGGCTGGACAGAGATAACGGTATGTTAGGAGTTAACTTTTCTCCTGGAATGTGACTACTGCACACTCTCTACCAAGGTCTACTAGTTGCTGAACTCCATGGAAATGAGCTTTACACTATGTAAGATAAAAGCTCTCATTGCAGGAGAATGACAGCAGATAGAAAAAGCAAGTCAGTGGCAAACTTGTGTATTTTCATGCTGTTTAACGAATTAAAGCAATTTAGTAATTTGAGAATACCTGTTTATTGACAAAGGTGTTATGAGACTTAATGAGGTTGTCTGGTTTAGAAACACTTGCACATACTTGGGGCACTATACAGGTTAATAGTGGGGATTCTCCGTTGTAAACCTGAACCCATTTTATGCAGACTAGAGAGCAGTTACATGGAGTCATTCCCACTTTGAAGGTCCCAGTACTTCATTCATTACATAGTCAGCTTATTGATTTCACTGGATACTGTGCAGTACCTCCTCTTTCTTTTGGTGGCAGTGCAAGAGAATTAAATGCTTGTTGCCAGATTTTTCAACAAATGGCTTATCGCTGAGATTGCCAGCAACAGATCATCCTTTAGTCAGCATATTGGGGCCCTTCTAACAAAAAGACATTAACTAATGCAGACATTCCCTTTAAGTACAAAGCATATGCCAGTATACTATCTGCAAAGTAAAAAATAAATACATTCTTAAGTGCTTAAAAGGAACGTGTCCTCTGTTGTTTAACCCCTATCTGCCCTACATGTATAGTGCATGTTGGGTGCGAGTGTGTGGAGTGGACTCTGCAACTCCACCCGCAATATACCTGCAGATTCCAGCTGTGTTATACTGCCGGTATTTGTCTGTAAAAGCCGCTATTAGAGCAGCTCTGGTTGCTGCTGTTAACCCCTTAGATGCTGCAGTAAATCCCTGACCGTGGTAGTTAAGGTGCGATGTCCCAGAGGTTCACCATTTTGGATGCCCATGGGATGTTGCCTTCCACCCCCCTTCACCAAGTGAAAGTGCTGCTTATGGATTTCAGTGGCAACCATGAGCCTGCTGACCGCCCCCATGGCTGCCATGTTGGTACATGAAAAAGTGGGATTGAAACATCGTATATAACCCAAAAATGTTATTAATGAAAACCTCAGCAATTAACAAGCCCTCATAAAGCTCTATCGACCGAATCGCTGAAATATTTTCACCATCAAAATAAAACTATACAAGTTTGATATCTGGTTTTTCAAGTTTGCTCGACATGAAGAATCATGTTCACAGGTCATTTTCACTGCACAATGAAACCTTAGAAACAAAACCCAAATACAATGAAAAACGCAATCCCATTTAACTTCGCTTGGAATTTTTGTTCCAGTTTTCCAGTATATTGTAGGGTAAAAAAAACAGCCCTCATACAGCTATGTCACACGAAAGGGGAGAAAGAAGGCGAGGAACAAAGAAAAAGCCCAAAAACTAAAACTGTCCATGGTGAGAAGGGATTACATTAAATTTACTTTAAATGTCATTTTTTTTAGCTTTTCACTTTTTAACATCACAATCAAAAAAACCAATCCTGAAGTCTTACAATTTTCACACTGGCCACTAGTCCTAAGAATAGACTCATTGTGAAAGAAGGGTGAGGAGGTGAGCTGTGACTCATTTCTTGTGAATGGTGGCTACTTTATCTGCTTTATATAGAGGTGTCATCTTTCATTGTCATTTTCAGTCATGATAATAAAACTGATGAAAAATCTTCTGCATGCAACAGGAAATATGAAACTAATTTTGGCCAGGGTGATAATTGCAGGATCTGTGGGTGTGTTTTTTTAGTTTAGATGGTTACTATAGTGAAAAAAAAAGTAAAAAAATAAAAAATAAATTTCATGTATAAAGGTAATTTAAACAATTGGTTATTGTTTGATAACACATTCTCTTTAACTGCTCTTCTCTAATAAGATGGCAATATTGCACCGCTGCAAAAATAGGAAGAAGTAGTTTGTCAATTTTAAAGCAGCTTCTTGGAAACTAATGACTTAGTCATTGATATAACATCCTGACAAAATGACTGTTCACGGTCTGTTTCTGAGAAATTAATTCAAAGGTCACAACCGATATGGCTGCACTTCCTATTATCACTTTTGGAAAGACAGACAGTGGATAATGATTATTTCTATTATATATGATCTACGGTATATTCTGATTTGCTAAAAGTGAGATAAGTGACAAGTCTATTGGAAGTAGCAATTCTAAAAGTCAATATCGACCCTTTAACGAGCCTTGTCACATGACTTGGGATAAAAGCCAAACCAGAATCTCAATTTGCAGCCACGGTGTTTCAGGGTATTGCTCCTCGTCAGTACAAAGCATGAGATCCGATTTGACTGTATGAGAGGCTTCTCACTGGGATCTAAAGTGTCATTTTTCTCCTTGTGGAGATTGACATGCCTGGCATGCCAGTGTATATATAGATACTCGGCACTCAAATATTCATAATGATAATGCAATTCTTTATTTCATAAAGAAATCCCAAAATTCAATGTAACGTTTCAGCCTTATGCAAAAGGCCTTTTTCAAACACTGAGACATACAGTGGGTACGGAAAGTATTCAGACCCCTTTAAATTTTTCACTCTGTTTCATTGAAGCCATTTGGTAAATTCTAAAAAGTTCTTTTTTTTCTCATTAAAGTACACTCTACACCCCATGTTGATTGAAAAAAAACAGAAATGTAGAAATTTTTGCAAATTTATTAAAAAAGAAAAACTGAAATATCACATGGTCATAAGTATTCAGACCCTTTGCTCAGACACTCATATTTAAGTCACATGCTGTCCATTTCATTGTGATCCTCCTTGAGATGGTTCTACTCCTTCATTGGAGTCCAGCTGTGTTTAATTAAACTGATAGGACTTGATTTGGAAAGGCACACACCTGTCTATATAAGACCTCACAGTTCACAGTGCATGTCAGACCAAATGAGAATCATGAGCTCAAAGGAACCCCCAAGGAGCTCAGAGACAGAATTGTGGCAAGGCACAGATCTGGCCAAGGTTACAAAAAAATTTCTGCATTACTCAAGGTTCCTAAGAGCACAGTGGCCTCCATAATCCTTAAATGGAAGAAGTTTGGGACCACCAGAAGTCTTCTTAGACCTGGCCATCCAGCCAAACTCAGCAATCATAGGAGAAGAGCCTTGGTGAGAGAGGTAAAGAAGAACCCCAAGATCACTGTGGCTGAGCTCCAGAGATGCAGTAGGGAGATGGGAGAAAGTTCCACAAAGTCAACTATCACTGCAGCCCTCCACCAGTCGGGTCTTTATGGCAGAGTGGCCCGACGGAAGCCTCTCCTCAGTGCAAGACATATGAAAGCCCTCAGAGTTTGCTCAAAAACACATGAAAGACTCCCAGACTATGAGAAATAAGATTCTCTGGTCTGATGAGATGAAGATAGAACTTTTTGGTGATAATTCTAAGTGGCGTGTGTGGAGAAAACAAGGCACTGCTCATCACCTGCCCGATACAATCCCAACAGTGAAACATGGTGGTGGCAGCATCATGCTATGAGGGTGTTTTTCAGCTGCAGGGACAGGAAGACTGGTTGCAATTGAAGGAAACATGAATGCGGCCAAGTACAGAGATATCCTGGATGAAAACCTCATCCAGAGTGCTCTGGACCTCAGACTTGGCCGAAGGCTCACCTTCCAACAAGACTATGACTCTAAGCACACCGCTAAAATAACAAAGGAGTGGCTTCAGAACAACTCTGTGACCATTCTTGACTGGCCCAGCCAGAGCCCTGACCTAAACACAATTGAGCATTTCTGGAGAGACCTGAAAATGGCTGTCCACCAACGTTCACCATCCAACCTGATGGAATTGGAGATGATCCGCAAGGAAGAATGGCAGAGGATCCCCAATTCCAGGTGTGAAAAACTTTTTGCATCATTCCCAAGAAGACTCATGGCTGTACTAGCTCAAAAGGGGGCTTCTACTCAATACTGAGGAAAGGGTCTGAATACTTATGACCATGTGATATTTCAGTTTTTCTTTTTTAATAAATTTGCAAAAAATTCTACATTTCTGTTTTTTTTTCAGTCAAGATGGGGTGCAGAGTGTACTATAATGAGAAAAAAAATGAACTTTTTAGAATTTACCAAATGGCTGCAATGAAACAAAGAGTGAAAAATTTAAAGGGGTCTGAATACTTTCCGTACCCACTGTAAATGAAACAGATAAAGAAATCAATATTACAAAATTAACACACCACAATAGAATTTTTTATTTTAATTTTTTTATTATAAGAAAATAACATCCTGTTGTATTGTTGAAATCACTTGAGATTTATTTAAATATAAAGACATTATTATATAATGTCAAATTAATGTGGGAATTCACTTACTTCATGCAAAATAAATTACAATATGAACAATTAAATTTCAATATCTCATATACAGTTGAAACCAGAAGTTTCCATACACTATATAAAAAGACACACAGTATATGCATGTTTCTCTCCATATCTGACATGAAATCAGAATAAACCTTTCCTGTTTTAGGTCAATTAGGATTACCATCATTTGTAATATTTGCCAAATGCCAGAATAATGAGAGAGCGAGAATGCAGTAAGTAATAAAAATGCTTAAAACAAAGTCAAAGCTTTCCATCCATTTCATTAGTATTTGGTACCATTGTCCTTAAAGTGAATGACTTGGGTCAAACATTTGGGATTTCCTCCCACAAGCTTCTCACAATATAAGGCTATGTGCCCACGCTGCGGAAATGAAGCAGAAAATTTCTGCTTCATTTCCGCACGTCCTCTCCCGGAAAAACGCATGCGGAATTCCACGCGGGTTTATCCTGCGTTTATCGCGCGTTTTCCACATGCGGAATTCCACGCGCGTTTATCCTGCGTTTATCGCGCGTTTTCCACATGTGGAATTCCACGCGCGTTTATCCTGCGTTTATCACGCGTTTTCCACATGCGGAATTCCACGCGCGTTTATCCTGCGTTTATCACGCGTTTTCCACATGTGGAATTCCACGCGCGTTTATCCTGCGTTTATCGCGCGTTTTCCACATGCGGAATTGCCTTGCGTTTTTTATTGCATTGCAAAGGTAATTCCGCTTGTGGAAACGCAAAATTAATTGACATGCTGTGGATTATTGCGCGCATCAAAAACGCTGCGGAAAAATCCGCAGCATGGGCATAGAACTTGCGGATTCCCCTTGGGGACCATGGGGGACAGATTACCTAGCGTTTCACAAGCGTTTACCCTGAGGAAAGTCCGCAGCATATACGCTTGTAAAACTCTACGTGGGCACATACTCTTAGGTCGGAATTTGGGCCCATTTCTCCTGACACAACTGGTGTAACTGATCCAGGTTTGTAGGTCGTCTTGCTCGCACCGGCCTTTTCAGCTTTGCCCATACATTTTCAATAGGACTAAGATCAGGGCTTTGTGATGGCCGCTCCAAAACATTGACTTTGTTATCCTTAACCCCTTATTGACCAATAGACGTCTTTTTACTGATCTGCAGTATAAGAGGCTAGCGTTCCCCGACAGGTGACTATCCTGTAGCTGTCACCTGTACATTATAGCTGACAACTTGCTGCATCAGCCATGATCAGTGTTGGCACAGACCATGGACATTTAACCCCTTCGATTCTGTTGTCAATAGTGATTATAGAATCTAAATAGTTAACACAGTGTGGGGGCTTCCTTTTAACTTTATCGGCACCTTGATATCTTGATTGTGTGGTCCTGATGTTTGCCTTGGCAGTTCATGGCCAAATAACTACCTTTAACCCCTTAATAACATCTGACGTACTAATACGCGTCTGTGCCCTGGGACTTAAGAGCCAGACCCGTATTAGTACGTCATATCTTTAATGCGGCACCGCAACTTAAGTCGCGGTGACAGCATTAAAGTTACGGTGCCATCTTACCTCCTGGTAGATGGCGTCATCATCCCGGGGGCTGTCGCCGCCCCCCCGCACCAGCGATCGCTGTGATTGGCTGTTCAAATCTGAACAGCCAATCACAGCATTTCTCACTGTTTCCGGCAATGTGATTGCCGGAAACAGTGATCTGCAGCCTAGGATCGGTGCTCCAATGAGCACCGATCCTAGACTGTTGCTAGGACACCCCAGCCCTGGCCCCGGACTGCTATGATCGGTGCGATCGCCGATCACATCGATCGCACCGATCGTAGCGCGACCGCGCGGTGACAGGGCGGTCATGGGGCGGTGACCGGCTTGTGACCTGCCTGTCACCGCCCCATGACCCCCTGTAATGTGATTCAAGCCCCCAGACTGCTGTGATTGGAGCGATCGATGAGGACATCGATCGCTCCAATGAGAGTACCTGAATACAGGTGACCAGGCGGTCACAGGGAGGTGTCACCCCTCTGTGACCCCCTGTGGTGCGTGCTCTGCTCCAGCCATGTCTGATTGGTGCAATCAGTGTCACCAATCAGATGGCTGGGGCACAACATGCACCACAGGGGGTCACAGAGGGGTGACACCTCCCTGTGACCGCCTGGTCACCTGTATTCAGGTACTCTCATTGGAGCGATCGATGTCATCAATGATTGCTCCAATCAGATTACCTCCACCTGTCACCACCCCATCATCACCCTGTGACCGCCCTGCAGACCCTCACATTTGGTGAGGATTTCTACAGAGCGATCACATCTGATGTGTCTGTGCTGGGCCTTGTAGTGCCACAGAATATTCTGTGACACCACAAGACCATCTTCTCACTGTTCCAGTCGCTGCTGCTGCCGCTGCTCCTGGATCTTCTGTTCCAGCGTCCTGGATCTTCTGCTCCAGCTCCTGGATCTTCTGCTCCTGACCTGCTGTGGTTCCTGCTCCTGAGCCTGCTGCTGATCCTGCAGAGAAGACTTTGGTAAGTCTGTTCTCCCCTCATCCACCCCAATCCTCCCTCTTTTTACCCCCCCTTACCTTTTTTTTCTGCGTCCTGCAGCGGTCTCCAGCTCTGGTCCGAGTCTCCAGCTCCACTCCCGGTCACCTGCTCTGGGTCTTCTGTTCCAGTCCTGCTGACCCTTTGGTAAGTCCATCTCTGATCTCCCCTCATTCACCCCAATCCCCCTCTTCCCACTCCCCTGTCTTTTTACCCCTCTTCCCACTCCCCTGTCTTTTAACCCCCCTTCCCACCCCAGTGTCCCTGTTAATTCTTTTGCTTCTGGTCTCCTGCACCGGGCTCCTGGTCTCCTGCACCGGGCTCCTGTTCTCCTGCACCGGGTCTTCTGTTCCAGTCCTGCTGACCCTTTGGTAAGTTCATCTCTGATCTCCCCTCATCCACCCCAATCCCCCTCCCCTGTCTTTTTACCCCTCTTCCCACTCCCCTGTCTTTTAACCCCCCTTCCCACCCCAGTGTCCCTGTTAATTCTTTTGCTTCTGATCTCCAGCTCCAGTACCGGTCTCCTGCACCGGGCTCCTGGTCTCCTGCACCGGGCTCCTGGTCTCCTGCACCGGGCTCCTGGTCTCCTGCACCGGGCTCCTGGTCTCCTGCACCGGGCTCCTGGTCTCCTGCACCGGGCTCCTGGTCTCCTGCACCGGGCTCCTGGTCTCCTGCACCGGGCTCCTGGTCTCCTGCACCGGGCTCCTGGTCTCCTGCACCGGGCCCTCTGTTCCAGTCCTGCTGACCCTTTGGTAAGTCCATCTCTGATCTCCCCTCATCCACCACAATCCCCCTCTTCCCACTCCCCTGTCTTTTTACCCCCCTTCCCACCCCAATCCTCCTCACCCCAGTGTCCCTGTTAATTCTTTTGCTTCTGATCTCCAGCTCCAGTACCGGTCTCCTGCTCCGGGCTCCTGGTCTACTGCTCCCGGGCTCCTGCACCGGGCTCCCGGTCACCAGCTTCGGGCTCCCGGTCACCAGCGCCGGGCTCCTGGTCAACAGCGCCGGGCTCCTGGTCAACAGCGCCGGGCTCCCGGTCTCCTGCACCGGGTCTTCTGTTCCAGTCCTGCTGACCCTTTGGTAAGTCCATCTCTGATCTCCCCTCATCCACCCCAATCCCCCTCTTCCCACCCTGTCTTTTTACCCCTCTTCCCACTCCCCTGTCTTTTTACCCCCCTTCCCATCCCAATCCGCCTCACCCCAGTGTCCCTGTTAATTCTTTTGCTTCTGATCTCCAGCTCCAGTACCAGTCTCCTGCTCCGTGCTCCTGGTCTCCTGCTCCGGGCTCCCGTCTTCCTGCTCCGGGCCCCCGTCTTCCTGCTCCGGGCCCCCGTCTTCCTGCTCCGGGCCCCCGTCTTCCTGCTCCGGGCCCCCGTCTTCCTGCTCCGGGCTCCCGGTCTCCTGCTCCGGGCTCCCGGTCTCCTGCTCCGGGCCCCCTGCTCCGGGCCCCCGGTCACCAGCGCCGGGCTCCCGGTCACCAGCGCCGGGCTCCTGCTACGGGCTCCCGGTCCTGAAAGAACAGAGAGGACTTTGGTAAGTAATCTGATCTCAAGTTGACGCGCCCCCTGGGCCAGTGCTGTTAGGGATACCCGGAGCCGGATCAGATGGGGGTTGTAGTCTCCGAGTGGCTGTGACCCGGTCCGTGCCCAGGGTGTCAAGCTCAGTGTGTGGCAGTCCTTATGATGTTACTAGATGTTCTTTTGTGTCGACTACGCCACCCGTTGAATTGCGGTCAATACGGCCGCCGCTGCAGCAGGGTCCGCTGAGGCTGGTGTTGTATGTGCAGCTCAGGTAGTATAACCCCCAACGGGAGGGGTATAGCCTCAGGGGGTCAGTTGCAGAGGATGGGGGTTGTGGTGGTGCAGCGGGGATGGAAATGAGAGTCAGAGTCGGGCTGTGCAGTTCAGGGTTTGTTTACTTACTGCAGTTGTTCTGGTCACTCCGGCCTTGAGTGACCACCCGAGCCGTGCTGCGTCCACCAGGTCCTGGACTCGGCCAACCCCCAGGTGATTCTGGAGCGTGGTCCTGAGCTCCCTTTCTGTCCTGTCCTCTTCTCTGGCCTTCCCCACCAGGGATCCACCTATGTCCGGCTCCCTCGGGCCTCTTGGTGGTAAACCCTTGTCTCTGGGTTCCCTGACCCTATTCCTGGTCTGCCTTCCGGGTGGATTTAGTGGGTGATCGTGGCAGATCGATCCTGCCCACGACCTCCGGTTCCTGGCTAAGGTGTGCTGTAGCCTCCGCCAGCTTGGGATCCGGTACCCTGTTGCCAACTCTTCACCCTCTGGTCTAATTTGGGCTCTTGGAGTTCCTTCTTTCTCCCCCTCTGGGTCTTTCTTTCTCCTCTCTCTCTCTGGGCCTTGGAGCTGCTCTTCTTCTCTGCTCTCTTCCTCTGCTCTGCTCTGACAAAAGACTGACAGACTGACTGACCCTGATCTAAGATGGTTCCCACCTTATATACTCCCTCTATGTGTGAGCTCAGGTGACCAGCACCCAATGAGCTCCTAGCATTACCCAGACTGCTCCCCCTATCTGCCCCTACACTACTGGGATGTTCCACCCCCCTCCCACTGCAGCCAGGAACAGACACTGTCGTACCTGCACATTTCTCTAGTGGGAGTACCATCGGTCTGTTCCTCGGAAATGGGATGTGTGTGCATGCAGCTAACTGAGCTCAGTTCCACACTCCATCCTTACCCGGGAGTGGAATATCACACCTCTGGGTTGAGGTGCAATACCCCTGTAGCAGCCGAATCCTCAGGGTGCTACATTCCCCCCTGGTAAATCACAGCACGTCCTCGGGCTGTAAGATATAAACATCCACAAACATACATTTTTTTTTTTTTTTCATAAAACATAAACATATAAAACCTATAAAACATCATCAGCAGCAATAAACTTTTCATATAAACATTCTTGTTTCTGGTTCCTCCGGTCACGGTGCAACTTGTGACCGGGTAAAGTGCGACAGTCTCTTGAAGAAACACGGTTTCCTATAAAACCGGTAGGGGGCGCTTTAGGAAGCGCAACTATATACAAGGGGATATGGCCGCTCTCAGTCCTCGGCCAGGTATTGGGGAGGATTGACCGCTCTCAGTCCTCGGTCAGTGGGAATAGGGACACACGGGGTTAACAGTTCACTCTTGGCTGGTCCCAACGGGGACTATATTTTAACTAGCAGCAGTAACAGTTCTTATACCCAGACGGGTAACTATGTACAGTCTCTCTCTACCGTACTTCAACGACGGCGTCCTCCTGCTCCTTCTTTAGATTCTTCAGACCCGTCCGGATCCTCTTGCTCCTCCTCACACCGCAGCTCCTCCTCCGTCAGGCGATGCACATGGAGGGCGTAGGGTCCTTTGGCACACTTGTGCCGGGTGAAGGTGACCTCGTCCCCTACGTACAGGTCACGACCTCTGTGTCCCTCCGGCAGATGGCTCTCTACGTCTCTGCGGGTTACAAAGACGTCGCCGGGGGTATGATGGTCTCTAATAAAGCCCCATCCGTGCTGCATGTTGAATTTTATCACAGTCCCGGTGGAAGGGGGACCATGAGCTGCACGGGGATTCCTCCTGGTCCGGCTCTTCTGCTCTGCGCTCCTTATCTGTGCTTGCTGTTCCCGGACCCGCCTCTCTCTCCGCTCCCTCTCGAAGACCTCGAGCTGCTGCCGGCAGCACTCTGCACGCTCTGCTGCGGCCGCCCGAGTCTCCTGAGTGAACCCCATGAGGTCTTCTCCGGTGGGGTCCCACTCAAACTGTGCCTCCTCCAGCGGGGGTGAGGTCCTCTTTACAGGCTTCGGAGCCGGAATCAGGGGCTCGCACATGGGCCTTGCTCTCTGGAGTTCCAGCTGAATGTACTCCTGGGGCCATATGAAGGGCTGCCCATCCGGGCACGTATGCTGGGCGAATAGATCTTCACCCAGGTGCGGCACTCTAGATGTTGAGGGCGCGTTGATGGTAGCGGCGCCCGGGTTAACCAGGCCTTGCGACCAGGCCTGGGGCACCTTAAAGGCAAAGGGCACCGTAAGAACGGCGGCGCCCTGGGTTATTCGGCCCTGCGACCAGGCCGGTGGCTCCGCGGAGGTAGGGGGCGCTGTTGGTATTGCGGCGCCCGGGGGTACTAGGCCTTGCGACCAGGCCGGTGGTATTTCCTGCTTGGCCACGCTCGAGGTCGAGGCATGTGACGTCACAGGGGTCGCGGCCGCAGTTTCCGGTTGAGGCCTAGTCGGCGGCGGTGACGAGGCAGCGACGGGCACGGCAGGGGGAATTTCGGGCTCTGCGACGGGGAGCTGGGGCAGGCACGCGGTTTCCCGGCTCGGGGTAGAGACGTCCCCTTTACCTGCCTCCGTCCGTTCAGCTCCCTTCTCGGCGCCGTCTCCTGCCTTCATTCCTCCTGCGCCATCCTCAGAGGCGGTCGGTCTCCTCGTCTCGGGTGGCGTGCTCCGCTGACGGATTTCGGTCTGCTGGGCCATCTCTCGGCTCCACTCCGCCAACGTCTCCCGCTGCACCCGGGCCATCCTCCGTGCAAGGCCCTCCAGCGCGGTCTGTGCACACTCCCGATCTCGGGGGAGCTGTGCTAGGATCTCCAGCAGGCCTTCTGGAGTGGCGGCCCGCATCAGGCTCCTGACCACTGGGTCGGTGCTGCCTGGCTCTCCCTCCATCTCCGGGTGTGCTTTCTCTGGACTCTCTTCCAGACGTCTTGTCTCCGGGTGCGCTCTCTCCAGACTGCTCCAGGCGACACCCATCTTTTCTCTCCTGTTCTGTCTCCGCCCACATCGAGGGTGGTCCCGGGGCAACTTTGTGATTGTCAGTTCCAGGGGCAGTTCTCTCACGCTGATGGACACTTCCAGCATCACAGTCTCTGTTGGTGGGCGCGGTTTCCGCTTTTGGCGCCATTCTTCGACCTGGCCCACGATGGGAGGTGGCCTCTTGCCACCCTCTGGCACGCCCATAATGGCGTCCGCTCTTCCAAGGCGGGAAATCTTTAGAAATGGCGGGAAAAAGCTGCAAATGGCGGACAACCGGCGGGAAACGACCTGTGATGGGGCCCGATGGCGGGGACCCTCCGGAACCGGCAGGAGACTTCTTTTTGAGGTAACGGTGTACTTTTCTTCAGGCACGCAGTACCCGGTTGTTGCGGGCACGTAGTCCTGCCGACTACGCCAAAGTTGACGCGCCCCCTGGGCCAGTGCTGTTAGGGATACCCGGAGCCGGATCAGATGGGGGTTGTAGTCTCCGAGTGGCTGTGACCCGGTCCGTGCCCAGGGTGTCAAGCTCAGTGTGTGGCAGTCCTTATGATGTTACTAGATGTTCTTTTGTGTCGACTACGCCACCCGTTGAATTGCGGTCAATACGGCCGCCGCTGCAGCAGGGTCCGCTGAGGCTGGTGTTGTATGTGCAGCTCAGGTAGTATAACCCCCAACGGGAGGGGTATAGCCTCAGGGGGTCAGTTGCAGAGGATGGGGGTTGTGGTGGTGCAGCGGGGATGGAAATGAGAGTCAGAGTCGGGCTGTGCAGTTCAGGGTTTGTTTACTTACTGCAGTTGTTCTGGTCACTCCGGCCTTGAGTGACCACCCGAGCCGTGCTGCGTCCACCAGGTCCTGGACTCGGCCAACCCCCAGGTGATTCTGGAGCGTGGTCCTGAGCTCCCTTTCTGTCCTGTCCTCTTCTCTGGCCTTCCCCACCAGGGATCCACCTATGTCCGGCTCCCTCGGGCCTCTTGGTGGTAAACCCTTGTCTCTGGGTTCCCTGACCCTATTCCTGGTCTGCCTTCCGGGTGGATTTAGTGGGTGATCGTGGCAGATCGATCCTGCCCACAACCTCCGGTTCCTGGCTAAGGTGTGCTGTAGCCTCCGCCAGCTTGGGATCCGGTACCCTGTTGCCAACTCTTCACCCTCTGGTCTAATTTGGGCTCTTGGAGTTCCTTCTTTCTCCCCCTCTGGGTCTTTCTTTCTCCTCTCTCTCTCTGGGCCTTGGAGCTGCTCTTCTTCTCTGCTCTCTTCCTCTGCTCTGCTCTGACAAAAGACTGACAGACTGACTGACCCTGATCTAAGATGGTTCCCACCTTATATACTCCCTCTATGTGTGAGCTCAGGTGACCAGCACCCAATGAGCTCCTAGCATTACCCAGACTGCTCCCCCTATCTGCCCCTACACTACTGGGATGTTCCACCCCCCTCCCACTCCAGCCAGGAACAGACACTGTCGTACCTGCACATTTCTCTAGTGGGAGTACCATCGGTCTGTTCCTCGGAAATGGGATGTGTGTAGTGCATGCAGCTAACTGAGCTCAGTTCCACACTCCATCCTTACCCGGGAGTGGAATATCACACCTCTGGGTTGAGGTGCAATACCCCTGTAGCAGCCGAATCCTCAGGGTGCTACACCCTCATCCAACCCAATTCCCCTCTTCCCACTCCCCACACATTTGTGCGCACATCCAGCAGCCGCCGAGTATTGATCGGTGGCATAGTTCACCAATCCACACTCGTGCTCGCTGTTTGCACCACATACAGTATTTCCTTTTTCCACACACTCTAAATAAAGTACTGACACACACACGCACCACATACATAACAAACAATGTCCTGCTCATCCCAAACTCATTATTCAGCGGAGGAGGCTTGCGCTATTCTTGCCTCCGACACTGACAGTGAGGGTGAGGATCCCACATTTCTTTGTTTTTCCGACTCCTCGTCGTCTTCCTCCTTCTCTTCTTCCTCCTCTTCCTCAGGTTCTGCTGGCCCGCCCCGCCGTCGTCGCAGGAGAGATGTTCCAGCGCCCCCCACTACTGAGCCTATATGGACTTCGCCCCCCGAAAATTATGAGCCGCTGATTCCTGATTTCGTAGCGGAATCAGGAATCAAGTTTGACACCACCGGCCTCACAGAAATAGACTTTTTCAAAGTCTTTTTCTCTGAGGATTTTATAAACCTCATGGTGGGCCAAACTAAACCCCTCTTCATCATTTTCTAACTGGTCTCCTGTAGACACAGTAGAAATGATGAAGTTTTGGGGCCTGGTCCTTTTTATGGGGATCTTGAAGAAGCCCGAGCTTCGGCAATACTGGAGTGTTGACGTTTTGTATAACACTCCAGTGTTCCGAATGGTCATGCCCCGGACACGTTTTCAGGCCATCTACAAGTTCTTGCATTACCAAGATAATGCAAGGTGTCCTGCACGCGATGACCCGAACTTTGATAGTCTTTTCAAAGTTCGGCCGGTCAATGAACACTTCAACAACAAGTTTGGTGAAGCGTACGTGCCCCAAAGGGACATTTGTGTGGATGAGTCCTTAATTTCTTTTAAGGGGCGGCTTGGATTCCGGCAGTACCTGCCCAGTAAAAGGGCAAGGTATGGGATCAAGCTGTATAAACTTTGTGAGAGTACCTCAGGATACACTCACAAGTTTAGAGTTTATGAAGGGAAGGACTCCCGGATTGAACCCCCTGAATGCCCCCCTGTTCTGGGAGTGAGTGGGAAAATTGTGTGGGACTTGGTGCACCCACTGCTTGATAAAGGTTATCACCTCTACGTGGATACCTTTTATACAAGTATCCCGCTCTTCCAGTCCCTCTCTGCGCGACGTACCGCAGCCTGCGGTACTGTCCACAAAATTCAGAAAGGCCTCCCAAAGACGCTAATTGGGCAGCTGCTCAAAAGGGGTGAGAGCAGAGCCCAATGTAGCGACCACCTGTTGATGGTCAAGTACAAGGACAAAAGGGATGTCCTTTTCTTGACCACCATACATGGTGATGGCAGCACACTCAGCACTGTACGAGTTTCCACTACACAGGTCGTCAAACCAGACTGTGTAGTAGGGTACAACAAGTACATGGGGGGAGTTGTTCTCTCTGATCAAGTTCTCCAGCCATACAGTGCTTTGAGAAAGTCCAGAGTGTGGTACAAGAAGCTGGCCGTGCACATTGTACAGATGGCAATGCACAATGCTTTCCTTCTGTCACAATGTGCAGGCCAGACTTCTGCGTCGTACCTTCAGTTTCAGGAAACAGTTATCAAGGCCCTGATATTTGGCAGCGGTGACAGAGAGGGCCCCAGTACTTCTGGAATTGAAGGACCAAGAATTGTACCAGGCCAGCATTTCCCAGGGCAGATCCCTCACAGCGGAAAAAAAGGAAAGTCATAAAAGAGGTGCCGAGCGTGTTATAAAAGTGGAATACGCAAGGACACCATTTATCAATGTGACACCTGCCCTGACAAACCTGGCCTGTGTATGAAAGACTGCTTCAAAAGGTACCATACTTCGATGGACTATTGAATTAATTTCTGAAGTATGACAACCTGACGAACACTGCACCGCTGACGTAGTGTTCGTCAGGTTGTCATACATCAGTTGTGTAGTGTTCATCAGATTGTCCTACACAACTGATGTATAACACTACATTACAAAATTCAAAAATCAACTAACACTACCAAAAAGGGGGCACTTGTTAGGCATTTCACTGTTTAGGCACATCAAGGGCTCTGAGAACATGACATGACGCCCGCAGACCATTCCATCAAAGTCTGCGTTCAAAAGCGTCACTCCTTCCCTTCTGAGCCCTTACATGCGCCCAAACAGTAGTTTTTTTCCAACACATGGGGTATATGAGTACTCAGGAGAAATTGCACACAACTTATGGGGTGCAATTTCTCCTAGTACCCTTGTGAAAATATTTTTTTTTGCATTTTTGTGGAAAAAATGTTTTTTTTTTATTTTCACAAGTCAACATTATGATTTTCTGAGAGGCACCTGGGGGTTCAATGGGCTCACCACACATCTATATAAGTTCCCTGGGGGGGTCTAGTTTCCAAAATGGGGTCACTTGTGGGGGAGCTCCAATGTTTAGACACACAGGGGCTCTCGAAACGCAACATGGTGTCCGCTAACAAATTGGAACCATGTCGCGTTTGGAGAGATCCTGTGTGTCTAAACATTGCAGCTCCCCCACAAGTGACCCCATTTTGGAAACTAGACCCCCCAAGGCACCTATCTAGATGCATAGTGAGCACTTGGAACCCCCAGGTGCTTCACAAATTGATCCATAAAAATTAAAAAGTGTTTTTTTTTTCACTTATTCAATTTTACAAATCAATTTGTGAAGCACCTGGGGGTTCCAAGTGCTCATTATGCATCTAGATAGGTGCCTTGGGGGGTCTAGTTTCCAAAATGGGGTCACTTGTGGGGGAGCTCCAATGATTGGGCACACAGGGACTCTTCAAATGCAACATGGTATCCGCTAACAAATTGTCGGCTCAAATTGTTAGCGGATACCATGTTGCATTTGAAGAGTCCCTGTGTGCCCAAACATTGGAGCTCCCCCACAAGTGACCCCATTTTGGAAACTAGACCCCCCAAGGCACCTATCTAGATGCATAGTGAGCACTTGGAACCCCCAGGTGCTTCACAAATTGATTCGTAAAATTGAATAAGTGAAATAAAAACACTTTTTCATTTTTATGGATCAATTTGTGAAGCACCTGGGGGTTCCAAGTGCTCACTATGCATCTCAATAGGTGCCTTGGGGGGTCTAGTTTCCAAAATGGGGTCACTTGTGGGGGAGCTCCAATATTTGGGCACACAGCGGCTCTCCAAACGCAACATGGTGTCGCTAACAATTTGAGCCAATTTTGCGTTAAATTTGTTAGCGGACACCATGTTGCATTTAGAGAGCCGCTGTGTGCCCAAATATTGGAGCTCCCCCACAAGTGACCCCATTTTGGAAACTAGACCACCCAAGGCACCTATCTAGATGCATAGTGAGCACTTGGAACCCCCAGGTGCTTCACAAATTGATTCATAAAAATGAAAAAGTGTTTTTTTTTTCACTTTTTCATTGTTACGAATCAATTTGTGAAGCACCTGGGGGTTCCAAGTGCTCACTATGCATCTAGATAGGTGCCTTGGGGGGTCTAGTTTCCAAAATGGGGTCATTTGTGGGGGAGCTCCAAAGTTTGGGCACACATGGGCTCTCCAAACACAACATGGCGTCCGCTAATTATTCAAGCAAATTTTACAATCAAAAAGTCAAATGGCGCTCCTTCCCTTCCGAGCCCTGCCGTGCGCCCAAACAGTGTTTTTTCCCCAAATATTGGGTATCTGCGTGCCCAGGGGAAATTGCACAACAAATTTTGGGGTCCATTTTTTCTTGTTACCCCTGTGAAAATAAAAAAAATTGGGTCTAAAGTAACATTTTTGTGAAAAAAGTTAAATGTTCATTTTTTTCTTCCACATTCAAAAAATTCCTGTGAAGCACCTGAAGGGTTAATAAAGTTCTTGAATGTGGTTTTGAGCACCTTGAGGGGTGCAGTTTTTAGAATGGTGTCACTTTTGGGTATTTTCTGTCATAAAGACCCCTCAAAGTGACTTCAAATGTGATGTGGTCCCTAAAAAAATGGTTTTGTAAATTTTGTTGGAAAAATGAGAAATCGCTGGTCAATTTTAAACCCTTATAGCTCCCTAACAAAAAAAAATTTTGGTTCCAAAATTGTGCTGATGTAAAGTAGACATGTGGGAAATGTTATTTATTAACTCTTTTGTGGGACATATCTCTCTGATTTCAGGGCTTAAAAATTCAAATTTTGAAAATTGCAAAATTTTCAAAATTTTCGCCAAATTTCCGTTTTTTTCACAAATAAACGCAAGTGATATCGAAGAAATTTTTCCACAATCATGAAGTACAATATGTCACGAAAAAACAATCTCAGAATCAGGGGGATCCGTTGAAGCGTTCCAGAGTAATTACCTCATAAAGTGACAGTGGTCAGAATTGTAAAAATTGGCCCGGTCATTAACGTGCAAACCACCCACGGGGCTTAAGGGGTTAAAGTATGCCGGCTATAATTGCCTGTTCAGAAGTTATCAAAATCTAGATTGTAAAAATAAACTGTTTCATTCTTGTCATTCCACTTTCCATTACTTCCTGAAAAGAACCAGAAGGGTTAATGAACTATATGAAAGCAATTTTAAATACGTTGAGGGGTGCAGTGTTTAACCCCTTTACCCCCCGAGGGTGGTTTGCACGTTAATGACCGGGCCAATTTTTACAATTCTGACCACTGTCACTTTATGAGGTAATTACTCTGGAACGCTTCAACGGATCCCCCTGATTCTGAGATTGTTTTTTCGTGACATATTGTACTTCATGATTGTGGTAAAATTTCTTCGATATCACTTGCGTTTATTTGTGAAAAAAACGGAAATTTGGCGAAAATTTTGAAAATTTAGCAATTTTCAAAATTTTAATTTTTAAGCCCTGAAATCAGAGCGATATGTCACACAAAAGAGTTAATAAATAACATTTCCCACATGTCTACTTTACATCAGCACAATTTTGGAACCAAAATTTTTTTTGTTAGGGAGCTATAAGGGTTAAAGGTTGACCAGCGATTTCTCATTTTTCCAACAAAATTTACAAAACCATTTTTTTAGGGACCACATCACATTTGAAGTCACTTTGAGAGGTCTTTATGACAGAAAATACCCAAAAGTGACACCATTCTAAAAACTGCACCCCTCAAGGTGCTCAAAACCACATTCAAGAACTTTATTAACCCTTCAGGTGCTTCACAGGAATTTTTGGAATGTGGAAGAAAAAAATGAACATTTAACTTTTTTCACAAAAATGTTACTTTAGACCCAATTTTTTTTATTTTCGCAGGGGTAACAGGAAAAAATGAACCCCAAATTTTTTTGTGCAATTTCTCTTGAGCGCGCTGATACCCCATATGTGAGGGAAAACCACTGTTTGGGCGCACTGCAGGGTTCGGAAGGGAAGAAGCGCCATTAGACTTTTTGAATGTAAAATTTGTTTGAATAATTAGCAGACACCATGTTGCGTTTGGAGAGATCCTGATGTGCCTAAACAGTGGAAACTCCCCACAAGTGACACCATTTTGGAAACTAGACCCCTTAGGGAACTTATCTAGATGTGTGGTGAGCACCTTGCTGCCCTAGGTGCTTCACAGAAGTTTATAATATTGAGCCGTAAAAATAAAATTTTCACATTTTACCCACAAAAAATGTTTTTCATCCCCTAATTTTGCATTATCATAAGGGTAACAGGAGAAATTGCACCATTAAATTTGCTGTGCAATTTCTCCTGAGTACACTGATACCCCATATGTGGGGGAAAACCACTATTTGGGTACACTGCAGGGTTTGGAAGGGAAGGAGCGCCATTTGACTTTTTGAATGTAAAATTTGTTGAATAATTAGCGGACGCCATGCTGCATTTGGGGAGCCCCTGATGTGCCTAAACAGTGGAAACCCCCCACAAGTGACACCATTTTGGAAACTAGACCCCTTAGGGAACTTATCTAGATGTGTGGTGAGCACATTGGGAGACATAATAAACAAATCAGTAGCAGGTGAAGAATTGGTTTTATTTATTTTTTACGCCGTTCCTCGTGCAGTATAAGTGATGAGATTACTTTATTCTTCAGGTCGGTGCGATTACAGAGATACCAGATTCATATCGGGTTTTTATGATTGACAGCTGTAACACACTAAAAGACACTTTTTTTGTAAAATCTAGTTTTTGCGTCGCCATATTTTGAGAGCTATCATTTTTCCATATTTCGGCCGACAGTCATGTGACAGCTTGTTTTTTGCGGGACGAGTTGACATTTTTATTCGTACCATTTTTGGGTACGTGACATTTTTTGATCGCTTTCTATTCCGTTTTTTGGGAGGTAAAATTAACAAAAACCAACAATTCAGGAATTGTTTTTTGAGGTTTTTTTTTATGCCATTCTGCGTGTGGTAAAAGTGATAAGGCAGCATTATTATTCGGGTCAGTACGTTTACAGCGATACTACACTTACTGTATATTTTTTTATGTTTTGGCGCTTTTACACAATAAAACAATTTTATAGAAAAAATATTTTTTTTGCATTGCTTTATTCTGAGAGCTATAACTTTTTTATTTTTCGGTTTATGGAGCTCTATAGTGGCTTGTTTTTTGCGGAACAAGATGATGTTTTCAGCGGTACCATTTTTATTTCCATTTTGCTTTTCGATCGCATTTTTTTCCACTTTTTGTTTGGCGATATGAGGAAAAAGCATAGTTTTTTGCTCCGTTTTTTATTTATTTTTATTACGGTGTGCACAGAAGGAGTTAATTAGTGTGACAGTTTTATAGCTCGGGTTGTTTCGGATGCGGCGATACCAAATGTGTACTTTTTTTGTTTTTGCATAAATATACGGATTTATTGGTTTAATATTTTATTTATTTTTATTTATTTTGATTTTTTTTAGTAGTTTGAAAACATTTTTTTTACATTTTTACTTAGTCCCTGTATGGGACATAAATTTTTATTTTTCTGATCACTGATCTCATATAATGTAATAGACATATATTACATTACATGAGATCTTTGCTGACTGTTTCACAGTCAGTGTCTCCTGCCAGGCTTCAGCTGCAGGCTGAGCCTCGCAGGACACCGTATATGGCAGATCTGGAGGCGGTCATGTGACCTCCAGCTGCTATAGCAACACCAGGTCCTGGAAGGTATCAGGGGTCGTCGGAGAGGTAAGTAGACGACCCCCTCTCCTCCTGCTATCTTCTATATGCCGCGATCACTATAGATCGCGGCATATAGAAGACTGCAAAGGGTTAACATCACTGGGACCTGATCCAATCAGGTCCCGATGATGTTCCCTGTCAGAGCTATCGCTCTGCACCGCACCCGCAGAGCTTGCAGGACCCTCGGGGTCCTGAGCTCTGCGGGACCACCCACCGTTTTTAAGCGTCCGCGCTGCACAGAGTCCAGGCAGCGCGGATGTTTATCTACAGTGGGCGGTCGGGAAGCGGTTAAATAAAATTTTTTTTTTTTTCACAAAGTAGAATAGAGAGTTACCTTTTTATTATCATCTAGGACTGTGTTCATACTTTCTATCCCTAGCGTATCAATAGGTCCATCAAAGATAACCCATTTTCTTTCCGGGGTCTCAGATAACGCAAACTCTCGGGAAGTATTAGCGACTATCCCATCGGTCCACTGCAAATGAAGAGAGGCATCAATAAAATTACTCTTCCCATAAAATCAAATAACGGAATGCCTGGGATTATGATATTGATGATACACATGTATTGACTACACGTGGCCCCTATTGAAGTGAACGTGCCGACACCGGGAGAGACCGCAAGTAAGTGATTTGCATATATGCGGTCACATGCCAACTAGAAGTGCGTGACCTCACTCAAAGCAAGTGTATTGAGTGAGGCCAGACACAGTCTAGTCAGAATGTGGCTGGAAGTATGCAAACTTATGCTAATTTCTGGCATAAATAATACAATTTGTTGCTTCCATGTCTGATGGGAAAAATAACACAGTTTCCAATTTTTGTGCAAACAGGGAGTAAGTCATAATAAAATGATTGCCCGGCAATGTATGGCTGGGGTCTATGTCTCTGAAGGAACCCCTTCTACCATGTCCATAAGCCATAAAAGGGGAGATTTTCCCATTTTCAGAAAAGATATTAGTATTATAAACAATAATTCCAATCATAGACGAACCTCATGTGACACTGGATCAAACTGCCCGAACAGCTGCCCCATGGTGATGGCTTTAGGGTTCACTGTCCGGTAAATCACTTTTTCTTCTTCGCACCCTCGCTCACTCATAAGAGACAGCGTATCAGCGAGGACGTGGAGGACCTTCGTTTTTCCAGAGAACGGCTCTCCAACCCACATAAAACTGTACGGGATAAACAAAATGCAGCATGGTCCATTGTATAAAATGGAAACAGCGAAGAATAAATCCCCCGTCCCATGGACTTCTGTAGTTACAGCTTACCCGTGTCTGACAATCATCATCTCATACGTCTGGATCATGTTCTCCAGGAAGACCTTCTCGGGCTGGATGTTGTGTCCAGCACAGCTCTCCTGTGCGCATTCAAGGAAATCCTGAGCAAAAGGAAGGTAAAATATTTCATCAGTCTGTTTACAGTGGATCCAATTAGAGGTGGGAGAATACATTTTCAGGACCCAGATCAGTATTCTGTGGCCGCTGGACGGGACCCCTGAGAGCCGCCTCTTAGCTGCCGGCATCCCCGGCTCCTCTTCTGATTATATGGCCTGGTGTACATCATGCTGCAACCATAACGTCATGCCAGGCCAGCTAATGTGAAGAAGAGCCGGGGGGCAGGAAGAAATAAGGTGGCTCTCAGGGGTCTCATTCAGTGCCCACCACTGACCTGATGTCACGCACAGTGTAGGAAAGACAAAGTGCGACACAAAGGGATGAGGGGAAGGGAGCCCAGACACTAGGGAAAGGGGGAAATGGAGACCTCCTAGGCTGATCTGCAATCACCCTGTCTCCCCTACCGACTCTATATTGGTTCCTCACCAATAGCCGCACAGGAACCTATCCCTGTATTTCCTTAGCACTTGGCTCTGGATAGGGAAGGGGGGGTGAGCACTAGTCGATCCCCACTGACAACTAAAGACAGCAAGGGGAGACAGACACAGGGGAAGTAGCTTAGCTTGAGTCGACTTCAGAGAGATGGCACACACATCCTCTTAGCACCAGAGAGGAAGTAAGAACTACACTTGCTCCAAGCCTTCACAAGGGGTCATGTGAATATCACTGGCACCTCTGTGTAGCAACCAGGAAGTATTTAAACACCCAGGCCTGATTGTCAATTAGAGCAGGAGGGAGGTAGCCGCTGGGTCCTACAGTGAGACCGCTAAGAAGATGTCTGTAATGCCAAACGAAGGGATCTCCTGCAACCAACTGCAGGGCGACTGTCTGTCACATCTGACGCACCCATGACACCTGCCCATTGGATCAGTCTCCTGCAAATCGATTCATTCATCTAAAAAAAAATGTCTCCATAACCTACAACTAAACTAGCGATAAATCACTCTCAGATGTTTTAACCATTTATTTTCTACATCAGATCATCTTGCATTGGAGGTATAAGCGAGCCCCCTTACCTCTGGTGCCCCTGTGCAGCTGCCCAGGTTGCACTAATGGGACCGGACGATGAGTGACAAGGTCATGTAACCCAATTCCAAAGCAGTGGCTCAGGATCGGGTGATTTCAATGGGATTGGTCTAACATCTACTGTGTATGGGGGCCTCATGACAGATTATGTTGGGGGACATAAAAATCGGGCGGTTGGAATTTAATCACCCGATCCTTACTTTCTGACCCTGAAATTAGCAGCTGCCATAAGATTCTGGCAGCGACTCGGTCATAGCGAAAACAGGAGCGAGCATTCCTGAATATGGGGGAGCCGGGAAAGATAACTGTCATCCAAATGATAGCTGGCCAGCTATATAGGACCTATCACTTGCCATTAATATGCAATTTTATTACCTGGTGTAAATGCCGCTGTTCTCCTGAATCCAGTGTTGTTTTTCTTTTGCGCCTGCGCCTCTCCATTCCTGAGATATAGCCTCTTTATAGAAATCTAGTTCATAATTTTTAATAGCCAAGTGGGCGTGGTCATCAAGTCCTCTCTGTGGGAGTCTTCAGGAAGGCCTTGCCCAGTTGGCTTAAAGGGCTAGAGGAGAGCGACAGATGTCAGGAACGGAGAGGAGCAGGAAGAAAAGAAAAACAATGCCGGAGTCAGGAGAACAGCGGCATTTACATATTTATGGCGAGGGACAAGTCCTCTTTAAGTCTTGGAAAACCCCTTTAAGACACTATTATATTTTAATACCTTATAGTCGGCTTTCGGAAGTTGAATGCCAGGGAACAGGTCGCTGGTAATCCCATTGAACAGAGGAATATCATGAGACAAAAATTTGGGTTCGTTTACATCCTTAATTGACCGCAAGAGCTAAATAGAATGAAAAAGGATTAAATGATAAAATAATTCATATACAATATGACATGAAACAATATTAAAAGTGAAGAACCCCATTACAAAGGAGCCGTCAGTTCTTGTGGTATGTCTGCATTAGTAAAGAATAGTATTCTCCAAAAAATAAGTATGAAACCTCTTTTCCTAAAACTCTACATTGTATCGTCCCTCTGTTATACCTCCTGGAAATGTATGTGTAAATGATATATAATGTATATATAATCTATATAGGGGACAACCCTATACAATCTGACTGTGCCCAAACAGTGGTGACATTGTCAGACTGTGTAGGGGACTCGATATTGACAGATTTCAATTAATTCCTACATTTCCAGGAATGATAAAAGAGGAATGGAACGCTGCTGAGTTGCACTAAAATATGCTGCAGAATTGTTTTTCCATAGGGAATACATGTGGCCTCTGTGTTGCACTGTTAATTGCCGGCTGCAGAATGAGTTAAGTGAGATACTGTCAGTGAACTCGTTTTTGCTGGCTGACGGGGAGTTTGTAAATGTTTTATCTGTCTTTTTCTGAGCTCCTCTCAGTTTATTTATGACCACAGACCTTATCAAAATTGAATGTGCAGGGAATCAAAAAGCCGGTGAAAGCCAAGCGATGCGAAATTTTTAATAAAACCCAATTGTTAAAATGATTTTTAGCCTAAAATACATGTGTTTAAGTTAAAAATCAAAACTGTCCCATAAGATGAACAAGCTACGTGTTTAACAACTATAGTTTTGACACTTTTGCACAGATGAGATCTAACAAGCCAGGAACAGTAATGTGCAGAAATTATTTGCAAGTCTCTGTCTGCTACTATAAAATCATACAGCTGTAATTTTTGTGATCCAAATGCTTCTCGGTAAGATGGTAATGCTATCCTATACGAGATGTAAAGCGACCAACAGTTCAGAACTTACAAGAATCTCTTCATTTTCATGGGGGAATTTCAGCTTCAGATTGCCAGCAGCGATCAGCACAGCCTTTACTGCACGCATCCCATAATCATAATGGAACTGGGACGAGAGCGGCTCCGAGCACAGCCGGTAAGTCATTACCATCTTCACCGAGAGAGGTTTAGCGTGCAGAAAACCGTAAGAATAAAGGCAGATCTCCGCAATCAGAGCATAGTTGGGGACCATCATTGCTACAGTCCGGAAAAGAACCTGAAATGCGCAAACCAGATGGGTCAGTCAACAAATGAAACTAAATTACTGTAAACCAGGCATAGAGCCGGGGAACCCATTATGTCCATTTACACTATCCTCCACCCCAGACCTAAAAGTGATGTGTCTATTCCACATCAGAAGAAATCAGTCAAAGTGTGGTTAAAGGGGTATTCCCATCTCCAAGATCCTGTCCCAATATGTAATAGGTATAATAATAATAATGTTTGCAAATATCTCCAATTAGAAATGTAGTATAGTTATTCTGATTAGCTATGTTTCTTACCCCATGTGCAGGACATTGCAGTAGCTTAGGTATCCATGGTTACGACCACTCATAGTAACAGTTAGTTACTTGCTAGTGGTTGTAACCATGGATACCTAAACTACTGCTATGCCCTGCACATGGGTTAAGCGACATAGCTAATCAGAAGAACTATACTATATTTCCAATTGGAGGTATTTGCTATTAATATTATTATTACACCTATTACATATTGGGATAGAATCTTGGAGATGAGGATACTCCTTTAACACTTTCCAAATCTCTCTCCACACCTCTACTGTGTCCATTTTGGAAAATAGGAGAATGGGACATCAATATTAAGGAGCTTGCAGAAATGAGGGCATCAGGTGTTGTGATTATACATAGGAAATGTACAATCTCATATAGATTTCGGGGAGAATAATCCCTTTTATGAAATCTTATGTTTCTTTTGTAAACCTAGTATTTACTTGAAAGTTTGTGAACCTCTCAAAAATTTCTGTATTACTGCATAAATTTGACTTCAAGCTACATCAGTCTGTGAGGTCACAAAGGAACTCAAGGTAACCTCTAAGCAACTAAAGGCCTCTCCTCACATTAGCTAATGTAATTGTTCATGAGTCCACCATCAGAAGGACAATGAACAACAATGGCGAGCATGGCAGGATTGCAAGGAGAAAGGCAATGCGATTTAAAATGTCACTGCTAAAACTCACCTGGGCACATCAATAGGTAACTGGAATAATGCTTTGTGGAAGGATGAGGCCAAGATAGAGATTTTAAGTGAGAAGCTATATGTTTGCAGAAAGAAAATACTGCATTACAGCATAAGAACCTCCTATCATCTATGAAACACAAAGATGGTAATCGTAACATGCTTTGGGCCTGTTTTGCTGCACTTGGCCAAGGACGGCTGCCATCATTGATGGAACAATGAATTCTAAAATCTATCAGCAAATGCTAAAGGAAAATATCAGGATATCAGTTCATGTACTGAATCTCAAGAAAACGTGGGTCATGCAGCAAGACAATGGCCCAAAGACACAAGTCGTTCTACAAAAGAATGGTTGAATAAACATAAAGTTTTGGAATGGCCGAGTCATAGTCCTGAGCTTAATCCTATAGAAATGTTGTGGAAGGGCCCGATGCAAGGCACTGGACTCTTTACCAGCTCAGAACGTCCCGCGTAGCCAGGATTCATGGTAATGGCTACGAAGCAATTTGGGTTAAGCTTCAGTTCTGTTCCTTTGAAGTTGAACATGTCCATCTTCATCTGGATGGCTCTCTGGATGCGGAGAATCTGTTGGGCCACCACGGACAACACCTCCAGCTCAATACGGTTAAACTCATCAAAACACGCCCATGCTCCCGATGAAGCCAGCCCTTGGAAAAACTAAAAAAAGTATATACAGTACAGACCAAAAGTTTGGACACACCTCATTTAAAGATTTTCTGTATTTTCATGACTATGAAAATTGTACATTCACACTGAAGGCATCAAACTATGAATTAACACATGTGGAATTATATACTTAACAAAAAAGTGTGAAACAACTGAAAATATGTCTTATATTCTAGGTTCTTCAAAGTAGCCACCTTTTGCTTTGATGACTGCTTTGCACACTCTTGGCATTCTCTTGATGAGCTTCAAGAGGTAGTCACCGGAAATGGTCTTCCAACAATCTTGAAGGAGTTCCCAGAGATGCTTAGCACTTGTTGGCCCTTTTGCCTTCACTCTGCGGTCCAGCTCACCCCAAACTATCTCGATTGGGTTCAGGTCTGGTGACTGTGGAGGCCAGGTCATCTGGCGTAGCACCCCATCACACTCCCTCTTGGTCAAATAGCCCTTACACAGCATGGAGGTGTGTTTGGGGTCATTGTCCTTTTGAAAAATAAATGATGGTCCAACTAAACGCAAACAGGATGGAATAGCATGCCACTGCAAGATGCTGTGGTAGCCATGCTGGTTCAGTATGCCTTCAATTTTGAATAAATCCCAAACAGTGTCACCAGCAAAGCACCCCCACACCATCACACCTCCTCCTCCATGCTTCACGGTGGGATCCAGGCATGTAGAGTCCATCCGTTCACCTTTTCTGCGTCGCACAAAGACACGGTGGTTGGAACCAAAGATCTCAAATTTGGACTCATCAGACCAAAGCACAGATTTCCACTGGTCTAATGTCTATTCCTTGTGTTCTTTAGCCCAAACAAGTCTCTTCTGCTTGTTGCCTGTGACGCGCCCCCTGGGCCAGTGTTGTTGGGGATACCCGGAGCCGGATCAGATGGGGGTTGTAGTCTCCGAGTGGCTGTGACCCGGTCCGTGCCCAGGGTGTCAAGCTCAGTGTGTGGCAGTCCTTATGATGTTACTAGATGTTCTTTTGTGTCGACTACGCCACCCGTTGATTTGCGGTCAATACGGCCGCCGCTGCAGCAGGGTCCACTGAGGCTGATGATGTGAGTGCAGCTTAGGTAGTATAACCCCCAACGGGAGGGGTATAGCCTCAGGGGGTCAGCCGTGGAGGATGGTGGTTGTGAAGGTGCAGCAAGGAGACTCAGAGGCATAAAATGCAGTTCCAGGGTTTTACTTACTGGTGTTGCTCGGGTCACTGTGTACAGCAGTGACCACCCAAGCCGTGCTGCGTCCACCAGGTCCTGGACTCGGTCAACTCCCAGGCAACTCCGGAGTGTGGTCCTGAGCTCCTTTCTGTCTCTCCCTTCTTCTGGCCGTTCCCACCAGGGATCCACCTAAGTCCGGCTCCCTCGGGCCTCTTGTTGGTCAAGCCTCCTCTGGGCTCCCTGACCCTATTCTTGGTCTGCCTTCCGGGTGGATTTAGTGGGTGATCGTGGCAGATCCTGCCCACGACCTCCGGTTCCTGGCTAAGGTGTGCTGTAGCCTCTGCCAGCTTGGGATCCGGTACCCTGTTGCCGACCCTTCACCCTTTTGTCCTTATTTTGGGATCTTGGGGTCCCCTCTGCGCCTCTGGGTCTCTCTTCCTTCTCCTCTGCTCTGCTTCTCAGGCTCTCAGACAGACTGTCTGACTGACTGACTGTGGCTGACTGACCCTGATCTAAGATGGTGCCCACCTTAAATACTCCCTCTGTGTGTGAGCTCAGGTGACCAGCACCCAATGAGCTCCTAGCTTTACCCAGGCTGCTCCCCCTATCTGCCCCTACACTACTGGGATGTTCCACCCCCCTCCCACTCCAGCCAGGAACAGACACTGTCGTACCTGCACATTTCTCTAGTGGGAGTACCATCGGTCTGTTCCCCGGAAATGGGATGTGTGTAGTGCATGCAGCCTACTAGCTCAGTTCCACACTCCATCCTTACCCGGGAGTGGAATATCACACCTCTGGGTTGAGGTGCAATACCCCTGTAGCAGCCGAATCCTCAGGGTGCTACACCTGTCCTTAGCAGTGGTTTCCTAGCAGCTATTTTACCATGAAGGCCTGCTGCACAAAGTCTCCTCTTAACAGTTGTTGTAGAGATGTGTCTGCTGCTAGAACTCTGTGTGGCATTGACCTGATCACTAATCTGAGCTGATGTTAACCTGCGACTTTTAAGAACCTAGAATATAAGACATATTTTCTGTTGATTCACACTTTTTTGTTAAGTATATAATTCCACATGTGTTAATTCATAGTTTTGATGCCTTCAGCGCGAATGTACAATTTTCATAGTCATGAAAATACAGAAAAAAATTGAAATGAGAAGGTGTTTCCAAACTTTTGGTCTGTACTATATAATCAAAACATGTCAGCAGAACATCGGTTGGAGTCAGTTTATTATCTGCAATGGAGCAGCTTAACATTGTATGTACCTTTGACATTGCTATGTAGTCCAAACCATCAGAGCAGTTAAAGACCACACACTGCACGGCCAGCGCCTTGGCCAAATCTTTGGTGGTCTCAGTTTTTCCTGTGCCGGCCGGACCTTCTGGAGCTCCACCAAGATTTAGATAAAAAGCACCGATCTACCAATGAAACATGGAAGAACTGGTATGAAATATCAATAAACTTTCTAATAAGTTTCATGCATCATACAAAAGTCAAAAAGATTTCTGAGCATAACCCATCACATCATAGCAGAGTCCGCTAGCATCTGTCAGTGAGCGGAGTGATGACCAGGCGTGGGGAGTTGCCCAGGTACTCATAGGCGGACTTCACATTGCAGTTGATGATTCGCACTCTCGCATTCTCATTCTCCCAGTAATAGCGGAGTTGGGCAAGCCACTGGAAGTCTGTTTCATGAGAAACTCCTGAGCAATGTAGGAAAAGATAGTCAACCTCTAAGACACTGCAGAATCACAAGAGAGCGTTTCTAAAGGGAAGGCAAATGCCCATACATTATAGGACAAAACTCCTAGTCACCGAATTCTGCTTTTTTCATTTAGTCCCATTGCCCACGGTGTGTAACATCCGGACTCTCGCCTCCCCCGGGGTATAACATCCGCCCCTCGCCCCTAGTTTAGTATAACATCCGTCCCCTCGCCCCCCCGCCAGTGTATAAAATACATCCCCTCAACCCCACTGTATAACATCCAGCCCTCGGACATGTATAACATCTAGCCCCTCGTACCCCTAGGGTATAACATCTGGCCCCTCGGCCTTGTATAACATTAAGACTCTCGCCCCCCACCAGTGTATAACATCAATCCCCACGCCCCCCGGTGTATAACATCCGCCCTCCCATGCTGTGTGCTGTTACTAACATATGACAGAACGGCTGGTGGTGCAGAGCTCTCTGATACCAGCGCGGTCCTGTAATAGGAGCCACCGGGGTAACAAGTCTGGATATTAAATTTCTTCCCTCCTAAATCTTCCCCCATCACATGTGAGTGATATTATTAAGGAGTAGAAGGAACTGCAGCAACTCAGGAGACCCCGGAACATTACAGAGCGGGGTCACTGAGTGCTGAGGAGCAGAGGGCAGAACGCTTTCCTGACTCCATTGGTAACAACATCACCACAAACACTGCGCCCCCGCCAGGAGCTTTATGGCCGAGCAGCTGCATGCAGCCTTACATCACCAAGCACAATGCCGAGCGTCAGATGGAGTGGTGTGAAGCCGCCACCACAGGACTCTGGAGGAGACCTGTTCTGTGCAGTGACGGATCACACTTCTCTATCTGGCATCTGATGGACGAGTCTGGATTTGGTGAATGCCAGGAGAACGTTACCCTATTAACTGCATTGTGCCCGCTGTACAGTTCGGTGGTGGGGGTATGGCCTTGTTTTTAGGGGTTGGTCTAGGCCCCTTAGCTCCAGTGAAAAGATATCTTAATGCTTCAGCACAAGACATTTTAAACAATTGTAGCTTCCAACCCTAAGGGAATAGAAGAGCAGAACTGTTTCACACACGTTCTCAACCTCAACCCCACTAAACACCTTTAGGATGATTAATTAGAACAAATACTGCACAATGGCAGCATAAATATGTCACCGCAACATAGGGAAGAACAATGTCAGTCACACATCAATTACACTGACATATGTCTGCTCAGGCTTAGAATGGCTGACCATTCGGAGAATTACATAATACCTACAAAGAAGCCGAACAAAAGGCCATTAAAGGAATTGACATAAAAACCCTTTATTAGTACATCCATGGTTATGGAAGGACACCGCACAGAGGAGGGCACACACACCATTGATAGAAAATATTACACACCGCACCTAGGCCATCCAAACCACTGACTATAAAGAATATCAATTGTGGCAATGAGTCATATACAGGGGACGCCGACACCTACAGATGCCAAAACATTCCTATATAGGGACCACCATCTCAATATGCAGAAATGACTACTGCCCCATAGACGTCATTGTAAGTACACCCCAAGATTGCTTTACTGTGACAAGATCAATTGTGTCCTATGAAAACTCAAAGAAAAGAGGGGGGAATATAACATAGATATGGAAAGAACATAGGAATGGGGTGAAATGTATGAAGGTGCTCTGCATATTGAGCTGTGATATCTGTAGAGGGACGGACTCCATATTAACATCCTGTATATGGATTTAGAATAGGGGGCCATAAAAGCCCCTGTAGGTGTAATGTGGAGGGGCACAATACCTTTCTCCATGTAGTGTATAATAAATAGAACATGGTATTGGAAAGTTTGGTGCCAGCCATGATGTTTGCACAAACCTGTTTGGATCATTTCCATGCCCACGTCACGAGCGTGCCCCTCTATGGTGACGAGAGCCCCCAATGTGCTGCGAGTCTGCTGGGACAATTTGCCTCCTCGCACAAGCTCCACAATATCATTTAGCTGGAGCTGCAGATTATCATAGGAGTTTTTCAGGCCCTACAAGAAGGATGTAACGGTGAAATCATCTGCAGAAACATTCATAGAACATACATATTGCAAGGGGGCTGAAATCTATACAGATTATAAGCTGCAGACTAGATGGAGAACTCCACAATATGCAGGCACTTTATAATGTACACAACAATTTTACAACATATCTTTATAGAAGTTGGAGATCTGGATTGAACCCAGAGCTCCAAATACCCAGATGTACCTCTATAAAACCCTGCCACAAACAGCATGGAAAACTCAATGCAGATGGATTCATTTTATGCTGGTATTATGGGAAATCCCATACAATGTCTTCCCTTATTGGTAGATATGACGAGAGTAGAGATGAGCGAATGGATTTGCAAGACTCTGGTCCAACAGTCGGGTCAGTATTCCACGGCCGCAGGACCGGAGCTCCATGAACCGGCATCTCCGGCTCCTCTTTTGATGTCGATGTCATAGTTGTGGTGTGAGGCACAAATGACATCACGCCTGGCCGGCTAATCAAAAGAGGAGCCAGGGATGCCGGCATGTAAGAGGCGGTTAGCAAGGCTCCCATCCAACAGCCACAGACTACTAACCTGCTCTCTTAGACCAAGGTCCTGCAAATTTAGTTGCTCATCTCTAGACAAGATGCATGAATCAATGCAAAATCCCAACAATACTATGGAGCCTTTTGGGTACCTTCAAGATATTGAGCCACTGTACAACTGCAACCCCCAGGAGAAGACCCCTGGGCAAGAACAGTACATGGGCTCTTTGCAGTCTAATAACGTACTGTGAAAGAAGCTGCTTGCATCTTTTGATGTGAATGTGGGTCCCCTTACCTCTGTTGCACCAATGGTATATCCGCCCCTGGAAACTCCTATAAGCTGCATCCCTGGGTATGACAGTCTATTAGCAGGAGAACACATGAAGTCTGTCTATGAATGTATATATATGTATTTCTCCCAGAAAATTATTACAATTACACGTTTTGTTGTTCACATGTTTATTTAATTTGTGTGTATTGGAACAACACAATAAGAAGATATTGGTCAACAATTTTGGTTCTCAAGTCCTCAGACAGTTCTCTTTTCCTCTTTCTGTTCTCCCTACTTAGTGTGGCACGTAACAACGCAAAGATTGAGTCAACTTTTCCCCTTTGTATCGGGTTTCAGGTGTGACTTTCATATTGCCCACACCTTTTACTTGTCACAGGTGAGTTTGAACGAGCATCACATGCTTGAAACAAAATTGTTTACCCACAATTTTGGAAAGATGCCAACAATTTTGTCCGGCCCATTTTTGGGGTTTTGTGTGAAATTATATCCAATTTGCCTTTCTTTCTCTGTTTTTTTTTGTGTTGTTCCAATACACACAAAGGAAATAAACATGTGTATAACAAAAAATACACATGCAATTGCAATAATTTTATGGAAAAATACTTCAAGGGTGCCAACACTTCCGGCCATGACTTTATAGTGAAGCAACCTTGATCAGTAAAGGAGCTTATGCCGTACCTCTGGGCCACTGCCGATAGCTTCATGCCCTTCACTGGTCCAGAACATCTGAGACACACAGAGCACGACCTGTCCCGGCCATTCCCTCACCCAGTCTTTTCTTGCAGTCTCAGGGTACGCCTTTTAAAAAACAAAGTTAAATTACGTTGACAGAAGCATTTAAGAGAGGGACAACCTTACTAGTATTATCTAGCAAATTCATTTCTACCGATTGCAGGTAGAAGATCTGCTACCTGGCTCTATTGCAAGAGATACATCATCCACAAATCATTCACTGCTGCCAAATAATCTTATACAAATATAAAAGTACTAGATTAGTTCCAATTAATGCTTTTGGTCTGTAGGTAGATCCGTACCATTCGTGACCGAGCAATAACATCATGCACGCTCCTTAACATGACATCTTCCCCTTGGATGAGCCACTTCTCCACGGCCCCCCGAGCCTCGGAGGTGGAGATGGTCTGGATGAGCTCTAAGCGTTCCCCCTCGGTGCTGTACATGGCTTTGATGTCCAGGTTAGGAAGGAACTCCAGCTTTGCGATGCCTTCAAAGCCCTTCTTTAGATGTGGTTGGACCCGAGAGGATCTTTAGTCTCAGAGAGAATTTCTAGCATTTTGTCGTTGGACAGGAAGAAAAAGCTAAAGCGAAAATGCACAATATGATAAAAATGTCATTAAAGTATTGGGTCAGGCGCCATTTGTATTACTGTCTATGTGAGAAAATAGAAAAGCAAAGCTTTCAAGTAAAGATTCAGTCCCCATACACATTGGATTAAAATAGTTTAAACCTGACGATTGCAGCAGGACCGGCCTACCCACTGATGTGTATGGGGGTCTCCTGACTCTCCCCCGATAGAGGATGTCAGGGCCAGAAGGATCGGGCAGATGGGATTTCAATACCCGGTCTTTTGGTTCTCCGGGGAGATAACCCGCTGCCGGAGGTGTCCAGTACCGACTTTCTCCTCTCTCCCCATTAAAAACACATGACTGTTCAGCAGAATATGTGGGAGTCAGGAGAAATAGCCAAATTACCATTCAGACGACGGGTATCTCATATCTCATGCGTATGGCTAGCTTAAAGGGGCTATCCAGCTTTGGGAACTTTTTTATTTAACTGAAATGGGTATTCCCATCTCCAGGATTCTTCCCCAATATGTAGTAGGTGTAATAATAATAATATTAGCAAAAACCTCCAATTAGAAGTGTAGTATAGTTCTTCTGATTTGCTTTGTCGCTTACCCCATGTGCAGGGCATTGCAGTAGCTTAGGTTATGACCACTAGCAAATAACTGTCACTATATGAGTGGTCGTAACCATGGATACCGAAGCTGGGGAAAGCGACATAGCGAATCAGAAGAACTATACTACATTTCTAATTGGAGGTATTTGCTAATATTATTATTATTACTACGCCTACTACATATTGGGATAGGATCTTGGAGATGGGAATACCTATTTAATTGCGAGTATTTGCGACAATTCAGTTTCATTAAAAATGTTGCACCGTTAGGCTTTTTGTTTCCTGTACATTCAGCTTTGATGTGATCTGTGGTCATAAATCGGCTAAGAGGAGCTGAAAAAAGACAGATTAAAAATAAGTCCAATAGCCAGCGCAACACAGAGCCAATAGAAGGCAAACAGTGCAAAATTATTAATGAAATCCAATTACAAAAATGATTTCAATGGTTTAAATAAGAAAAAAAAATTTCTTTAAGGAGTATATAGAATCATTGCAACAAGTGAAAGGACTATACCGTGGGAAAAAAGCCTCTTCTTCTCCAGATAGGCATTCAGCCCTTTCATGATTTTATCCAGAAGCACATTGCTGTCCTGAAGTTTTTCCAGAAGTCCGGTCAGAGAAGTGGCGCTTAAAGCCTAAAACAAAGTAGATAGCCCATAAGTAAGATTCCATTATATAGTTATAGAGACTGAAAAAAGGTCACATTCATTGACTATTGTGCCAATAGTTCATATTAAAAAAAAAGTTAGAACCTATTTGGATAGAAAATAGAAGATGCGGGAGGCTGGAGTCCAGGCAGTGCGGAGCCCCATAACCCGGGATCCTTGTGATGGAAGCATCAGGACACGGACTCTTGGAAAACATCAATCCTGGATGCAAGATGACCGTGCTTTCTTGTATCAGTCCACCATGAAGCATCCATTTACCTTCGGGTCTTTAACGCAATGTTTCATGATCTCTCTCCAGTTTCTGTCCACAGTCTGGAATAAGCGTCCTTCTTCAGGCATTTGCTGCATGATGTCCTCAGAAGAGAAGATGGGGTCTAGATAAAGCCACTGGGCCTGCACCTTCAGCCATTCGTCAATGGTTTCCTGGATCCTTATCAGTCGTTCCTCCCATTGCTTAAAGGAGGAGAGCAAAAAGTTAATTACACATAAAATGAAAATGAGAGAAAAAAATGCTATCATTTTAGAAGATAAATTATCAATGGATATGAATTCTGAATTGTTGGACATTTGTAGGGAAAGTTTGGTGAGACTCCTTGATACCATCCCCTTTACATGTAAGCTGGAGCCGCATGTAACTTTAGCCTCGGAGATCCTAATGAAACCTTAGCTTCTGCTAATAAGCAAGTGAATATTTTATACCTTGATTTCTTTCTCATAGGGCTTGATGAAAGGCGATCCCCTCATTGTCTGAGTCTTCACAATTTGGTCATCCAGAGTGGTTTGGATTTCATCCACTGCTGATAGAATAGAAACGCCAGATTCTCGATAGGGACTGGTATTAAAGGATATGGAGTCCCACATTTCTTCCATGGTATGCATCGCCTTCTCCAAAGAAAACTCCTAATAAGAAAACACAGAAACTTTTCACTAGTAGCAGATTCCTCTTTGTTCCGACAAGGATGGGGGAGAAGCATATATTCAAGGATGGGGGGGGAGCACATACAAGGATGGGGGAGCAGCATATATACAAGGATGGGGGAGCAACATATATACAAGGATGGGGGAGCAACATATATACAAGGATGGGGGAGCAACATATATACAAGGATGGGGGAGCAACATATATACAAGGATGGGGGAGCAGGATATATACAAGGATGGGGGAGCAGGATATATACAAGGATGGGGGAGCAGGATATATACAAGGATGGGGGGCAGCATATATACAAGGATAGGGAGCAGCATATATACAAGGATGGGGAAGCAGCATATATACAAGGATGGGGGAGCAGCATATATACAAGGATGGGGGAGCAGCATATATACAAGGATGGGGGAGCAGCATATATACAAGGATGGGGGAGCAACATATATACAAGGATGGGGGAGCAACATATATACAAGGATGGGGGAGCAACATATATACAAGGATGGGGGAGCAGGATATATACAAGGATGGGGGGCAGCATATATACAAGGATGGGGGGCAGCATATATACAAGGATGGGGGGCAACATATATACAAGGATGGGGGGCAGCATATATACAAGGATGGGGGAGCAGCATATATACAAGGATAGGGAGCAGCAGATATACAAGGATGGGGAAGCAGCATATATACAAGGATAGGGAGCAGCATATATACAAGGATGGGGGAGCAGCATATATACAAGGATGGGGGAGCAGCATATATACAAGGATGGGGAAGCAGGATATATACAAGGATGGGGAGCAGCATATATACAAGGATAGGGAAGCAGCATATATACAAGGATAGGGAAGCAGGATATATACAAGGATGGGGAAGCAGGATATATACAAGGATGTGGATGCAGGATATATACAAGGATGGGGGGAAGCATATATACAAGGATGAGGAAGCAGGATATATACAAGGATGGGGGAGCAGCATATATACAAGGATAGGGAAGCAGAATATATACAAGGATAGGCAAGCAGCATATATACAAGGATGGGGAAGCAGGATATATACAAGGATGGGGTAGCAGCATATACACAAGGATGAGGGAGCAGCATATATACAAGTGTAGCGCCCTAAGGGTTCAGCCGCTACAGGGGTATTGCACCTCTGCCAGAGGTGTGATATTCCACTCCCGGGTAAGGATGGAGTATGGACCAGGGCTCAGTTAGCAGCATGCATCACACACACCCCATTTCCGAGGGACAGCTCAACGGTGCTCCCATTAGTACAGTAATGCAGGCACGACAGACCATGTCCCTGGCTGGAGTGGAGAGGGGGGGGGGAACCCAGTGATGTAGGAGCAGGAGGGGACGGTTCCTGAGCATAGGTAGGAGCTCATTGGTTGCTGGTCACCTGAGCTCACACACTAGGGAAGGGTATATAAGGTGGGCACCATCTTAGTTCTGGGTGGTTGAGTTCAGTGAGAGAAGGAGTTCAGCCAGAGAGGGCTGACAGGAGGCTGTGGCTCAGTCTGGGCCCAGCTCCACGAGGCAGGCCTAGGGTGAAGGCCGGAGCCAGAAGGAAGGAACAGAAACAGAAAGGAACAGCAAAGAAAAGAGAAGTACCCAAAGTGTAGAAGGGCTCAAACAAGAAGGCAGAAGGGACCCTAAGAGCCCATGAGAATACCGGGTGAAGGGTCAGGCAGATTAAGGGTACCGGATCCCAAGTTGGTGGAGGAGAAACTACCCTCAGCCAAAGACTGGAGGTCGTGATCATTTATTGGTGCGACACCTCACCAAACCTGCTAGGAAGGCACCATATAGGACAGCGGGGAACGGGGCCCACGTTTACCCGCGCAGATCCGCGGTAGCTGGACAAAAGTTGGTCACTGGTGGGGCAGGCCAGAGAAAGGATGGAAGGGGGTTCTGTGCCATGTTCCTGAACTACCTGGGGGTTGACCGAGCCCCTCACCTGGTGGACGCAGCACGGCTCGGGCGGTCATTGCTGACAGAAGTGACTGGGAATATACAAACTGTGAGTGAAAGACCCTGGACTGCAACACGTTGTCTTTGTGCTTTTTGCTTCGCCAGCACTAACGGTACTGGGACTCCCTGCACCATCACCCGCACCATTCACTACACTGCCCTGGGGCTGCACTCTTCCCGTGGGGAGTTACACTACCTCAGCTGCATACACCATCAGCCTCAGCGGTCTGCCTTGCAGCGGTGGTTCCTAATAGCCGCAATCCACGGGTGGCGTAGTCGGACATTACCTAAAGCACATAGTAGACTACCAATGGTCTGACCACCCTGAGCCACGGGACCGGGTCGCCACCACTACTCCCAGCATTGCCCTGAAGCCCGGTTCCGAGTACCCCACGGCCCAGGGGGCGAGTCACAAGGATAGGGAGCAGCATATATACAAGTATGGGGGAGCAGCATATATACAAGGATTTGGGGGAGCACATACAAGGATGGGGGAGAAGCATATATACAAGGATGGGGAAGCAGGATATATACAAGGATGGGGAAGCAGTATATATACAAGGATGGGGGAGCAGCATATAAACAAGGATGGGGGGTAGCAGGATATATACAAGGATGGGGGGTAGCATACATACAAGAATGGGTGAGCAGTAGTGTTGAGCATTCCGATACTGAAATATCGGGTATCGGCCGATATTCGCGGTATCGGAATTCCGATACTTAATTCCGATACTTTTACAATATCGAATACCGGAATCGGAAGTTCCCATAATGCCTGCGCTCTGCAGTGTCTCTGAAGGATGACAAGCTGGATGGCAGCGCTCAGCTGCGATCCAGCCTGTCATCAGAATGCCATCCCAGCGTGAGAGAATTCTCCTGATTGTTTAAAAGCCGGCGGTTTTTAAACAATCACACAGCCCCATACTGCTTCCCCGCAGCCTCCCACCCCGATCCTCCGCTCCCCTCGCAATCTCCCATCCCAATCGTAAGTTAGGACAGGGCGGGGAGCGCAGCACCAAGGAGCGGGGAGCGAAGGACCCGGGCGGGGAAGCCGGCAGTGAAAAGACTTCACCGCCGGCTTTCCCGTTCTGTGCTGCGCTTTCCCGCCGGTTATTTCAAATCAACAGCTGAGGTATCAGGTGATGCCGATCAGCTGTTCATTTGAAGTAGCAGCGGTGCCCTCAGAGGGTTCATGTGAGTTCATGCTTGACTGCATTGTATGAACTCACATGAACTTTCCCACGGCCGCACAGGTCAGACTCACCTCCCAGACCATCAGCCCGTCATGATTAGTGTGTGTGCGGTGTCTGTGCGATGTCTGCGAGTGTGTGCGGTGTCTGCGGGTGTGTGCGCGGTGTCTGTGCGATGTCTGCGAGTGTGTGCGGTGTCTGTGCGATGTCTGTGGGTGTGTTCGGTGTTTGTGCTATGTCTGCGGGTGTGTTCGGTGTTTGTGCTATGTCTGCGGGTGTGTGCGGGGTGTCTGTGCGATGTCTGCGAGTGTGTGCGCGGTGTCTGTGCGATGTCTGCGCGGTGTCTGTGCGATGTCTGCGGGTGTGTGCGCGGTGTCTATGCGATGTCTGGGGGGTGTGCGTGCAGGCAGACATAGGCCGATGTGACACTACTACTCCCATCGGCCTATGTCTGTCCCCCGTCCACTCGTGCCAGCAGGATCAGCTCGATGGGAGCAGTAGTTCCCATCAGCCTGATCCTGCTATTTAAATTGCCCTACTGTGTCCCCAATAAATTTTAAATACATGTCATTGGTGGCCAGTGGTTACCTACAATAAATTAGTTTATACATTACCTGTCCCCGCCGATCGCCACCTAAAATAAAGTAAAAAATAAAAAATTACACCTATACTCACCTAGACACCTAATTCCCCGAAGCCATCGATCTCCTGTAATAAAATCTAAAATAATAAACCACAACCTTATCCTTACCCCTCCGTAGTAGTCCACGAGTGTCCCACGATGATCTCCAGTTTAGAGCAGCCACATAGAATGTGACCGCTCTGAACCGCTGCCGCCGCTAGAATGACAGGGCCGTAAAGCAGCCCCGTCATTGCATAAGTGGGTTCGCCGGAGTTGAGGCAGCGCTGCTCCAGTCAGCTCCTTTACGGCCCTGCTGTATCGTGAGAAATTCCCGCGGTACAGCAGTGCTGTAAAGGAGGTCTCCGGAGCTGCGCTGACTGAATGCACTCCCGTGACCTCAGTCAGTGGCTCCCGCTGCCGGGAGCGGACGTGTTCCCGGCAGCGTGAGCTTACAGCAGCCATGCACTGCTGTCACCGTCTCCAGATGTGACAGCTGTGCATGGGAGATCAGCGCAGGAACGTGGACAGGTAACTATTTTTTATAGTAAACTAAGAATTAAATAAAATGGTGTGTTTTATTTCAAATAAATTATTTTTTTCTGGGTGTAGTGTGTGTTTTTCTTTTTAACACTTTGTAGGTTAGTAATGGGGGTGTCTTATAGACGCCCATCATTACTAACCTGGGCATCATGGCAGCTGGCTCTGACATGAACCCCACCACTATTACCCCCTGCCACCGCACCAGGGCAGCGTGGAAGAGCGAGGCTAAGTGCCAGAATTGGCGCATCCTATGGATGCGCCATTTCTGGGGTGGCTGACGGCTGGTGTTTCTAGCCTGGGAGGGGGCCAATATTCATGGCACCCTTCCTGGGCTATTAATATCAGCCCCCAGGAAATTCATGAAATAATTAAAAAAAAATTGATGTGGGGCTTCGCCCTATATTTGTGTCCAGCCAGGTACAGCAGGCAGGAACGGGCTGCCCCCAACCACCAGCTGCCTATTTGTACCTGGCCGGACACAACAATATAGGGAAGCCCTTTTTTTCTTAATTATTCCATGAATTTTATGAAATAATAAAAAAAAAAAATACGTGGGGCTTCTCCCTATTTTTGTGTCCAGCCAGGTACAACTAGGCAGCTGGGGGCTGGAATCTGCAGAGCAGGGAGGCCCAAGCTTTCTGCCCCCCCCCACCGCTGCAAATTGCAGTCCGCAGCCACCCCGGAAGATGGCACGTTCATAGAAGCGCCATCTTCTGGCGCTGTACCCAACTCATCCAGGGCCCTGGTGCGGTGGCTCACTGGATAATAAAGGGGTTAGGGCCAGCTTGACATTATCAGCTGGCCCTAAGCCCGAAATTCATGGGGTCACGCCAATATTAGACATGACCGCCATGAATTTCTAGTAAAGTATTTAAAAAAAAAAACACAACACCCAGAATAAAGTCCTTTAATTGAAATAAACACACAATTCTTTATTGTTCTAAATTAAACCATACTTACCATCACGCCCATTCCAGCTGAAGCCAACGATCTCCTGCAATAAATGAAAAATAATAAACCAACCTCATCCTTACCTTTCCATGGTTCCCAGGACAGCTTCAGCTCTGCTACATCGAGATGACAGGCTGGATCTGCAGAATGCTGCCATCCAGCCTGTCATCCCGCGGACACTGAGAAGCGCAGGCATGCTTGCGCTCCTCAGTGTCAGGCTGTGACGGCATCCAGATGAGCCGAGTCTCTCACGGTCACCGCATGTGCAGGGGAATTCTCCCACGCTGTCAGTGACGTGCATGAGGTGAGCTGAGTTCATTGTCGGCTCATCTGGATGCCGTCACAGCCAGACACTGAGGAGCGCAAGCATGCCTGCGCTTCTCAGTGTCCGCGGGATGACAGGCTGGATGGCAGCTTTATGCTGTGATCCAGCCTGTCATCTCGATGTAGCAGAGCTCGAGCCGTCCTGGGAACCATGGGAAGGTAAGGATGATGTTGCTTTATTATTTTATTTTTATTGCAGGAGATCGTTGGCTTCAGCTGGAATGGGTGTGACGGTAAGTATGGTTTAATTTAGAACAATAAAGAATTGTGTGTTTATTTCAATTAAAGGACTTTATTCTGGGTGTTTGTGTTTTTTTTAACTTTGGACTATGGAGTTAGTAATGGGGGTGTCTTATAGACGCCTCTCCATTAATAACCTGGGCTTGATGTCAGCTGGCATTATAAGCTGACATCAACCCCAGCCCTATTACCCCACTGCCACCGCTACAGGGCAGTGGGAAGAGCGAGGCTAAGTGCCAGAATTGGCGCATCCTATGGATGCGCCATTTCTGGGGCGGCTGACGGCTGGTGTTTCTAGCCTGGGAGGGGGCCAATATTCATGGCACCCTTCCTGGGCTATTAAAATCAGCCCCCAGCTGTCTGCCGAGCCTTTGCTAGCTATTAAAATAGGGGGGACCCCACGTCATTTTTTGGGGGGGGGTCCCCCATTTTAATAGCTAGTAAAGGCTAGGTATTCAGCTGGGGGCTGATATTAGTAGCCTGGGAAGCTCCGTGGGTATTACCCCCTTCCCAGGCTTCAAACATCTGCCCCAGCAGTCTGCTTAACCTTCGCTAGAGACTAAAATTAGGGGGAACCCCACGCCAATTTTTTTTAAATAAATCCTTTATTTTAACACTAAATGACAAGTACAGTAATCAACACTATCACTGTACTTCTTATATATGTGACTGACATGTTTCTATGTATCTAATCTATGTGTGATGCTCTATTCTTTCTATTCTAAATTGTCGGGTACAGATGCTGAATTGCAGGCCGGCTTTTTTAAAGAGACAGTGCATTAAAACACTAATATTTTTTTAAATAAATCCTTTACACTAAATGACAAGTACAGTATGCAATACTGTCACTGTACTTCATATATATGTGACTGACATGTTTCTATCTATCTAATCTATGTGTGAAGCTCTATTCTTTCTGTTATAAATTGTCGGGTACCGTTGTATGCCGCTGCTGAATTGCCGGCTTTTCATATTTCACTGTGAGCACTGTTCCCATCGATTTGGGCAACCACCTCCCCCAAAACATTCTACAATATTGTTAATTGTTTTCCTTCATGTAGAATTAACCTACAAGGAAAGAAAGGGTTTATTTTCATTCCGATATTTGTGTCCCATTGACTTGCATTGGTTTCCGGTACCGGAATCGGCGATATCCGATACTTTTTGGGTATCGGTCCGATCCAATCCGATCCGATATTTCCTGATATCGGAAGGTATCGCTCAACACTAGTGAGCAGCATATCTACAAGGATGAGGGAGCAGCATATATACAAGGATGAGGGAGCAGCATATATACAAGGATGAGGGAGCAGCATATATACAAGGATAGGGGAGCAACATATATACAAGGATGGGCAAACATATACCAGGATGGAAGGGGGAGCATATTTTTTCTATCTGCAGACTCATGCCCCTGCTCCTGTTTGTGGCTGCTTTCGGTTCCCCTCGCCTGCTCTATGTAGGAGTTGTTTTTCTAAACTAAAACCTCAGTATTCTGGTTAAATGACCGTGTTGGCACTATGGGATAAATAAGTGGGTTTTGGGTTGCAGTTTGGGCTCTCGGTCTGTAAAAGGTTCGCCATCACTGACCTAGGATATTTTGGAGATATTGTCACTGCAGTATTCAGGTGTCACCATCTAGAGGTCGAAATGCAAATTACTACATGGATTCTTAAATTAAGAAATAGGGAGTCACATAGCAAGAGTGATTTGTATCATACTATCAAAAAATACTGCATCTTTTTGTAAAATCATCTCATATACAGTACTGTGCAAAAGTTTTAGGCAGGTGTGGAAAATATGCCGCAGAGTAAAAAGCTTTAAAAATAGAAGTGATAATAGTTTATTTTTAAGAACAGTTATTAGGCTATGTTCACATGCTGCGTTTTTTCAACCCTTTGCATAACTAATAATCTTTTTATTTATATAGCGCCAACATATTCTGCAGCTCTTTACAATTCAGACAATTTACAGACATTCTGGGCGCTGTCCCCATCAGGGCTCACAATCTACATTCCCTATCAGTATGTCTGATACAAATGGAAGCAAGGGGACCCTCTGGGTTCTGTTATAGGACGGAAAATAATACTCCAATATTTGCAGTGGGTTTTTCTGCTGCAATTACTGAACATGTGAACATACCCTTATGACGTTTCTTTATATTTTAGTGGTTAAAAAATAATTCAGAACCTTAAATTGTTTGTTCCTCCATATTCTGAGACCTGCATCTTTCCGCTCATGGAGCGGAGTGAGGTCTTGGTTATTTTTCGCTGGGAGCTGATGCTTTTAACCCCTTCACCACCTTGGGTTTTTCCATTTTTGCGTTTTCGTTTTTTGCTCCCCTTCTTCCCAGAGCCATAACTTTTTTTTTTTCCTTCTTCATGTTTAACATATTGTCTGAATAATTTAATATTTCGATAGATCGGACTTTTTTTTAGTCATGACGATATCAATTTTTTTTTAAATTTTTCCATTTTTGAATGGGGACAAAGGAGGTGCAGTTTTTTATACATTTTTATTTTTTAAATGGAACCTATCATGTGAAAAAACGCTATCAACCTGCAGATGTGGGGTTACTCTGAACTTGCTCGGCGCCCGCACTTTTAGCCCCGCTGCCAGGAGGAAGCTTTATTCCTCCCGGCACTGGTGTAACCGCACCCCCCGGCATTGATTGACAGCAGCTCAGCAGTACGACCGGACGACAGTCAGTGCTGGAGGCGCCACTCTCTATGTACAGAGCAGTGACTGTACCCGCGCCACCGCACCTATGACTGGAAGCTGACCGCTGCCAGGAGGAATACACATAATTTCCTCCCGGCAGCGGGGCTCTAAATGCCAGGGCCAGACAGGTTCAGAACGCTATTAACCTGCAGATTAACCCTGTTTTTTCACGTGACAGGTTCCCATCTTTTTATTTCTACTTTTTTTGTACCACTAGGGGATCTCAACCTGCAATTGTTCAATTGCTTACACTAAACTTACCGGCTGCCATGGTAATGTGGCGCCCCTGCGGGTCCAGTTGCCACAGAGGTACTGCATCTCACCCAGAGGTGTGGTACTCCACACTCAGGTAAGGACGGAGTACTACCCGGGACCCACACACCCACATCCAATACTCTCCACTACAGTAGGGAAGGGCGAGATTGATCCTAAGGGAGAGCAGTCCCTGGTCCCTAGCTGGAGGGTGTAACCAGGTAGAGGAGGTGGGTGGAGGAAGACGTTCAGGGGAGCACAGACAGAAAGAGCATAAAAGACAAGGGGAACCATCTAGAAGCGGACAGTACAGAGAGGAGCTCAGTTGGGAGTGGGAGCTCAGGAGGAACTCCGCTCAGGAGAGCAAGTTAGGAGAGAGAGGAGTCGGACCTAGTAAGAGAGGCCCAGGAGGAGAGTGAGAGAAGACGGGAGCAGCGAGAGAAAGGCTCCAGAGACAGAAGGGATCCCAGCGGCACGGTGAGTGCAGGAAGCCACCCGTGCGCCCGAATTCATGCTGACGTGGAGGGATCAGGCCGCAGAGGGGTACCAGCCCCACACTAGTGGAGAACAACCAGGTTCAGCTAGCCAACCGGAGGCTGCAGCATTTGCAAGGTGTTGCAGACAAAATTCTCAATTATATCGCTGAAAAGGTGGCCACATAGGGTACAGGAGATTGCAAGTCGCCCGACAAGGCCCGAGGCCACTGGCTTGGGACACTGATTGTGAGGCGCAGGGTAGGAGGGTGAGAACCAGCGCCGTGAGACGACCAGGAAAGGTACATAGAACGGGGTCCCGTCCAAGTGCTCCTGAGGTACCTTAGAGTTTGCTGGATCACTACCCTGGAGGGGACAGGGCGACGTGGGAAGTTGCTGTTAGAACCTTGCTCTTAGGTTTTTTCTATTGCTGGTCACATGGCCTTGTTGGCCTATTTGGTCCTGCTCCGCCCTTCTGGCTTTGCTGGACTTCATTGTATTACTACTCTTTAGCTAGCCGGTGCTCAGTATCTTACTCTGTTAGTTTGCTTGGTCTTCGGACCTCTGTGTTCTATATATATTGTTTGTTCGTCTGTCTGCTACTATTTCTGTTAGGAGGTGTCCATTTTGCTCCCAGTCCCTAGTACTTGTAGGGATTCCTTCCCCACATCTATAGGTCTCCGTACAGACTAGCTGAGGACTTTAGCAGGTCTGATTGCAGGATCAGGTTCCCTGTTACATCGTAGGGATCAAGCTGAGTTCTATCGTAGGGACAGATCTCCTCTCTTTCCTTAGCTCTGGTAGCAGAACATAACAGTTGCACACTGGTGACTGTAACCTGAGGAACTTAACAACTGTGAGTAAAACCTGAAGACTGCACCCCACTGTGTCCTTGAATAATTGCTGCGCCATCACCTGCATTACACCGCACCAACAACATCTACCTTCAAAATTCATCTTATTCTGCCCTGGGGCTTAGCTCTGCCTGTGGAGAGCTGAACCAACTCTACTGCGTCACCATCAGCTCCAGTGGATCTGCACCACAGCGGCGGCCCGATATAGCCGCATACCACAGGTGGCGTCACGAACATTATCTCTAAAAAAACTTTATTCCCCTTTTACTTATCCTTTAATTTGACTACCCGGGGCCACGGACCGGGTCACTGCCACCGTGACATCCCGAGCACCAACCGGCCCAGCTACCGAGTACCCCACAGCCCCAGGGGGCGCGTCAGTAACCCATCAGCTCCCTGCAATCGCCATTCAGTGATTGACAAAGGCATTTAGATGGATAAACCTCAGCGATCGGAGCGAGCTCTGGTTGCTGCAGTTACAGGCAGTTTTTGGCTGTGTAGCACAGCCGGCATCTGCTACATATGATGTGAGCTCTACTACTCAGTCGGTTTCATACAGGCCTTAGAGACCTGGGACAAAACTACATCATGGGTTTAAGGGAACCTGTCATGTAATATAACACTATTAACCTGCAGATATGGGGTAAATCTGCAAGTAATAGCATTGTGACACTGTGCGGTGCCTGCACTGAGAGCCCGCTGCCAGGAGGAAATTAACTTTATGTCACCCAGCAGCCTCTCTCTGTCAGTCACAGGGGCGGCGCCTGCGCGGCTTCAATCACCGCTCTGTGTATAGTGAGCGGCAGCTGTAGAAAACCCAATATCCAAATGGCATTTTATGGGAATCTGAAGTTCTGTATTCTCATCCATTAGTCAGAATGAAAACGACCACCAAACAGCGTCTCCTGCCCTGGAGGACCAAACACTAGATTTCCAGGTACAGCCCAGTGATTACAGAGAATCACTTGTAATACTTAATTTCTGTCTTGGGAGGCGCTGTAGGGAAATTCAGCACCTGCTGCCGGGTACTCGCTTACTGCAGAAGGGATCAGTTTGGTCTTTATCCGCAGCACATTGGGGTTTCACCTCTGACCCATATGGAGAAACCTTACATGAGACCGTACGACCCCATCAAGACTCAGGGGCGAAACCCACATTCACTACATGGACGACCGATGGAATAAAAACAAGAACAACGATGTAGGGGGTAAACGAAAGATTTTATTTATATATGGGGTTATTATATGTTATAGCATCATGTATATGTGTAAATTATTCTTCTATCAGAATAATCCTATTTATGGGCCGCGTTGATCCAGAGGAAGGCGAAAACCCCCTGTGAGGAATAAGCCAATTGTCCTCATATCAGGGGGGAAAATTCCTTCCTGACCCCAAATATGGCGATCAGAATAAATCCCAGGATCAAGGGCTGAGACCGAAATTAAATTAATTTCTAAAAAATGTATTAAACTATTTATCTTTTCCTTATTTAAGTTCAGAGCTACGGTATATATTATACATTATCTGAAAATCTGCCTATACTTTAAAATGTTTTTATGTATTTATAATAAGCCATTAATATGGGAATTACTTATATAACGGTCAGTTTATATCTATTTAAGGCCGTGTTGATCCAGAAGAAGGTGAAAAATTCCTTCCTGATCCCAAATATGACGATCGGGATGAATCCCAGGATCAACGGCTCATAGCTAATGTGTGATACGTAAGTGTACATTTTTTATTTAAATATTTAATTATTTTCAATTTTTGGAGTAATTTATTTTTATATTTATTTTAACTAATTTTTCTTAAACCAAAAAATAAATTATTTTTTCAGATATTTTTTCATTATAAATATAAGAACCTACTTATTTCTTCTATTTTACTAAACCTATCTATGGGCCGTGTTGATCTAGAGCAGGGGTCTCAAACACGCGGCCCGCGGGCCGCATGCGGCCCCTGAGGCTGCTTTATGCGGCCCGCAGGCACAGACCCCTTGACGATCCCGACCTGGTCCAGGAGGAGCCGCCGACAGCAGCGCTGAATTGCCGCACAGAGACCGTTTCCCAGCACTGTATTTCCAATGCCAGCCGCTGGCCAATCAGAGGCCAGCAGCTGATATCTGCGTGTCGGCGCAGCGAGTATGACGTCATTGCCATATGCAGATGTCAGCTGCTGGCCTCTGATTGGCCGGCGGCTGACATTGAAAATGCTGTGCTGGGAGACAGTCTCTGTGCGGCAATGCAGCGCTGCTGTCGGCGGCTCCTCCTGGACCAGGTCGGGATCGTCAAGGGGTCGGACTCTGTGGTGCCTGCGGGCCACATCTGCAGGAAGGCCACCGAGGGAACGGAGGACAGGTGAGAATCATCTTTTTTTTTTTTCCATTTTATGTGTGTGAAGAACAGCACAGGGGGCACAGAGCCACAACATGGGGACCAGGATGGGGCACATAGCCACAAGAGGGGACCTGGATGGGGCCCAGAGCCACAAGAGGGGACCTGGATGGGGCACATAGCCACAAGAGGGGACCTGGATGGGGCACATAGCCACAAGAGGGGACCTGGATGGGGCACATAGCCACAAGAGGGGACCTGGATGGGGCACATAGCCACAGGATGGGGACCTGGATGGGGCACATAGCCACAGGATGGGGACCTGGATGGGGCACATAGCCACAGGATGGGGACCTGGATGGGGCACAGAGCCTCAAGATGTGGACCTGGATGGGGCACATAGCCTCAAGATGTGGACCTGGATGGGGCACAGAGCCTCAAGATGTGGACCTGGATGGGGCACATAGCCTCAAGATGTGGACCTGGATGGGGCACATAATGGGGACCTGGATGGGGCACAGAGCCACAAGATGGGGACCAGAGCCACAAGATGGGGACCAGAGCCACAAGATGGGGACCTGGATGGGGCACATAGCCACAGGATGTGGACCTGGATGGGGCACAGAGCCTCAAGATGTGGACCTGGATGGGGCACATAGCCTCAAGATGTGGACTTGGATGGGGCACATAATGGGGACCTGGATGGGGCACAGAGCCACAAGATGGGGCACAGAGCCACAAGATGGGGACCAGAGCCACAAGATGGGGACCTGGATGGGGAACATTGCCACAGGATGGGGACCTGGATGGGGCACATAGCCCCAAGATGGGGACCTGGATGAGGCACATTAGTACAAGATGGGCGCCAGGATGGGGAACGTTGCCACAGGATGGGGACCTGGATGGGGCACATAGCCACAGGATGGGGACCTGGATGGGGCACATTAGTACAAGATGGGGACTTGGATGGGGAACATTACTACAAGATGTTTTCCATTATTACTATATGATGCTAATTGTAAGACAATATTACTGTATGTGGCCAATTGGGGGAAATAAAATTGTAAAAAAAATAAAAAATAAAATAAAGCATGAAAAAATATTGGGCACTAAAAATGCTGTTTTATATGTAAACTAAAGTAAACACAAAAAAGTGCACGTTTATTATCGCCACATCCATAACGACCCAAGCCATAAAAAAATAAACACGGCAAAAATGTTCAAAAGGTGTACACAAAAAAAAATGGTATCACTAAAAATGTCACATTGAACAAAGAATGCGGCCCCCCAAATTAAAATTTTTTCCATGTGCGGCCCATATACCCAGCCGAGTTTGAGACCCCTGATCTAGAGGAAGGCGAAAACCACAGGTGAGAAATGGGCCAATTATTCTCATGACGGGGGAAAAATTCCTTCCTGACCCCAAATATGGCGATCAGATTAAATCCCAGGATCAAAGGCTCGTACCTCCCTGTGTGTAATGGAAGTGAGATTTTTAAAAAATATATTTACATTTTTTAATTGTTATATATTTAGACTAAAAATGTTTTTGGTTTGTGTAAAATAAACTATTTTTGAATTTTATTTTTTTAAACTTATTTTTTTGCACTACTTATGTGTGAATCTACTTATTGATATATTACTAAACCTATTTAAGGCCGTGTAGATCCAGAGGAAGGCGAAAACCCCCTATGAGGAATGGGCCAATTATCCTCATATTAGGGGGGAAAATTCCTTCCTGACCCCAAATATGGCGATCAGATTAAATCCCAGGATCAAAAGCCGAAATCTCTATCTACGTCCTATGTGTCTATGTTTGTGTGCCTATACCTGTAGTGTAGTGTAGGGTCTACACCTATCATGTACTGTGGATGTGATGGATGATGGGTGCAGTACTTACCCGGCCTGCGCTGAGGTAAGTTCAGGGATAATGGCCAATATTATACTATTGTTCCTGAACTCACCAGATGGAAACTTAGCACAGGCCGCTCCTGGGGCGCAGAAGACCTTCGGGCTGGAGGGATCTCAGATGCCAGCCATGGATTGGAGGAGGCCAAGTCAAGGGCCTGGTGCAGCGACACGATGGCAGTGGTCCGACATGAAGGTGTTAATGAGAGACATGATGTTCTAGGGCAGCCGAGGTGACAAACAGCAGCAGAGATGTGAGGTACGGGTCAGGAGGCAAGAAGTTCTGGGCAGTTGGCACGAGTTCATCCTGCAAGACATAAGAGGAAGACATTTCAATAACTTCTAGCTCCTGGATCTTCTGTTATCTTAGAGGAATGGTCATTATAATGAACCATTCCCCTATGTAACATCAGATATAATGTACACATCTAATGATCGGTGTCCTGTGTGTACAGCGGTCACTCACCAGATGGTCGTGGATTCTTTCACAGCCCAGATATTCTCATCCACCTAAGAATGACAGAGACATAGTCATTGACAGAAACAGTGGGAGAAGACAAAGATGGTCATAATGGCCACAAGGTGAGAAGAACATTTGATGGGATTTATCCTCACAGAGGATGATCTTACCGGGCCCAGCTTGATGACCCATAATTGAATCCGGCCATGGGGTTAAAGGCTTTCTTATCCTCCGGCCACTGTAGCTGATGGTTGTCCAGAACTGGCCTGAATGGTACGAATGGCGGCTTTGCTCTCCTTTTCTCTAGATCCTCCCAGCCGATGTTGGTAAAGAATGGATGCTCTCTGATGTTCCCGCACACATCCAATCGTTTCTCAGGATTTTTGCACAGCAGCTTCTTGATAAGAGCTTTCAAGTCAGCATCAAGCCAAGATGGAATTTCAGGCTCTCCTCTGGTTATCGCTGTGTAAGCCATTTTGCTGAAAGAGCCGGTGTAAAATGGGGAGCGTCCTGTTGCCATCTTGGACACCACAATCCCCAGGCTCCACCAATCCACTGCTGTGCCATATCCTTTTTTGAGAAGCACCTCAGGGGCCATGAAGTGGAAAGTGCCTGTCACTCCTGAGATGTTTTTGGAGGAGGTGACCCCATCTTGGGCAAGCCCCAGGTCAACTACACGGATGTGGCCATCGGCATCCAACATGATGTTTACTGGCTTAATATCTCTGCAATGAAATAAGAAAACATAATAAGAAATCTACCCCATGATACAGGAGATGGAAAATGGGTCACTGCAAGATCAGATGGACTAGGCAGACAGGAGCCCAGGAAAGTTGGGGGCAATTTTTTGAGCATGTAGAGGGGACAGAGAGAAGGAGGAAAGTTGTGCTTACCGGTGGACGATGTTGTGTCCGTGGAGGAACTGGAGACCACATACAATCTCTGCTGTGTAGAATCTGATGGAGAGAACAGAGTGTAGTATCAATGTCATCACTGATACCTCCTTCCCTCCTGGGCTACATGACCTGCCAGTCCTCTCCCAGCTACATCTCCACCTCTGCTTTTATTTTCACCCCTCTGCTCTCTTTTTCGTATATCTTCCTCATACTCACCTTACGCTGTCGATGTTCAGGCAGCCGCACATGTCAATCAAAGCCTCGAGGCTGCCGCCGGACAGATACTCCGTGATGAAATACGCCAGCTTCCGAGACTGCTGTGCGGTATAGAGGTGACATAAGAATGGGCAGTCTCGGGCCGCGAGGAGTATCCGCCGCTCTCTCATAAGGATGTTTTCCTTCACCTTCTTTTTCTTGATCATTTTTACAGCCATAAAGATGTTTCGGCTGGGGACTGATGTCAGGACCACCTGAAGAAAGAAATAGGGAATGCTTAGAAAATGTGTATGGGAGGTGGAGAACAGCTGGTTTATCACTGCACAAGAAACGGGTGGGCTGAGTGGTGAGAGAGTCTGATGGTAATGTGGCGCCCCTGAGGGTTCTGTCGCCACAGGGGTACTGCATCTCTTTAATGAGGTGTGGTATCTCCTCTCCGAGGTAAGGATTAGTGTTGAGCCACCCCCGTAGTCTTCGAGTTCGGTTAGTCGAACACCCGTATGTTCGCCGAACTGTTCGACGAACTGTTCGACAAACACCTTCGAAAACCATTAAAACCAATAGCAGGCAAACAAAAACACATAGAAACACATAGAAAACACCTTCAACGGTGTCCAAAAGCTGACAAACTGCTCAGAAGACATAACTAACACATGGAAAAGTGACAAGTACATATAGTCATGCGAAAAGAAAAGAGGTGGAGGAGTAAAAGGAGGGGGAGACACAGATATAGGCATGTCATGCCCTTCTAAAACCAAAAAAGTGCGAAGCCGACACGGCCAGTCCGTTCCTGCCCGTGCCACCTCCGTGTCGCCGGGTTTGTGCCAGAGCCGAGGTGGACCCTGACGGCCAGACCCCCTCTCCCAATACTGGTGCCTGTCCGCTGGTGGGTCGAGCCCCCCCGCGGTGGGGGGGGGAGGGGGGAGTAACATCTGCAGAAGAAAGACCATCTTCCAGCCAAACTAAGATGTCGACTTCTTTTCGTGGACAATGTGATAAGATCCCTTTCTTACGGACATGCCCATCGCTACAAATTCCAGATGAGGCACAAAAACAGCAGGTGCTTCAACGGATATCAAGTGCTCCTTCAAGTGGGCTCTCCTCCACCTCAACTTCAACATCACAAATACTCCAGTCCTCAGAGGTGTCACCCCAATCGCACTTGCTTCCTCACAGCTCCCAAGTCTCCAGCTGCCCGTCTGAGTATGGGGTAACACAGATGGTTGAGTCTGCACAGCTGTTTACTCATACTATAGCCTGGGAAACGGAGGTCTGCTCCAGAGCTTCGGTTAATCCAGACGAGGAAATGATCTGCACTGATGCCCAGAATCTTTATAAGTTGGATCCAGGACCAGATGAAGAAGGTTCTGAGCATAATGTAGACCCTCGTTCCCAAACTGTAACTCCTGTTGGTGGAGACAATGATGAAGACGATGATGAGACTCAAATATCTGATTGGAGCGACAACTTGACTTTTCGGTCAGGGCAGGAAGAGGTTGGCTCGGAGGACGACGGGTGTGAGAACACACAGGGTGATGATGACGAGGTTGGAGATCCCACTTCCTGTCAACCCACAGTCAGCTAGTCGATGAGGTCAGCAGAGGAGGTGGAGGAGGATGTGACTAGCCCAGGGGATGGGGATGACTCGGTACCCGGGCCTTTGCCTGGCTTTGGGGATGTCGCGGTGGTCAGCTCCCTGGCCCGTACCCTGGGGTCACTCTTTAAAAGGGTGGATAATTGTTAATTTTATAAGAGTTCGTGACGCCACCTGTGGTATCTGGTGAGAAGCACCAGCGCTGCAGCAGTCCACTGAGGCCCGTGATAAGGCAGCTCGATGGTATAGCTCCCCACAGGTGGAGCTAGGTCTCAGGGCAGCGTATGCAGGGGGAATGCAGCACAGGCAAGACCCAGCTGGGTCAGAGCAAGAACGGGAACGGACACGGTAGTCACTTCAGTACCTTTTACTGGTGGAAATTCAGGCACATCCCGGAGCACTGTAGGGTGAAGGGTGCATATCAGGATCCTCCCCAATGAGCGGGTGTAGGGCCTCCTGTTTCTTGCCTCTGCGTAGTAAGTTTCTGACCTGCCTGGAGCTAGGCCTAACTTTGTCTCTGTCCTGCGCTGGCTGACCTTGTGGTAGGGCCTTCTCTTGGAGTTCACGCTCCCAGTATGCGGGGCCTAAGCGTCTCCTGGCTCTGTTACGTATCAGCACCTTAGCGATCCTGGGACTTGTAGTTCTCCAGGGATTCCAGTTATGCCTTACTGGGTCATAGAGATCCCGGTAAGCTCGGATCCGGTGTCCGGTAAATGCTTCGGGGTGAGCTGGTTAAGCTCCTCTGCCCCTTATGTACTAACTCACCACTCGCCTTCGGCCTACTCGGGCCCTCACTAGGCTATACACACTAACGGCAGCTTGCCGCGCTTCACCGATCTTATGGCGCCGGCACACCTTAAGCTCTAACTGGGCTCCCTGAATCTAGCGAGCAGGAGCCTCGTGCTCCACTGCTGAACTATTAACTGAGTTCTCTAGACTAGACTGAGCTCCACTGCAGACTGACCTCTCTTAGGCTTCTCTACTGCAGGAACTCTTCAGAAGAACTGAACTGCCTAGCTCCACCTTCCCTATTTATATCCCTAACGGGCTCCCTCTGGTGGTCTGAGGTGGAAGGTGGAGATGTGTGAATGTTTATGGGGGCCTCTTGTGGAGGGTTCCATCAATGCACTCTTCTAGGATCTGTGATACCAAGAGCAGCGGGGCATCACAGATGCTATTGACGATGAGGTTAGGTTGCGCCTTCCTGGACAGAGACGTAGTACTGGAAGCACGTCAACAACTGCATCCTCAACCACAACTCTGCCTCTGACCACAAGTCGTAGTGGCTCTTCAGGTCGCATGGGCTCTAAGCCTTGCATAGCCTGGGCATTTTTTCAGATCGATAAGGATGACCCAACTCGTGTTATCTGTAATATTTGTCACCAAAAGCTAAGTAGAGGCCAAAAAATCCATAGTTTGAGTACTTCATGCATGTACCGTCACATGGATATGAAGCATAAGTTACAGTGGGAAGCTCACTGTGCTACAATGCGGCCTAGCGGGCCGGGCCAACCACTGTCTGCCCCATCTTGTGCATCCGCAGCCTCTTCATCCTCTGTGACTGGGGGGACAGCAGTCACACATGTTTTTGGACGTAGACCTGCCACCTCTTTACCCGCAACAGCCAGTGTGATTGGCAGGTCGTCAGTTCATTGGGAAGTGGAAACACCTGCTGGTGTTGAGCGCTCTCCGACATCGAGAGTACCACCTTTGGATCAAGGCAACCTAACATGTCCGCCTGCATCTTCCTCACAGACCGGCAGTTTGCCGGGGACACCCTACTCAACCCCGTCTAAGCACAACAGCCAGCCCTCGGTTCCTCAGATGTGGAAAAGTAAAAGACCATTTCCTCCTAGCCATGACAAAGCTAAGAGGTTGAATTTCACCATCTGCAAGCTGTTGGCTACAGAAATGCTGCCTTTCCGCCTGGAGGACACAGAGGATTTTCAAGACCTTATGTCCGTCGCAGTGCCCCAGTACCAGATGCCCAGTCGGCACTACTTCTCAAAGAAAGGTGTGCCTGCTCTCCACCAGCATGTCGCACACAACATCACCGCTTCTTTGAGAAACTCTGTGTGTGACAGGGTGCATTTCACCACAGACACTTGGACAAGTAGGCATGGACAGGGGCATTACATGTCGCTGACTGGGCACTGGGTAACTATGGTGACAGCAGGACAAGGGGCTGCTGTCCAAGTCTTACCATCCCCACGAGTTGTGCGTCAATCCTCTTTATCTCGAAGTTCCTCCACTGCTTCTGCCTCCTCAACCTCCTCTCGGTCCTCCACCTGCACCCAAAGCCTGTCTGGTAATGCCACCTGCTTTCTAACTGCACAGAAAGAATCCTGCACACCTCCTTACTATGCTGGCAGCAGGGCTCAATGGCATCAGTGTTCACTTTGAAATGTCTGGGAAATGTGAGTCACACAGCTGAGGAGTTGTTGTCAGCTCTGGAGACCCAGTTTCATGAATGGTTGTCTCCACTGGACCTGAAACCAGGGAAGGCCGTGTGCGACAATGCTGCAAACCTGGGTGCGGCCCTTCGCCGGGGCAATGTCACACACGTGCCTTGTATGGCTCACATGTTGAACCTGGTTGTCCATCAATTTTTAGCCCACTATCCCGGACTAGATGGCCTTCTGCAGACGGCACGGTCGCTGTGTGCTCACTTCCGCCGTTCGCATCCCGCAGCTCAACGACTTACATCTCTACAGAAGTCGTTGGGCCTGCCAGTTCACCGGCTGAAATGCGATGTGCCGACACGGTGGAATTCAACTCTGCACATGTTGCAGCGACTGTGGCAGCACCGACAAGCCCTGGTGCAATACGTTCTGACGTATAGCCTGGGCCAACGAGATCCAGAGGTGGGGCAAATCACGCTGCAGGAGTGGTCTCAGATCAGGGACCTATGAAGTTGACGCGCCCCCTGGGTCGTGGGGTACCCGGAGCCGGGCCGGTAGACGCTGGGGGTTGTAGTCACTGTGGCGGTGACCCAGGGCGGTCAATCCAAGGGTAATTTGTATATATGGGTTTTATAATGTCCGACTACGCCACCTCTGGAGTGCGGCAAAAGGGGCCGCTGCTGCGGAACAGTCCTCTGAAGCTGGTGGTTTTGCAGCAATGGTATTATTACTCCCCACAGGAAGAGTGTAGCTTCAGGGCAGTGTGGGTGGATGATGGTGGTTGTAGGGCAGGGAGTCAGTAATGAACACAGAGTCCATGTGATGCAGTCCCAAGATCTTTACTCACAGTTGTTGCAGTCCAGATTACAGGTACCAGAGCAATCTCCCCCGTCGTGCTGTGCATACTCAGTGAGGGGCTCAGTCCACCCCCAGATAGCTCTGGGGTACTTAGCAGGACCCCCTTCTGTGTGTCCTTTCTCTGGCCTTCTCCCTGCACCTCACACCCAGTGACACTTCTATCCGGTATCCTCGGGCCTTGGCGGGCGACGTGTGTTCCGTCCCCTGGGTCCTATGTGGCTACCTTCTTAGTGAGACTGGTGTGGACTTTGGCCTGCAGTAAATGAAATGCTGCAGCCTCCGGTTTCTAGTTGAGCCTTGCTGTTTCTCCGCTAGTTGAGGGACCGGTTCCCCTTATCTGGCCTGACCCCTCTACCTCCTGGTAGCAGCGGGAGTACAGGTGGCCTTCTGCACGGCCCGTACCCCTAGGGTCCCTTCGGTTCCTGGAGCCTTCCTGCTCCCACTCCTCTCTTCTCTCCTTCAGTCCTGGGCCTCCCAGGCTAGGCCCGCCTCCGGCGCAGAGCCTCTGCTCCTGTCACTTTTCCTCCTCTGACTGGCTTGCTCTTTCTAAGATGGCTTCCTATTTATACTCTCCCTGTCATGTGCTCCCCTAAGCTGCTCCCCTAAGCACCCACTATATAGGACCCTCCCGCCAGCTAGGGACCTGGGACTGTGCTCTCCCTTAGGAGTAATCTCACCCTACACCCACTGCGGGTATGTGTTGGATGCAGGTGTTAGGGTCCCGAGCCATACTCCTTCCTTACCTGAGGGTGAGATACCACACCTCTGGGTGAGATGCAGTAACTCTGTGGCGACTGAACCCTCAGGGGCGCCACACACCCTTCTGCACAGTTTTGAAATGGCTACGAAGATGTTTAGTGCTGACGACGATGCCATTATTAGCATGACTATTCCGGTGATTTACATGCTGGAGCACACATTAAACAGAATTCAGAGTCAGGTGGTGGGACAAGAGGAGGTGGAGGAAGTAGAGGATTGGTTTGCGGAAGGGATAACATCTCCAAGGTCCAGACGGTCGGCAGCACCAAGGCAGCAGGCATGGGAGGGTGGGGGAGAGGGATTAACCAGGGCGCATGGTAGCAGCCAAACTGTTGAGGAAGGTGCAGGAGCCGAGGAAGAAGTGGAGGACGAACTGGCGATGGGCATGGAAGACTCATCAGATGAGGAAGACCTTGATCACATTTCTGTTGTGCGAGGTTGGGGGGAGAGGGCAGAGGAAGGAAGCATGATTGTTACCTCGCTACCAACACAACAAGGACTTTGTCCTCCTGGATGCGCAAGACACATGAGTGCCTTCTTGCTGCACTACCTGCAACATGACCCTCGGATTGTCAGAATTCGAAGTAATCCCGACTACTGGGTTGCCACACTCTTAGATCCCCGGTACAAAAGTAAATTTGCCGAAATAATTCCTGCCATAAAAAGGGATTTACGCATGCAGGAGTATCTGCAGACTCTGTTGCAGAATCTTACATGCGCTTTTCCACAAAACACCAGTGGTGCACGTAGTGAATCTCACAGCTCTAACTTGCCAACCGTGGGACTGTCGAGTCTTCATCACTCAAACCGTAACAGTAACACAGTATCTACTGGTAACAGCAATTTTGTGGAATAGTTTCACCACTTTTTTAGACCATCCTTTGCAAGGCCACAGGAGACAAGAAGTCTGACACATAGTCAACGCCTAGAGAGGATGGTACAGGAGTATCTCCAAGTGAACATCGAAGCCATGACTGTCACTGGACTCTTGTTCATTTTGGGATTCCAATCTGGAAAAATGGCTGGAGCTCGCCACTCACGCCTTGGATATCTTGTCATGCCCTGCAGCCAGCGTTCTCTCTGAAAGTGTGTTCAGCGCTGCTGGTGGTGTGCTGACAGATAAGCGCACACGGCTGTTCACTGAGAATGTAGACAGACTCACGTTCATAAAGATGAACAAATCATGGATTCGCAAGGACTTTTCTACCCCTGTGTCATCCTGGGGAGACTAAAAGCTTGAGGATTTCGTAAAATCACCTCACCAACCATTTTAAGCAACTGTGGGGCAATTGATGCCACTTAACCCTAGAACGCATGACCATAAAAATCTACACTTTCACATACCTGGGACCTTTCAGGCCCATGTGCAAATAACATGGAATAACTCAAAACTCAAATGACAAACAACTATATACATGAAGAATACCTAGAGTTTCAAAATTCTAACTGAAGTAATCTTGCAGAAAATAGAAAACAATTAACAGGGCGGGCCTGCGAGGCCCCAGGTATGCGTTCTAGGGTTAAGTGGTGTCTGTGCCACAATTTTGGGAAAAAATGGAGACTCTTTTTTGAGTCCCCTTGCTGTGTCTTACGTGACGTTGGCATCGTCAATTCCAGGTGGGTTGGGTCGCTCCCCCCCCCCCTTTTAACTGTGAGAAAGTACATACACTATGGCTTGGGGTAACACAGATGGTTGAGTGTGAAGAGCTGTTTACTCAGAGGTCTGCTCCAAAGCTTCTGTGTCTGCTAGTCAGCGTAGAATTTTTAACTGCATCTAGCCTAGGCAATACTTTGGGCGTAGTAGCCCAGCTGCGAAGCAAGCTGCACCGCCTGTGTATCTAATAAGAATTTTTAAATGCATCTAGCCTAGGCAGACTGTGGGGACCCCCAAACAAACCCAGACGCTCAGCCCCCCTACCGCCCCCCTTTCCTTGACGATACAATAATGTAACTCTTACAACTGGATGGGTGAGGATCGGTCACAGCTTTATTAACTCTTTATACTCATTCCATTAGAAAGGCATTTTATTTCTAAAATAATTCAGCTTGTTGCAGCATGCCCTGGGTCTCCACTCTGGCAAGTTGGCCAACAAATGTAACTCTCCAACATGTCCTTTCTATTTCCAGGCCACGGAGGATCCTGCGTACTCGTATTCAGGACTCTGACCCCCACCCATCACTCTTAACGCTTGTTCCACTCCGTCCTGGAGTCCTGACAGGAATATGTCTAGTCCAATATCCATTAAGTGAACACCGTCGGGCCGTATGAGGCCTGCTTTATCTCCTTCCAGTTGTCGGTGTCGTATCACTACACCGCCTCTGTCGCTTCTAAATTTTGCCATCCGAATATTTATTACCCGCCTTGTCCGTTCGATGGCCGTGATGTCTCGCGCACCTTGCCACACCGCTATCGGCACAATCTCTGACCATACTATAGCTAGTTTTGTGAAAAATTCTCTGAAGCGCTCAGTGTCTAGTTTCATTATTGCCATTAGTTATGCGCTCTTGTGATGACCTAGGTCGTTTCCCCTGGCCTGTATAACTAAGATGACCAGACCTCTTGCCTCTCTCCCTACCTTGATTACCTCCATTAGTACCTGTGGCCATAGCAGGCCTCTAATACCTCTGCAGTTGAAATATGTGTTATGAAACTCTAATTTCCTCCCGCCTGGGTGGACTTTCGCCCTTTTTTCTGCCCAATATATATACGAGTGGCCTATCACCCACACTGTTGACTTAGCGTCACCTGTAGAAGAAACAAACCACGTTAGGATAACAAGTCCGGTCTTATGTATCTCGCCAAACACGTGGACGCCATCTCCCTATCCTCTGAACTTCCGTTTCTGACAGTCCTGCTCTTGCTGCTTCCGTGGCCGCGGCTATGCGGAATGAGTGTGTCCCATAATCTTTGGGGTGATTCCCTGCGGATGTTATGCATTTATTAAATATAGCTTGGAACTGGTATCTTGATAATGGCATTCCATCAATGTGTGATAGGAAGAAATTACTTTGTGATCTGATGGTTATATATGTTTTTACTATTGTTACCCGACTCAGTGTACCGTTTGTGGGTTGTAGAAGTACCCAAGTGCCCCTGCCTGCTGGAACCGTTTTCGATTGGCGTATGCGTAGACGTATAGCATTATTGGCTATGACTACGTCCTGGTGTAATAAGCCTCCACTGGTGGTAATTTTGGATTGAGGGACTAATTCGCTTATACATAGCGCCCCGAAGAAGGCGATCGCAAATGCAGTAGACAGTAGTGTTGCTTCAAATTGTGAGTGTCATGTTAATGGTGTTAGGGATGTGATGTGAGAAATCAGTTTTACTGACACGGGATGGGACGTCTACACTCCTGACTTGGCTGACCCCTTTTCCACCCTTTTATGGATTGTCTGATGATGAATCTCTTTGTCACATCTCCTCAATTCAGTAGTTGGAAGTGAAATGCTACTCCGGTCAGACACCGCTGCGCTGACGCCCCTGAAAAGCCCCTCATCATTAGCTGGTGGAGAAATTCTATGGTGACTTGTAATCTGGCTTGTTCACATTGGTCAACCCGTCTGCCTGCTACTAGTCGTGTCCACTCTTCCCATGCCTTACCGTATGCTTGCCACGTCGACGGGGCAACTGACGCTCTGATTAATGGCATCAACTATTCGCCACTAGATCCCATAGGGAGGGTGGGCAACTGTTGCCCGATGGGTGGGCGCTGGGGAGGAGCTCTGTGAAAATCTGCCAATTGAATTGTGATAAAGCGTTAACAGCAGCTTTAGACCCCTCAGCATCGTGGCTAGCGCGGACCCATACATTGTGTTTTAGGCACAGGAATGCTAGCCGGCGTAGTTGGCCTAGCACTGGGAGAGACGATAATGCCATCTTATTAATGCAGTGCTCTAGGCTGGTGTTTTTTGTTATGAAGCGTATATTTTTGTTAGCCAGGCGCGCGCCCCATATTTCTATTGCTACCACTATTGGGAAGAAAAATTATTTTCCGGGCTAGATGCAGCTAAAAATTATTATTAATTTCAAAGCTGGTGGAGCTTGGTATAGATGGCCTAATACAATGATTACCACACACTACTGCTATGCCCAAAATTATTTTCCAGGCAAGATGCAGCTAAAAATTATTAGTAATTTGAAAGCTGGTGGAGCTTAGTATAGATGGCCTAATAGATTGAGTACCACACACTGCTACAGGCCCAAAAGGTTTTACTTGGGTAGGTGCAGTAAAAAATGAGTATTACATACACAGGTGGTGTAGCTTGCAACACAGATAGGCTACTCCACTGACTAACACACTGCAATAGGCCCAAAGGATTTGTTTAGCTAGATATAGCCAAATGCTGTCAAAAACACTTTCACAGCACTGGCACAGACCTGCCTGGCAAAAAGTGATAGGAACTGATGTAATCTAACCCTCAAAAGGGCTGCAATTACAAACTAGTCCCTACTCCCTAAACCTTTCTGTCTATTTAAGAGAAAATTTGCTTGCAATTCAGTTACACAATATAGCGCTAACAGCAGCAGCAGTGAGAAAATGGTGGCGACGGGGAAAATGGCTGGGTCTTACAGGGCAAGGACATGTGACATACACAGCCAATGACACATGCCCTTGCTTGTGTGAAAAAAAGCAGTTCGCTCCGTGTGTGCGCTGCTGATAGATTGCACCTCCCCACTGTAAATGCGGGAAAGAGAAAAAAAAAATGGAGATCTTCATTATTCCTGCAGAGATCCATCCCCTGCCCCTCCCCCCACCCCGCTGTACACTCAAACTGTGTATTAACATTATCAGCATTACTGAGAAAAAATCCAGTTATGATTTGGGTGCACGAACAGTTATCGAACGTAACCTCGAACAGCCGGATTTTTTTCAAATCGTTCGGGTTCGTCGAACGGCTCGAACACCGCCCAAAACCACTCGAATTTGAGATTGGCGAACAGTTCGATTCGAACACCGCTCATCTCTAATGGTCACATGCCGACTAGACATGCGTGGCCTCATTCTATACAAATTACTTGAGTGAGGCTGGTCACATTTAGTTGGAATGTGGCCAGAAATATGAAAATCTCATACTTGGACTCACATGACCTTTCAGGATTCTCCTGTACTGGAGGAAAGGTGAAAGTGTGCAGTGCATGCGCTGCGAGTATTCAGAAGTCTGCAGTCACCTAGAGTTCTTCCGACTTTATTCACAAACCTGGACAACCCTTTTAATTATACAATTAAGTACTGTAGCATGCCCAATCCTAACAGCGTGTAATATACTCAATGTCAGGATTCAGCTCTGCTAGCTGGGTCCAGCAGACACCACATGACCACTCGTATGTGATTTTCATACTTACGGTTATGTGACAACTAGCCTGTAGGCTGTAGTTTTTGACTGAAATTGAGAGAATTAGGAAGAGTAGGTAGTCACGTGACTGTCAAAAAGCAAATCGTAGATGAGCGGTCACATGACTACTATTCAAACTGCATGAGCGGTGTGTGTGGGGGGCGCCAAACTGAATTCCTGCTCCGGGTGCCGGAAAACAGATCTGCCTCTGTGCTAAGCTTGCAGATATGGTCAGAAGGTTCTGTAAGACATTGCTCTATAGATCAGATATTCTTCCAGAAACAAACCGCCTGGAAGCCTCCTTGTCAGATTTATGCTTAAGAACTAATTATATTTTACTTTAAATATTTCTAATAAAGAAAATAATCAATACAGTAATTATAATCCATAATTTTCCAATATGTTATATTACTTGTGATACGTCTGATATAGTCTAGCTTTAGTAAATCATGTTTTGTTTCTGTAAAGGAAATCAAGGCTGAGCCTGCAGATATTGTTAGAAAGTTCTGTACCATGTTATTCTATGGATAAAATGTACTCACAGAAACCAGGTGTCTGGAGGTCTCCTGCAACAGACTTATCCTTGAGAACTAAGAATTGTAATGTTTAATCTGAACATGCATGGAAACTTTGTTACTGTGAGCCAGAACTTTGGTTTAGATACTGCACTCTTCTGTAACAGAGTAGGTCCCTCTCTCATTCATAGGGGTCCTGTATACACAATTTATGTCTCATCTCCATCTCTGAACTGTAACTATTATTCAAAATACATTTTTCTCTCATTCTAATCACCTGTGAATATGGATGTTTTGCTTGGAATACAGATTTCCATGTCATTTCATTATATTGTCTGGGCGTGCGTGGAAACTCCATGTGACGCGCCCCCTGGGCCAGTGTTGTTTGGGGGATACCCGGAGCCGGATCAGATGGGGGTTGTAGTCTCCGAGTGGCGGTGACCCGGTCCGTGCCCAGGGTGTCAAGCTCAGTGTGTGGCAGTCCTACAGATGTTGCTGGATGTTCTTTCGTGTCGACTACGCCACCCGTTGATTTGCGGTCCATACGGCCGCTGCTGCAGCAGGGTCCGCTGAGGCTGGTGGTGTGTGTGCAGCTTCTGGTGGTATAACCCCCAACGGGAGGGGTATAGCCTCAGGGGGTCAGTTGTAGAGGGTGGTGGTTGTGGTGGTGCAGTGAGGATGGTATTAAGACTCAGAGTCGGGCTGTGCAGTTCAGGGTGTTTACTTACTGCTGTTGTTCTGGTCACTCCGGCCTTGAGTGACCGCCCGAGCCGTGCTGCGTCCACCAGGTCCTGGACTCGGCCAACCCCCAGGTAATTCTGGAGCGTGATCCTGAGCTCCCTTTCTGACGTTCCTTTTCTCTGGCCTTCCCCACCAGGGATCCACCTATGTCCGGCTCCCTCGGGTCTCTTGGTGGGTACACCTCCTCTGGGTTCCCTGACCCTATACTTGGTCTGCCTTTCGGGTGGATATAGTGGGGGGTCGTGGCAGATCCTGCCCACAACCTCCGGTCTCTGGCTGAGGATTAGTGCCCTCCACCAGCTTGGGATCCGGTACCCTTGTGCCAACCCTTCACCCTGTTGCTTGTATTTGGGCTCTTGGGGTTCCCTCTTCTTCCCCTCTGGGTCCTTCTGACTCCTCTCTCTCTTCCTTCTTTCAGGACTGCTTGACCCTCTACAACAGACTGACTAGTAGCTGTCTGCCTGTCTGACCCTGATCTAAGATGGTTCCCACCTTATATACTCCCTCTATGTGTGAGCTCAGGTGACCAGCACCCAATGAGCTCCTAGCTTTACCCAGACTGCTCCCCCTATCTGCCCCTACACTACTGGGATGTTCCACCCCCCTCCCACTCCAGCCAGGGACAGACACTATCGTACCTGCACATAAACTGGTGGGAGTACCGTTGATCTGTCCCCCGGAAATGGGATGTATGTAGTGTATGCAGCCTACTGAGCTCAGTTCCACACTCCATCCTTACCCGGGAGTGGAATACCACACCTCTGGCTTGAGGTGCAATACCCCTGTAGCAGCCGAATCCTCAGGGTGCTACACATGCATGAGAGAAATTTACATTTATATACTTCACCCTTTTGCAAGAAGGCCGACCCACTGCTCATTCCTAGAGGTTTCTGTAGAAGTTTTTTTTATATCTTAGCCTTATCTATACCTTTTTTAATTGTAAGTTTATTCTAAATTAACCTCCATTTTATTCAATTACCTATGAAGACCTGGTTTGTCCAGAAGTCTGCACCGACTTCTGCTCTCAAGCTCATCCAGTGGCCAGTATCATTATGGTATGGCATCCATTGGCCAGTATCATTATGGTATGGCATCCAGTGGCCAGTATCATTATGGTATGGCATCTATTGGCCAGTATCATTATGGTATGGCATCCATTGGCCAGTATCTTTATGGTATGGCATCCAGTGGCCAGTATCATTACGGTATGGCATCCAGTGGCCAGTTTCATTATGGCATGGCATCCAGTGACCAGTATCATTATGGCATGGCATCCAGTGGCCAGTATCATTATGGTATGGCATCCAGTGGCCATCATCATTATTATACACACTATAATCCTCCCAATTTGCATCAAGATAACAGAACAGTAGTGTTGCGCAGACGTGCTTGGATAAGGTGTCATCTGAGCATGCTCGGGTGCTAACAGATTATCTTTTGCGTGCTCTAATAATATGTTCACACCGCCGCGGCTGCACACAAACTGGCAAGCCCAGCATGTATTGCGGCGGTCTAACAGCCGTGAGACATGCAGCCGCGGTGACGCAAACATATTTTTCAAGCACGCCGAAGATACTCTTAGCACCCGAGAATACTCGGATAACGCCTTATCGGAGCACGTTAGCTTATCACTACAGAACAGATCTGAACAGTGCTCAGGATTCTCCTCACCTAGCACCCTGCCGAGAATAAATGCCTGTAGCCAATTTCCAAAAGTGCCTCCTACATTGCTCACCCTCCACCTCCCTATGCTTTTTCCCTGCTCCCACATTTCAGTGATGAAACACTCAAGAGGCAGTAAAGTAGATATAGCTGCAGTTTTCCTTTTCCAAATATTTTTAACTTCCATTTTTTAAATGAGGCCCTAATGGTCCTTGAAAGCATACACACACGCTCCCAAGTCAGACTTTGTTGCAGACGGACAAGCCTATTTTTGGTAACAGTCTCTGCTGCCACTGGCCAAGTCCCAACACATCCTTCCGCATCATCAACCCTAACAGACCATGCTGCTACAGGCCCCTCACACTGTTGTCCCAACTGCAACACCCGGTGGCCTAAAAGATGTACTCAGGTTACCGTACGTGAGGTGTGAAAGCGTGTAACTGGCATGTCTCACCGGAGGTCATCACCACAACCCACTAATGGTCCATCCTAACTGACTCTGGGCACTCTGAGGACCTGATGCAAAGTATCTTCTGGATTAACGACCTCTGATGAAGCCTGCAATAATGAAAAATAATAATAATAAAGTAAACTCTTCTGCATTGCACTGAATGACCAGCAGGTGGCAATGAAGTCACAACATTAACTAGCCCCCTATTGTAGAAAACCTAAACACCATCAGGTGGCGCTGAGGCTTCATGAGAACGCGCCACCCCCAAACTTAAAAGGCTTTTCCACTATTCAGACAACTTCTCAATCACTGTTTCCCCTCAGTAAAATAATAACTATTCTACTCTGTGCCATTCCAGCAGTGTCAGCACTGGCTCTCCCGGGGTCCGCAATCCCTGCGGCCAATCAGAGGTGTCAATGTGGCACCCCAGGGGTCTGGTTGCCACAGTAATAGAATTATTATGTCTGAGAGCAAGTGGGAGGTTTCTCTGGTCAGGAGCCCTAAGCATGCAACACTGCCCGCCCAGACCTGGGAGGGGAGGAATCTGCCCTTATAAACTGGGTCTGGGGCGGGATTAGGTGAGTCAGAGCTTGGAGAGGGAAAGATACAGCAAGAGCTCTGTAGGAGCAGGATTGAGTGCCAGAGGCTGGAAGCTAGATAGCTCACCTTGGCTGAAGACACTAAACTCGGACACGGAGTCCGAGGCTGTGGGGACATCCAGGTCCAGCAGCAGAATCCAACCGGCAGGGGATTCCAGGTCCTCTGGCCTTAGAAGCCCGGAGGCACGGTCACAAGCAAGGGACCAGCACCGCCGTCGTGGAGCGGAGGCTAACAGAAGGCCCCAAGTCACCGGCCATACGGGTGAGCACCACACGGTATACTCAGGGACGTGGGCTATTTCTACCCGCATAGAGCAAGGTAGCCAGGAAAGAGTGCAGATAGACGGGGAGGCCTACAATTCCACCTGGCCAGGGGGAGATCCTGCTTGCTCACAGACTGACCAGGCCTCTACTGCTAACCAGTACTCCCGGGAGGGTCTGCTCTATACCATCAGTAAAGACCCTGAACTGCACCACACGTCGCCGCACCAACACCTTAGTACTGGGACGTTCACACCATCACTCCCATCATCCACACTAGCTGCCCTGTGGCGTAGTCGGACATTTGTTATTACACTAAGACTGCCACTGGTTTGACCACCCTGAGCCACGGACCGGGTCGCCGCCACACTGAGACTACCACAACTAGCATCCCACCAGAGGCCCGGCTCCGGGTTCCCCATGCGGCCCAGGGGGCGAGTCAACTTTGGCGTAGTCGGCAGGATTTCGTGCCCGCAACCACCGGGTACTGCGTGCCTGAAAAAGACTTTTGTACTTACCTGTGGTGAAGTTTCCCGCCGACCGGAGTAGTTTCCCGCCATCGGACGCCATCTTGGGTCGTTTCCCGCCATCTTCTGCAGTCTTCCCGCCATCCGCAGCCACTTCCCGCCATCGGACGCCATCTTCGGGACGCCGCACGGGAAGAAGAGGGACGTGGACGCCGAAAGCGCGCGAGAGCCGAAGCTCCACCCCACGCACTGACGCTGCGCAACGTCCTGGAAGGGAGGAAGAGCGACGCTGACGTCATCGAAGTGCGACGCCAGGTCCTCTACCCCGACGATTGACTGCGGAGCCGCGGCCTACGGAAGAAGAGCATCGCAAGGTAGGCCACGGTCCACTAGGGGGGTAGAAGGATGTTGGATACCGAGGGGAGCTCCACCGCCACACCGGCCGCCAGCGCAACCGCTGCAGCGGTCATGCCATTCACCATGCCCTATATCCCGGGGGCAACCTGGCGACCCCAGTACTCAGGGGAGTCACATACCCTAAGTGACTTTAGGGAAAGATTGGATAGCCTCTTCCAGGTATACCCCCTCACGGAAGAGCAAAAAGTAAGCATCCTGGAGGCCCAGTTAATCGGGGCAGCCCAAAGGGAGGTAAAGTCCTGGTCACCTGGGAAGAAGAGGACTGTCAGAGAAATACTAGCCCGGCTGAAAGACACATTTGATACCCGAACCTCAGCCAAAATAAAGCTCAGATTTTACGGGTGCAAACAACGGGCACATGAAAGTATAAGACTATGCTCTAAACCTACAAGAGGCCCTGAGAGCCATTAAGCAGGCAGACCCTGACAGCGTGGGAAATGAAGACAAGCTGTTGACCGAACAATTTATTGAGGGTCTACTGTGCAATGCCCACCGAACCCAGTTGCGGGCAATGGCCTTACAGGACCCTGACCTGGACTTTGTACAGTTCAAGGACAGAGCCATCCGGGTGCTCGGAGAACCGGCACCAGGTGGCGCTGTGACCCACAGGTGCCCTGCTATCACTTATCACCAGGACGCGGCGCCCTTGTCTGCAGGGCCTGTGGGAGCTGATGCGCAGGCTTTGAACAATAACCCGACTACAGACCTGCACCATCAGGTCCAAGAGCTGACTAAGAGCGTTGCCGCGCTAACCAGAACTGTGCAGTCTTTACAGGTCTCTTCTCCAGGAAAGATCCAGCTGGCATCTGGACCGGAGGACGTCCCGTGGCGCCGACTGAGGAGGACCCCATCGGCCAGAGGGAGACCCAGCGACAGGTACAACGAGGACGGACGACCCATCTGTCGCCACTGCAATCAACCCGGACATATGGCAATGTACGGTCATTTAAACGGGCACAACCTGGGGTAGAAGGCCAACCCCCAGGCCTAAGATCATCAGGCCCATCGAACTGGCGTGACAAGTACGTAGGGGGATGTCCGGTCTTGCCTGTGGTACTGGACGGCATTCCTATGAGTGCCCTACTGGACACCGGGTCACGGGTCACCACCATCTCGTACGTGCTCTTCAAGCGGTACTGGAATGACTCGGACATAACCGGCTACCCAGATGACAACCTGAGCATTATCGCCAGCAATGGTCAGCCCGTGCCACAGATAGGATTTAAAGAAGTGAACATCAAGGTCGGTAAAGTTGAACTGCCGGCACAAGGACTGATCATTGTGGACATTGACCGTCGCTAGAGTCACCCAAAAATAACCCTAGGTACTAACGTAATTGAAAACTGTCTTGCAGAGGGGATTCTTATTTTGCAGCAGGTTGCCAAGAACGCCAGTTCCAGCCAGCAGCGTGTGCTCCAAAAAGAGATCCGGGCACTGATGAAGCAGCAACAAGTGGAACTATCTGGTGGTGAGATAGGTAGCGTGAGAATGTGTGACCCGTTCCCTATTGCCATGCCCCCAAAAAGTGAGATGATGATTTGGTGCCGGGCAGCTATTGGTCTAAGAGGTAGAGACTACCAAGCAATGGTAGAAACCGTCTACTCAGACAGTAGGCCCACCATTTTGACAGCACGGGGGGTGGTCGATGTACGTCATGGGAGGGTGCCCGTCCGCATCATAAATATCGGGGAGAGAGAAGTATACCTGCCCCGGTATGCCACGCTAGCCAAATTGTTCACCATAAACCAGAACTCTGTACAGGCCGTGGAACCCTTGCCTCCATCTCAACCAGAGGAAGGTAACGGCTCAAAGAAACCAATGGAGGACTGGTGTCAGCAACTGCATTTGGGTACTGACTCCACTCCCTCACACCAAAAACAGGGAGTCTACCGGGTGGTTCAGGAGTACGAGAGAGTGTTTAGCAAACACCCGCTAGACTTTGGGCGAGTAAAGGGGGTAGAACATCACATCCCCACGGCAGACCATCCTCCCATAAAGGAGAGTTACCGACCCGTACCCCCTGCACACTATCAGCACGCCAAGGGGATGTTAAAGGACATGAAGGAGGCTGGGGTAATTAGGGACAGCTGTAGCCCCTGGGCAGCTCCACTAGTCTTAGTGAAAAAGAAAGACAACACCATGAGAATGTGTTTAGACTACAGGAAGGTCAACCGTATCACACACAAAGATGCGTACCCGTTACCAAGGATAGAAGAGTCCTTAGCTGCATTAAAATCTGCTAACTTCTTCTCTACTTTGGACCTCACTAGCGGGTACTGGCAGGTTCCTGTGGCAGAGGCGGACCGGGAGAAGACCGCATTCACCACCCCAATGGGTCTCAGCAAATTTAACTGTATGCCGTTCGGGCTCTGCAAGGCACCAGGAACCTTCCAATGGTTGATGGAATGCTGTCTGGGACACCGGAACTTTGAGACGGTCCTATTATACCTGGACGATGCCATCGTTTATTCCAAGACTTACGAGGACCACCTGAAACACCTGGCAGAAGTGTTTGATGCCCTGGCAAGCTACGGCCTAAAGGTGAAACCCTCCAAGTGTCACCTCCTGAAACCAAAGGTGCAATACCTGGGACACGTGGTGAGTGCTGACGGAGTGGCTCCCGACCCCGATAAGATCACCGTGATTAAAGACTGGCCAAGACCCTCCAGCATAAAGGAAGTGCGGCAGTTCCTCGGGTTGGTAGGCTACTACCGAAGATTCATTCCCGGTTTCACCAAAATGGCAGCCCCTATGCAGGACCTCCTGATAGGTCAATCTCGGAAAGCTAAAAAACAGAAGCCGCCCTTCAGGTGGGAAAAGCTGGAAGAGGAGTCCTTCTGCCAGCTGAAGATGGCCCTCACGGGGGATGAAATCCTGGCGTACCCTGATTACAACCAGCCCTTTATCCTCCACACGGACGCAAGCAACATCGGGCTAGGAGCCGTACTGTCCCAGATCCAGCAGGGGAAAGAACGGGTAATCGCTTACGCCAGCCGAAAGCTACGGCCCACGGAGAGGAACCCTGATAATTATAGCTGATTCAAGCTGGAGTTCCTGGCAGTGGTGTGGGCAGTGACCGAACGTTTCAAGCATTACCTTGCCTCTTCCAAGTTCACCGTGTACACGGATAACAACCCGTTGACACACCTGGACACTGCAAGGCTCGGTGCCCTGGAGCAGAGATGGATGGCCCGCCTGTCCAACTATGAATTCACCATCAAATACCGGGCGGGACGCTCAAATGCCAACGCGGATGCCCTGTCTAGAATGCCAAACTTACCGGATGTAGGGGAAGATCCAGAAGAAGTCGAGCTCCCTGCGTTCCACCGTCTTGGGATTACCCTGTATTCCCACCGTGTGAAGGGCAGGCGCTCTGTGACATTCAATCCCTTGCCCCACTACAGCTGGGCGGAAACGCAAGACAGTGATCCCGCAGTCCGTCTGGTGAAGGAAATGCTGACACAGGCCGATGCCCGTCTTGACCCAGACACTCCGGAGGAGACCAAGCAACTGTGGAAGGAGAAAAGTAAGCTGTTCCTCTACAGGGAGAAGCTGTGCCGAAGAATGGTTAATTCTCGAACACATGAGTTGACCTGGCAGGTAGTGGTCCCAAGACGAGACGCGGCTATGGTTCTGGAGGCATACCACAACGGAGCAGGACATTTTGGATGGAAGAAGCTGGAGTACTTGTTGCGTGAACGGTTCTACTGGGTAGGCATGAGAGGAGCCATCGAGAGGTGGTGCAGAGACTGTGGCCCGTGCAACCTAAGAAGAAAGGACCGTGCCAGCCAGAAGACTCCCCTGCAGCCCATCATCACCAGACAGCCACTGGAACTGGTAGCCCTGGACCATGTGAAACTGGCTCCAAGCAGATCTGGGTATGTCTACGCCCTCACAATCGTAGATCACTACTCCCGGTTCCTGGTGGTGGTTCCCGTCAAGGACTTAACGGCTCAAACAGCAGCTAGAGCCTTCCAGCAGCACTTCAGCCGTCCACACGGGTACCCGGAGCAAGTGTTGACAGACCAAGGACCAGCCTTGGAAGCAGAGGTCTTCCAGGAGTTCTGCAACCTGTATGGCTGCAAGGAGATAAGAACAACGCCCTATCACCCGCAGACCAACGGACTCTGCGAAAAGATGAACCAGGTGGTGATAGATCTGCTAAAAACATTGCCCCTGGAAGAACGCAGCCTGTGGCCTGAGAAACTGCCCGATCTGGTGGACCTGTACAACCACATCCCAGTAGGTTCCACCAACTGTACCCCGGCTTACCTAATGAGAGCAAGACCTGGTAAGCTGCCTATTGACATGGATATGGGAGTCCTGACGCCTGAGGACACCTCGCCAGAGGCAGACTGGGATACAGAACGGCAGCAGCAGTATCGGAAAGTACAGGAGAGCGTCGAGCGAAGTCTCTGTCAATCAAGAGAAAGGCAGGAGAGGACTTATAACCAACATGCTCCCGCTGTTCCCCTGGTACCTGGAGAGCAGGTCTTGAAAAGAAAAAGGCGGCTCCATAAGTTGGACGACCAGTGGAAAAAGGACCCGAACACCGTACTGCCCTCAAGCCACAATAATCCAAAGGTGTACGTCATCAGCAAGGATGGAGGAGAGACCACAGCCACTGTCTCCAGAGACCACCTGAAAAAGTGCCCCGAGAAGTTGCAAAACACGGATGAAGATCAGGAAGACCCTCAACCCGTAGAGGAAAAGGAGGAAATGATCAGCACCGTACTCTGAGACTTTCCCCGGTCCTGGACACAAGTAAACAACGCTATCGTGGTGCCCGTCCTCACCTTTCTCCAGCCAGCCCCTCAAGTGCCTACAGAAGACCAGGTAGAGCTGGAAGAGCAGCCAGCCCAGGAGGCAGAAGAGTCCACACCAGCAGCGCAGGAGGATCAACCCTCTGCTAGTAGTGAGCCTGCCATGCCCCTAGTGAGCCAAAGAGTGCGCAGACAGCTGCCCAGCTTACCCATAACACATCCTACACCCTGTAGTGCAGGACCAGTTAGTGAGCTCCGTAGGTCCACTAGAGTCACTAGAGGTCAGATGCCCGCTCGCTGGAAAATATAAAGTAATGCACTGTAAATTTACCTGTTTCTTGAAAATGTTTATGGTTTTTGTTGTTGCCTGTTATTAATTATGTTTCTCAGTTACCCTGCAGATTTATTTGGACTAACAGGTTATGGACGCTGGATAACCGAAACAATCTTGTAGATAGTTGCACACTGTGGCCGCAGAAGAGAAAACCTGTCTGGCGTGGCCTCCTTGCGGCCCAAAGTAGCTAGCTTCAGCCTTGCAGCCACGCCCAAGGCCAACGCAAGGGGTTTGCTTTGGACAGGTCCCCTACTTCGCTTAAAGCTTCACCTTGGGTGACATGGACACCCTCTTGTTTCACAAACTTCACCTTGGGTGATATGGACACCCGGTTGCGGACACGCCGTGACCTTTAAAGAACTAAAGCTTCTTGTAAATATGTTATTGTATTATCGTTTATACCCTTGTATTTATGTTTCTTTAAAAATGTGTTTAGTCCCGGAGTACTAAAATTTACTAGAGGGGAATGTGGCACCCCAGGGGTCTGGTTGCCACAGTAATAGAAATATTATGTCTGAGAGCAAGTGGGAGGTTTCTCTGGTCAGGAGCCCTAAGCATGCAACACTGCCCGCCCAGACCTGGGAGGGGAGGAATCTGCCCTTATAAACTGGGTCTGGGGCGGGATTAGGTGAGTCAGAGCTTGGAGAGGGAAAGATACAGCAAGAGCTCTGTAGGAGCAGGAGTGAGTGCCAGAGGCTGGAAGCTAGATAGCTCGCCTTGGCTGAAGACACTAAGGGACCAGCACCGCCGTCGTGGAGCGGAGGCTAACAGAAGGCCCCAAGTCACCGGCCATACGGGTGAGCACCACACAGTATACTCAGGGACGTGGGCTACTTCTACCCGCATAGAGCAAGGTAGCCAGGAAAGAGTGCAGATAGACGGGGAGGCCTACAACTCCACCTGGCCAGGGGGAGATCCTGCTTGCTCACAGACTGACCAGGCCTCTACTGCTAACCAGTACTCCCGGGAAGGTCTGCTCTATACCATCAGTAAAGACCCTGAACTGCACCACACGTCTCTGTGTTTCATCGCCGCACCAGCACCATTAGTACTGGGACGCTCACACCATCACTCCCATCATCCACACTAGCTGCCCTGAGGCAATACTTCTCCCGTGGGGAGTTATCCCATACTTGGCTGCGCTTACAACATCAGCCTCAGCGGCCTGCAGCACAGCGGCGGTCCCCACTGACCGCAATCCACGGGTGGCGTAGTCGGACATTTGTTATTACACTAAGACTGCCACTGGTTTGACCACCCTGAGCCACGGACCGGGTCGCCGCCACACTGAGACTACCACCCCCAGCATCCCACCAGAGGCCCGGCTCCGGGTTCCCCATGCGGCCCAGGGGGCGAGTCATCTTCACTCTCTCGTACTTTGGAGGAATTGACCGCTGCAGCTGCTCTCCCACTTCCTCCAGATGTCAATGATGTCTGTAGGAGAGGAAAGTGAAGCCAGCGCTGAATGTCACGCCAAAGATGGCTGCCCTCCTATTATATAAATCTCACTATAACTCCACCAGCCTATCACATTCCTAGTTCCACATCCAACCTCCATATCAAACCCTGTAATAAACCCTTCATTACCTGGTCTTGTCAGGACCTCAATAAACCCAGCCTTTTTGAGGCCTACTTCTGTACGGCCATTAATAATGCACTGGTGTAAATAATGTGTGTGAGGTAAATGGTGTGGAAAACCGGATTGTAATCAAGCAATGATTTCTTCAATTGGACTGCAATGTCCTGAACCATACGACTTGTACCAGTCATGTGACTTATGCTGCCCCAGGACTACAGCCATATTGGCCAAAGCTGTGATATCACAGAGGCACATACCAGCATGTGGAAGCATGGCGACATAGCGATGACATCACAATGGCAGGTGCCGGAATGTGGAATCTATGACATAGCGATGACATCATAATGGCAGGTGCCGGAATGTGGAATCTATGACAACGATGACATCACAATGGGAGGTGCCGGAATGTGGAATCTATGACAACGATGACATCACAATGGGAGGTGCCGGAATGTGGAATTTATGACATAGCGATGACATCACAATGGCAGGCGCCTATATACACAGGAGCGCAGGTGAGAGGAGACACACGGGAGCTTAGAAACCACAAGGAAGGCAAGAAGAATCGATTGGAGAACAGGGACAGGAGAAAGCCAAGAAGAACAGAATAACCCGCTTCTTAGCCTTCACTGAGCCATGACAAGACTGAGCGGATGGAAGCGGAGGAGGAGACCCAGGACCCCGTCACATCCACCTGACTGATGAGAAAGGGGAGAAATTATGTAGATTATGTAGCAACATTACAACTATTCTTGTTACCCATAGCAACCAGTCAGAGCTCAGCTTTTATTAAAGGGGTATTCCCATCTCCAAAATCCTCTCCCAATATGTAGTAGGTGTAATAATAATAATAATATTAGATATCCATGCTTACAACCACCAGTTATCTAGTTGCTAGTGGTCGTAACCATGGATACCTAAGGTCCTGCAATGCCTGCACATGAGGAAAGAGACAGCGAAGCAGAAAAACTATTCTACATTTCTAATTGGAGGTTTTTGCTAATATTATTATTACACCTACTACATATTGGGATAGGATCTTGGAGATGGGAATACCCTTTTAATCTCTGATTGCTATGGGTAACTAGGAGAGTTTGTTGCTCAGCTTTGATGAGGGATGACAGATTTTACTAGACTAAGTGGATATCATTGGTGCAACCAGAGCAGCTGCACAGGGGGCTAATAGGTTAGGGGGTCACTCACCTTCATTTTGTTAATTCTGTGTATTGCTGTAGCAGTGCTGTGCGCGTATATTGATGCCGTGGGGCAGGGGCGTACATAGAAATCATCGGGCCCATAGCAGAAGTTTGAGTTGAGGTCTCTCCCTTCAAAAGAAATGAATAAAACAATTATATTTGTCAGTGTCACAACTTTCCAGCCTTTACATAGTAATTTTCCTCCTGCTGAAGTCCTAGATTCCCCTCTCATTGCCACCATAACGTATGATGCCAACAAAAGTGCCCCCCAAAAACAGTATGATACCCCCCATGGTGAATTCCTCTACCTTAACCTCCACATGTACAGTAGGGTCATCAAACTGTGCCCCCCCCCCCCTCAACTCCCAAGGCAAAGTAAGGTGACCACAACACAGTAATCCCCCAACTTTGACCCCCACACAGCCCTCCATGCAGTGTACAGCCCTCCATGCAGTGTAATGGGCCTACATACAGTATAAAGGCCCCACACTGTACAATAGTCTGCACTAGCCCTCCAAACAGTATGATGGACACCACATAGGTCAGAGTAATATTCAGCTCACCCTTGAAGGATTCCCAGCGGGTTCCATATAACGAAGCACAGGATCCAGTCTCTGCCAGATGTAGAAGCAAGGTGCATCCAAATCCAGTACAAAAAAAGTCTTTATAAGAACGATTGAAACAATGGCATTGTTGTGACACCATTTAGGTGTAGTTGGGGGTTTGGAAGATGCACAAAAGAGGAGTCTAAGAACATGCAGAGTGTTCAAAACGCGTTCGGTGTTGCACATTTTCTACACCTTCCAAACCCCCAACTACAGCTAAATGGTGTCACAACAATCCATTTGTTTTTTTTACTGGAGCTGGATATTCACTTCAATCCAAGCATGATGGACCCCACACAAACCTTAACACTGTATAATTGCTTGCATACTGTATAATGGCCCCACACAACCCTTCAAATATTATAATGGCCCCCCATAGTATAACACGCCACCATAATCCTCCATACAATAAAATACTCACTATAGTCCTCCACAGAGCATAATTCACTTCCCCATGGTCCTCCTCACAGTAATATGCACCCGCCCATAGGGTAAAACGCAACCCCACCCCCCCCATAGGGTGAAGCTCAACCCCCCCCCCACCCCCCATAGGGTAAAATGCAGCCCACAGTTTTCCAGTATTATGGGCACCACGTACTCACTGATTTTATTTTTAAGAAAAATACAATACTCACCGCTCCTTGTTCCCCCACTGCTTCAGTCTCTGCAGCGCATATACTCACCTCAGCAGCTACACTATCTGACACAGCATGGAGTGCGATGAAGTGTCGTCATCGTGCCCGCTGTGTCAGATGCAGGAGGGAGGGAGCATTAAATGCTGCCGTTCAGTCAATACCATGGTTAATCACTAACGGGCATTTAAGTGTCCTGGTAGCTACTTCACTCATGTACCTCTTCCCATCGCCCCATAGAAGTGATTGCCGAAGATTTACCATGGCAGTCAGGGGCCTTAAAGAAGGATTCAATCACTGCCATCTTAGTACTCCTATAAAGCTCGGCTTCACAAGAGAATGTCAATTAAACTACATGTATATACTGCAATAATACAAAATATAGTATAAGGGGTTAAATGATCACAAGTCCACTAAGTTAACTTAAAAATAAAGTAAAAATTGAAAAAGTTTTGAAAAATATGAACGTTTAAATTATACTTCAACCATTATGTTAAAATACCCCCCAAAACAAAAAATGAAATGCTCTTCTTCACAAAAAAACACAATCAAAAGCAATGACATTTAATGCAACCCAAAAAGGTATCAAAAACAGATCAATTCACTTGTATTGAGAGAGGCTGAACACATCCAGTCGGCACGTGATAGCGTGTATGCAAATTGCAATCTTGCGGCGCCAGTACTAGAGAAATTCTGTCCGCTCGCACACTGTGCACTTTAAGGAGCCACAAGTCTGACTGCAGATGGCGCCCCAAACCTGGGCAAACCTTTTAATATACCCCAAAATTGTATCAATAAAAGCTACGCAAAATCACACAGTCACAAAGGTCCATCAACAGAAAAAAAAATGTAAAAGGTCTCAGAATATGGTGACCCAAACCAATTTCTTTAGTGTTGTTACATAGTTGTTTAACCACCGTGGGAGATAAAACACCTTGAGTTTGGTATTGCGGTTATCTCAATGACCTGGAGAATTATATTATAATCTAAAAACAAATCCTTAAAAGACAATAGTGGAATTGCTTTTATCTCATTATTTCATCCCAACACAGATTTTGTTTCTCTCCACATTTCAGACCTATGATAAATATATAGTTGTATAGTTTGTTTTTATCTTAGTGGTGAAAACATTTTATTTTATTTCATTTTGCAACAAAGAAAATAACTCGTTTCCCATTATTTCCTGTGGCCAAATATTTTCCTATTGGTAAAGCAAAATGAGGATTTAGTTTGTGTGAGTGAAGCTCATGTTTTTATTGACAAAAGTTTAGAGAACAAAGAAGATTTTGATTATTTTTTAAAATCATTATTTGGGTATGTTATATGGTTATTAAAGGGGTAAATAATTGCTATGGAGCTAATATTATGGGTTCAATAATTTAACATTTTTATATGGCGAAATGATTAAATGCTACTTCCGCGTCTTAAATTTTTATACCTTTGAAATCGGATCGGGGCCCGCCTCTGCCCACCGGGACAGGCGATCGGGGCCCGCCTCTGCCCACCGGGACAGGCGATCGGGGCCCGCCTCTGCCCACCGGGACAGGCGATCGGGGCCCGCCTCTGCCCACCGGGACAGGCGATCGGGGCCCGCCTCTGCCCACCGGGACAGAACTACCCCGATGCCGTGAGCGGTAACTACGTCAGGTGGGAGCTTCTAGAACTACCCCTCATGAGCGGTTCTATTAGTACTCCTAGTTTGCTGTTCTTGAGCTACCCATTGTGGGCGGTTCTATTAGTTCTCCTAGTGTGCGCTTCTAGAACTACCCCTCGTGTGCAGTACTAGAACTACCCCTGGTGCCGGTGTGTGCTTCTAGAACTACCCCTGGTGGGCGGTTCTAGAACTACCCCTGGTGCCATGATCAGTTCTAGAACTTCTTCTAGTGCGCGGTTCTAATACTGCTCCTGGTGGACGCTTCTAAAACTACCTCTGGTGGGCAGTTCTAGTACTACCCATGGTGGGTGGTTCTGAAACTACTGGTGCTGATGGGCGCTTGTAGAACTACCCCTCGTGTGCGTTTGCATAACAACCTTTGGTGTGCAGTTCTAGAACTACCCCTGTTGACGGTGGAGGCTTCTAGAACTACCCCTGGTGGACGCTTCCAGTACTACCGATTGTGGGTGGTTCTATACGTACTCCTAGTGAGCAGTTCTAGAACTACCCCTGGTGCCGGTGGGCGCTTCTAGAACTACTCCTAGTTTGCAGTTCTAGAACTACCCCTGGTGGGCGCTCCTAGAACTACCCCCTGGTGCCGGTGCGCGGTTGTAGAACTACCCCTGGCAGGCGCTCCTAGAACTACCCCCCGTGGCGCTTCTAGAACTACCCCTCGTGGGCGCTACTAGAACTACCCCTCGTGGGCGCTACTAGAACTACCCCTCGTGGGTGATACTAGAACTACCCCTCGTGGGTGATACTAGAACTACCCCTCGTGCCGGTGTGTGCTTCTAGAACTACCCCTGGTGGGCGGTTCTAGAACTACCCCTGGTGCCATGATCAGTTCTAGAACTTCTTCTAGTGTGCGGTTCTAATACTGCTCCTGGTGGACGCTTCTAGAACTACCCATGGTGGGCGGTTCTATTAGTACTCCTAGTATGCAGTTCTTGAACTACCCATTGTGGGCGCTTCTAATACTACCTCTGGTGGGCAGTTCTAGTACTACCCATGGTGGGTGGTTCTGAAACTACTGGTGCTGGTGGGCGCTTGTAGAACTACCCCTCGTGTGCACTTGTAGAACAACCCTTGGTGTGCAGTTCTAGCACTACTCCGATGGGCGGTTCTGGGAACTACCCCTGTTGACTGTGGAGACTTCTAGAACTACACTTTGTGGGTGGTTCTAGAAGTACTCCTAGTGAGCAGTTCTAGAACTACTCCTGGTGGGTGCTTCTAGAACTACCCCTGGTGGGCGCTCCTAGAACTACCCCTGGTGCCGGTGCACGGTTGTAGAACTACCCCTGGCGGGAGCTCCTAGAACTACCCCTGGCGGGCGCTTCCAGAACTACCCCTGGCGGGCGCTTCTAGAAGTATCTGTGACACCCCAGGGGTCTGGTTGCCACAGTAATAGAGATATTATGTCTGAGAGCAAGTGGGAGGTTTCTCTGGTCAGGAGCCCTAAGCATGCAACATGGTCCGCCCAGACCTGGGAGGGGAGGAATCTTCCCTTATAAACTGGGTCTGGGGTGGGATTAGTGAGTGAAGACAGAGACAGAGCCTGCAGAACAAGCAGAGGAGTCAGAGCCTGGAGAGGGGAAGTAAGAACCAGGAGCTCTGTAGGAGCAGCAGCTGAAGGCCAGGGGCTGTGAGCAGAGATATAGCTCGCCCTGGCTGAAGTTACTAAAACCGGACACAGGAGTCCGAGGCTGTGGGGACTGATATATACCCAGCAGCAGAAACCAGCCGGCAGGGGATTCCAGGTCCTCTGGCCATAGAAGCCCGGAGGCTCAGTCACAAAGAAGGGACCAGCGCCGCCATCCAGGAGCGGAGGCTAACAGAAGGCCCCAAGTCACCAGCCATACGGGTGAGCACCACACGGTATACTCAGGGACGTGGGCTACTTGTAACCGCTGACAGCAAGGTAGCCAGGAAGAGTGCAGATAAACGGGGAGGCCTACAACTCCACCTGGCCAGGGGAACTCCTGCTTGCTCGCAGACTGACCAGGCCCCTTATACTAGCCAGTACTCCTGGGAGGGTCTGCCTTGTACCATCAGTAAAGACCCTGAACTGCACCTCACGTCTCTGTGATTCCTTGCCGCACCAGCACCATTAGCACTGGGACCCTCACACCATCACTCCCATCATCTCTCACATTAGCTGCCCTGAGGCAATACTTCTCCCGTGGGGAGTTATCCCATACTCGGCTGCGCAAACAACATCAGCCTCAGCGGTCGGCAGCGCAGCGGAGGTCCCCACTGACCGCAATCCACGGGTGGCGTAGTCGGACATTTGCTATACATTAAGACTGCCACTGGTTTGACCACCCTGGGCACGGACCGGGTCACAGCCACACGGACACTACAACCCCCAGCATTCTACAACAGGCCCGGTTCCGGGTTCCCATGCACAACCCAGGCCCAGGGGGCGCGTCAACTTTGGCGTAGTCGGCAGGATTTCGTGCCCGCAACCACTGGATACTGCGTGACTGAAAAAGAGACTTTTATACTTACCTGTGGTTAAGTTTCCCGCCGTCCGGAGTCGTTTCCCGCCATCCGGAGCCGATTCCCGCCATCAGACGCCATCTTGGACCGTTTCCCGCCGTCTTCTGCCTTCTTCCCGCCATCCGCAGCTGCTTCCCGCCTTCGGACGCCATCTTCGGGACGCCGCACGGGAAGAAGAGGGGCGTGGACGCCGAAGCTCCGCCCCACGCTCTGACGCTGCGCAAGGTCCTGGAAGGGAGGAAGAGCGACGCTGACGTCATCGGAGCGCGACGCCAGGTCCTCAACCCCGACGATTGACTGCGGAGCCGCGGCCTACGGAAGAAGAGCATCGCAAGGTAGGCCACGGTCCACTAGGGGGGAGGAGGATGCCGGATACCGAGGGGAGCTCCACTGCCACAGCCACCGCCAGCGCAACCGCTGCAGCAGTCATGCCATTCACCATGCCCTATATCCCGGGGGCAACCTGGCTACCCCAGTACTCAGGGGAGTCACATACTCTAAATGACTTTAGCGAAAGACTGGATAGCCTCTTCCAGGTGTACCCCCTCACAGAAGAGCAAAAAGTGAGCATCCTGGTGGCCCAATTAATCGAGCAGCCCAAAGGGAGGTAAAGTCCTGGCCACCTGGGAAGAAGAGGACTGTCAGAGAAATACTAGCCCGGCTGAAAGACACATTTGATACCCGCACCTCAGCCGAAATAAAGCTCAGATTTTACGGGTGTAAACAGCGGGCACATGAGAGTATAAGAGACTATGCTCTAAACCTACAAGAGGCCCTGAGAGCCATTAAGCAGGCAGACCCTGACAGCGTGGGAAATGAAGATAAGCTGTTGACTGAACAATTTATTGAGGGTCTACTGTGCAATGCCCACCGAACCCAGTTGCGGGCAATGGCCTTACAGGACCCTGACCTGGACTTTGCACAGTTCAAGGACAGAGCCATCCGGGTGCTCGGAGAACCGGCACCAGGTGGCGCTGTGACCCACAGGCGCCCTGCTATCACTTACCACCAGGAGACGGCGCCCTTGTCTGCAGGGCCTGTGGGAGCTGATGCGCAGGCTTTGAACAATAACCCGACTACAGACCTGCACCATCAGGTCCAAGAGCTGACTAAGAGCGTTGCCGCGCTAACCAGAACTGTGCAGTCTTTACAGGTCTCTTCTCCAGGAAAGATCCAGCTGGCATCCGGACTGGAGGACGTCCCGTGGCGCCGACTGAGGAGGACCCCACCGGCCAGAGGAAGACCCAGCGACAGATACAACGAGGACGGACGACCCATCTGCCGCCGCTGCAATCAACCCGGACATGTGGCAAGGTACTGTCATTTAAACGGGCACAACCTGGGGTAGAGGGCCAACCCCCAGGCATAAGACCATCAGGCCCATCAAACTGGCGTGATAAATATGTAGGGGGACGTCCAATCTTGCCTGTGGTACTGGATGGCATTCCTATGAGTGCCCTACTAGACACTGGGTCACAGGTGACCACCATCCCGTACGTGCTCTTTAAACAGTACTGGAATGACTCGGACATAACCCGCTACCCAGATGACGACCTGAGTATCATCGCCAGCAATGGTCAGCCCGTGCCGCAGGTGGGATTCAAAGAGGTGACCATTAAGATCGGTAAAGTCGAACTGGCGGCACAAGGACTGATTATAGTGGACATAGACCGTCATGAGAGTCACCCTAGAATAACCTTGGGAAGTAATGTGATTGAAAATTGTCTTGCAGAGGTGATTCTCATTTTACAGCAGGTTGCCAAGAACGCCAGTTCCGGCCAGCAGCGTGTGCTCCAAAAAGAGATCCAGGCACTAATGAAGCGGCAACAGGTGGAACTATCTGGTGGTGAGATAGGTAGCGTGAGAATGTGCGACCCGTTCCCTATTGCCATGCCCCCAAAAAGTGAGATGATGATTTGGTGCCAGGCAGCTATTGGTCTAAGAGGTAGAGACTACCAAGCAATGGTAGAACCCGTCTACTCAGACAGTAGGCCCACCATTTTGACAGCACGGGGGGGTGGTCGATGTACGCCATGGGAGGGTGCCCGTCCGCATCATAAATATCGGGGAGAAAGAAGTACACCTGCCCCGGTATGCCACGCTAGCCAAATTGTTCACCATCAACCAGAACTCTGTACAGGCCGTGGAACCCTTGCCTCCATCTCAACCAGAGGAAGGTAACGGCTCAAAGAAACCAATGGAGGACTGGTGTCAGCAACTGCATTTGGGTACTGACTCAGACTCCCTGTTTTTGGTGTGAGGGAGTGATCGGGTGGTTCGAGTGTACGAGAGAGTGTTTAGTAAACACCCGCTAGACTTCGGGCGAGTAAAGGGGGTAGAACACCACATCCCCACGGGAGACCATCCTCTCATAAAGAAGAGATACCGACCCGTACCCCCGGCACACTACCAACACGCCAAGGGGATGCTTAGAGACATGAAGGAGGCTGGGGTAATCAGGGACAGCTGTAGCCCCTGGGCAGCTCCACTAGTCTTAGTGAAAAAGAAAGACAACACCATGAGAATGTGTGTAGACTACAGGAAGGTCAACCGTATCACACACAAAGATGCGTACCCGTTACCAAGGATAGAAGAGTCCTTAGCTGCATTAAAATCTGCTAACTTCTTCTCTACTTTGGATCTCACTAGCGGGTACTGGCAGGTTCCTGTAGCAGAGGCGGACCGGGAGAAGACCGCATTCACCACCCCGATGGGTCTCAGCGAATTTAACTGTATGCCGTTCGGGCTCTGCAACGCACCAGGAACTTTCCAACGGTTGATGGAATGCTGTCTGGGACACCGGAACTTTGAGACGGTCCTGTTATACCTGGACGATGTCATCGTCTATTCCAAGACCTACGAGGACCACCTGAAACACCTGCCAGAAGTGTTTGAAGCTCTGGCAAACTACGGCCTAAAGGTGAAACCCTCCAAGTGTCACCTCCTGAAACCAAAGGTGCAATACCTGGGACACGTGGTGAGTGCTGACGGAGTAGCTCCTGACACTGATAAGATCACGGTGATTAAGGACTGGCCAAGACCCTCCAGCATAAAGGAAGTGCGGCAGTTCCTCGGGTTGGTAGGCTACCGAAGATTCATTCCCGGTTTCACCAAAATGGCAGCCCCTATGCAGGACCTCCTGATAGGTCAATCTCGGAAAGCCAAAAACCAGAAGCCGCCCTTTAGGTGGGAAAAGCTGGAAGAGGAGTCCTTCTGCCAGCTGAAGATGGCCCTCACGGGGGATGAAATCCTGGCATATCCAGACTACAGCCAGCCCTTTATCCTCCACACGAACGCAAGCAACATCGGGCTAGGAGCCGTACTGTCCCAGATCCAGCAAGGGAAAGAACGGGTAATCGCTTACGCCAGCCGAAAGCTACGGCCCACGGAGAGGAACCCTGAGAATTATAGCTCATTCAAGCTGGAGTTCCTGGCAGTAGTGTAGGCAGTGACCGAACGTTTCAAGCATTACCTTGCCTCCTCCAAATTCACCGTGTACACGGATAACAACCCGTTGACACACCTGGACACTGCAAGGCTCGGTGCCCTGGAACAGAGATGGATGGCCCGCCTGTCCAACTTTGAATTCACCATCAAATACCGGGCAGGACGCTCAAATGCCAACGCGGATGCCCTGTCTAGAATGCCAAACTTACCGGACGTAGGGGAAGATCCAGAAGAAGTTGAGCTCCCTGCGTTCCACCGTCATGGGATTACCCTGTATTCCCACCGTGTGAAGGACAGGCGCTCCGTGACGTTCAATCCCTTGCCCCACTACAACTGGGCGGAGACGCAAGACAGTGATCCCGCAGTCCATTTGGTGAAGGAAATGCTGACCCAGGCCGATGCCCGTCTTGACCCAGATGCTCCGGAGGAGACCAAGCAACTGTGGAAGGAGAAAAGTAAGCTGTTCCTCTACAGGGAGAAGCTGTGCCGGAGAATGGTTAACTCTCGAACACATGAGTTGACCTGGCAGGTAGTGGCCCCAAGACGAGACGCGGCTATGGTTCTGGAGGCATACCACAATGGAGCAGGGCATTTCGGATGGAAGAAGCTGGAGTTCTTGTTGCGTGAACGGTTCTACTGGGTAGGCATGAGAGGAGCCATCGAGAGGTGGTGCAGAGACTGTGGCCCGTGCCACCTGAGAAGAAAAGACCGAGCCAGCCAGAAGACTCCCCTGCAGCCCATCACCAGACAGCCACTGGAACTGGTAGCCCTGGACCATGTGAAACTGGCTCCAAGCAGATCTGGGTATGTCTACGCCCTCACAATCGTAGATCATTACTCCCGGTTCCTGGTGGTGGTCCCGGTCAAGGACTTAACGGCTCAAACAGCAGCTAGAGCCTTCCAGCAGCACTTCTGCCGTCCACACGGGTACCCGGACCAAGTGTTGACAGACCAAGGACCAGCCTTCGAAGCGGAGGTCTTCCAGGAGTTCTGCAACCTGTATGGCTGCAAGAAGATAAGAACAACGCCCTATCACCCTCAAACCAATGGACTCTGTGAGAAGATGAACCAGGTGGTGATAGATCTGCTAAAAACGTTGCCCCTGGAAGAACGCAGTCTGTGGCCTGAGAAACTGCCCGATCTGGTGAACCTGTATAACCACATCCCTGTAGGTTCCACCAACTGTACCCCGGCTTACCTAATGAGAGCAAGACCTGGTAAGCTGCCTATTGACATGGATATGGGAGTCCTGACGCCTGAGGACACCTCGCCAGAGGCAGACTGGGATACAGAACGGCAGCAGCAGTATCGGAAAGTACAGGAGAGCGTCGAGCGAAGTCTGTCTCAAGCTAGAGAAAGGCAAGAGAAGGCTTATAACCAGTATGCTCCCGCTGTTCCCCTGGTACCTGGAGAGCAGGTCTTGAAGAGGCGGCTCCACAAGTTGGACGACCAGTGGGAGAAGGACCCGTACACCGTACTGCCATCAAGCCATGAGAACCCAAAAATCTGCGTAATCAGTAAGGATGGAGAAACCACAGCCATTGTCTCCAGAGACCACCTGAAGAAGTGTCCCGAGCAGCTGCAAAGCCCTGAAGAAGATCAAGAAAACCCTCAACCCGCAGAGGAAAGGGAAGAAATGATCAGTACCGTACTCGGAGACTTCCCCCGGTCTTGGACACAAGTAAACGGCGCTGTCGTGGTACCCGTCCTCACCTTTCTCCAGCCAGCCCCGCAAGTGCCTACAGAGGAACCGGTAGAGCTGGAAGAGCAGCCGGCCCAAGAGGCAGAAGAGTCCACACCAGCAGTACAGGAGGATCAACCCTCTGCTAGTAGTAAGCCTGCCGTGCACCTAGTGAGCCAAAGAGTGCGCAGACAGCTGCCCAGCTTACCCATAACACCTCCTACATCCTGTAGTGCAGAACCAGTTAGTGAGCTCCGTAGGTCCACTAGAGTCACTAGAGGTCAGATGCCCGCTCGCTGGATAATCTAAACTAATGCACTGTGAATTTATCTGTTAACTGTTTATGGTTTATGTTTGTTGCCTGTTATTAATTATGTTTCTCAGTTACCCTGCAGATTTATTTGGACTAACAGGTTATGGACACTGGATAACCGAAACATTCTTGTAGATAGTTGCACCTTGGTGCCTCTTGTGAAGACGGCCGCGGAAGAGAAAACCTGTCTGGCGTGGCCTACTTGCGGCCCAAAGTAGCTAGCTCCAGCCTTGCAGCCACGCCCAGGGCCAACGCAAGGGGTTTGCTTTGGACAGGTCCCCTACTTCGCTTAAAGTTTCACCTTGGGTGACATGGACACCCTCTTGTTTCACAAACTTCACCTTGGGTGAAATGGACACCCGGTTGCGGACACGCCGTGACCTTTAAAGAACTAAAGCTTCTTGTAAATATGTTATCGTATTATTGTTTATACCCTGTATTTATGTTTCTTTAAAAATATGTTTAGTCCCGGAGTACTAAAATTTACTAGGGGGGAATGTGACACCCCAGGGGTCTGGTTGCCACAGTAATAGAGATATTATGTCTGAGAGCAAGTGGGAGGTTTCTCTGGTCAGGAGCCCTAAGCATGCAACACGGTCCGCCCAGACCTGGGAGGGGAGGAATCTTCCCTTATAAACTGGGTCTGGGGTGGGATTAGTGAGTGAAGACAGAGACAGAGCCTGCAGAACAAGCAGAGGAGTCAGAGCCTGGAGAGGGGAAGTAAGAACCAGGAGCTCTGTAGGAGCAGCAGCTGAAGGCCAGGGGCTGTGAGCAGAGATATAGCTCGCCCTGGCTGAAGTTACTAAAACCGGACACAGGAGTCCGAGGCTGTGGGGACTGATATATACCCAGCAGCAGAAACCAGCCGGCAGGGGATTCCAGGTCCTCTGGCCATAGAAGCCCGGAGGCTCAGTCACAAAGAAGGGACCAGCGCCGCCATCCAGGAGCGGAGGCTAACAGAAGGCCCCAAGTCACCAGCCATACGGGTGAGCACCACACGGTATACTCAGGGACGTGGGCTACTTGAAACCGCTGACAGCAAGGTAGCCAGGAAGAGTGCAGATAAACGGGGAGGCCTACAACTCCACCTGGCCAGGGGAACTCCTGCTTGCTCGCAGACTGACCAGGCCCCTTATACTAGCCAGTACTCCCGGGAGGGTCTGCCTTGTACCATCAGTAAAGACCCTGAACTGCACCTCACGTCTCTGTGATTCCTTGCCGCACCAGCACCATTAGCACTGGGACCCTCACACCATCACTCCCATCATCTCTCACATTAGCTGCCCTGAGGCAATACTTCTCCCATGGGGAGTTATCCCATACTCGGCTGCGCAAACAACATCAGCCTCAGCGGTCGGCAGCGCAGCGGCGGTCCCCACTGACCGCAATCCACGGGTGGCGTAGTCGGACATTTGCTATACATTAAGACTGCCACTGGTTTGACCACCGTGGGCACGGACCGGGTCACCGCCACACGGACACTACAACCCCCAGCATTCTACAACAGGCCCGGTTCCGGGCTCCCATGCACAACACAGGCCCAGGGGGCGCGTCATATCCCTGGCGGGCGCTTCTAAAACTACCCCTGGCGGGCGCTTCTAGAAGTACCCCTGGCGGGCGCTTCTAGAAGTACCCCTGGCGGGCGCTTCTAGAAGTACCCCTGGCGGGCGCTTCTAGAAGTACCCCTGGCGGGCGCTTCTAGAAGTACCCCTGGCGGGCGCTTCTAGAAGTACCACTGGCGGGCGCTTCTAGAAGTACCACTGGCGGGCTCTTCTAATAGTACCTCTGGCGGGCGCTACTAGAACTACCCCTCATGGGCGCTTCTAGAACTACCCCTCATGGGCGCTTCTAGAACTACCCCTCATGGGCGCTTCTAGAAGTACTCTTAGTGTGCAGTTCTAGAACTACCCGCAGAGCCGTGAGCGGATCTAGAACTTCTAGTGTGCGGTTCTAATACTCTTCCTGGTGTGCGCTTTTAGAATTACCCCTGGTGGGCGGTTCTAGAAGTACTCCTAATGTGCAGTTCTCGAACTACCCCTGGTGACGGTGGACGCTTCTAGAAGTACTTCTAGTGTGCAGTACTAGAACTACCCCTGGTGCCGGTGTGTTCTTCTAGAACTACCCCTGGTGGGCGGTTCTAGAACTACCCCCAGTGCCATGAGCTGTTCTAGAACTTCTAGTGTGCGATTCTAGAACTACCCCTGGTGCCGATGGGTGGTTCTAGAACTACCCCTGGTGGGCACTTCTAGAACTACCCCTGGTGGGCACTTCTAGAACTACCCCTGGTGGGCACTTCTAGAACTACCCCTGGTGGGCACTTCTAGAACTACCCCTGGTGGGCACTTCTAGAACTACCCCTGGTGTCGGTGGGCACTTCTAGAACTACCCCTGGTGTCTGTAGGCGCTACTAGAACTACCCCTGGTGTCTGTAGGCGCTACTAGAACTACCCCTGGTGTCTGTAGGCGCTACTAGAACTACCTCTGGTGGGCAGTCCCAGAACTACCCCTGGTGGGCAGTCCCAGAACTACCCCTGGTGGGCAGTCCCAGAACTACCCCTGGTGGGCAGTCCCAGAACTACCCCTGGTGGGCAGTCCCAGAACTACCCCTGGTGGGCAGTTCCAGAAGTACTCCTAGTGAGCAGTTATAGAACTACCCCTGGTGCCGGTGGGCACTTCTAGAACTACCCCATGAGGGCGCTTCTAGAACTACCCTCGTTCCTGGTGTACGGTTCTAGAAATACCTCTGGTGCCGATGGGCGCTTCTAGGACTACCCCTGGTGCCGATGGGCGCTTCTAGGACTACCCCTGGTGCCGATGGGCGCTTCTAGAACTTCCCCTTGTGGGCGCTTCTAGAACTACCCCTGGTGGGCGCTACTAGAACTACCCCTGGTGGGCGCTACTAGAACTACCCTCGTGGGCGCTACTAGAACTACCCTCGTGGGCGCTACTAGAACTACTCCTAGTGTCCAGTTCTAGAACCACCCCCAGTGCCGTGAGCGATTCTAGAACTTCCGGTGGGCGCTTTTAGAACTACCCTTGGTGGGCGGTTCTAGCAGTCCTCCTAGTGTGCAGTACTAGAACTACCCCTAATGCCGTTATGCGCTTCTATAACTACCCCCTGGAGGGCGGTTCTAGAACTACCCCTGGTGCCATGATCGGTTCTAGAACTTCTTCTAGTGTGCGGTTCTAATACTGCTCCTGGTGGGCGCTTCTAGAACTACCCCTGGTGGGCGGTTCTAGAACTACTCCTGGTAGTATACATCTATTCTATATTTTTCTATTTTAACTATTGTATGTACATTGGTGTGAGTGCCTGTCTCTATGGTGTCTTACTTAACCGTGTATTTATTATAGGTTTTTTAATTTCCTATTTATGCATAATTTGACAATTTTGTTCGGTTGTTCTTGATTGGTTCTTTGACATTCCTAGTTTGCCTATGGGGTCAATGCACCAAAATGAGTCATCTAGCGTCAATGAACTTTAACCACCTTCACTGCACACGTCAGTGTTGTGCCCTTCTCCCCCGCCCCCCCAAATAGCTGCAAAGTCCCACCTGTATACTGGAGCCCAAGACCACAAGATCACATGCTGGATCTCTGGCACTCATGAGGTCATGTGCAGGGGCCTCAGGAGCCTCCGAACACCACACTGACATCTGTCTTGTCTCCTCCACAACTGAGCAACATCAGAAACCCAGCTAACAGACATTGCTGTCACTGCAAACACTCATTGGATTAACTGACACGATGTCAGCAAGTTGCTGAAGATCTGGATACTGCAGCCATGAGATCTGTGGCAGCATTAGGCAGATGGGACACTGCAGCTAATAGAGAGTAAGAGTGCAACAGAGATGGCCCTAAACTGCATTTAAAGGGTGTCAGGAAAACTTAGTCAGACTTTGCAGCCCTCTGGCGCCCCCTTATCCTGCTGGTCAAACACGGTATTGACTGAGGATAAGCGACAGGGCGCAGCTGCTCTCATTTATGTCGACTATTGTGGCTCGTGATGTGACAGGACGTATATATACCACCAGTTCAGTCCAGGAACGTATATATACCTAAATCCCACCACCCTCAACCACAATATCACAAATACACCGTATGCTGCCACCACCGATCTCTTAACAGGTGGATTGGGTACCCGTTAGGTAACGTGAATTAGCGGGTGAGGAACGTGTTTGCTCGACATAGGACAAGAAGAACGAAGCTGGTAAATAATAATTTACTCCCGAAAGTTGGCAGTGTTTACAAAAGATATACAAGATATTATAAAAGAGACAATTTACATATATGCATAAAACAGTTATTAAAATAAAAGGGGTAAATAATAGCAAAACCTGCGCCACGAGGTGATGGTCTCAGATTCTGTGGCGGGGACGGCTCCCCGGAAATTAGGTGTGATTCCTCCACGCAACGAGGAGTGCTTGCATCTGACGTCCCTGGGTTGGAATGAGCCAACATGGACGTTCTGGTTTTTAGTAAGGAGGCAAAACACTAGGACACACCCATGTTGTTTACCTCACACGGGGCTCTGTTTTGTGAACCCACCCAGCTGCACAAGACATAAAAATCCTTCATCTTCCATATCTTGGTATGGGGGGGCCCACATCCAAGATGAATACATCATTTTTTTATTTTTTTTTTTAAGGTTGAAGGAAGACTAAGTCCATCTAGTTCAACCCATAGCCTAACATGTTGATCCAGAGGAAGGCAAAAAAAAACCATGTGGAAAACACTAAGCTCCACATTGGGGAAAAAAATTCCTTCCCGACTCCATACGACAATCAGACTAGTTCCCTGGATCAACGCCCTATCAAGGAATCTAGTATTTATAACCTATAATATTATACTTTTCAAGAAAGGCATCCATGCCCTTCTTAAATTTAAAAAGTGAATCACTCGTTACAACATCATGCGGCAGAGAGTTCCATAGTCTCACTGCTCTTACAGTAAAGAATCCCCGTCTGTGATTATGATTAAACCTTCTTTCCTCCAGACGTAGAAGATGCCCCCTTGTCCCCGTCTCAGGCCTCAGAGTAAAAAGATCAGTAGAAAGGTCTTTGTACTGTCCCCTCATATACTTGTACATAGTAATAAGATCACCTCTAAGCATTTCTTTTTTCCACAGTAAATAACCCCAAGTGTAATAACCTGTCTTGGTATTGCAGACCCCCCAGTCCTCTAATAACCTTGGTCGCTCTTCTCTGCACCCGCTCTAGTTCAGCTATGTCTTTCTTATACACCGGAGACCAGAACTGTACACAGTATTCTAAGTGTGGTCGCACTAGTGACTTGTATAGAGGTAAAATTATGTTCTCCTCGTGAGCATCTATGCCTCTTTTAATGCATCCCATTATTTTATTTGCCTTTGCAGCAGCTGCCTGACACTGGCCACTAAACGTGAGCTTGTCATCCACCAATACACCCAGGTCTTTTTCAGTTACAGTTTTGCCCAGTGTTTTACAATTAAGCATATAATTATACATTTTATTTCCTCTGCCCAAGTGCATTACCTTACATTTATCCCCATTAAAGCTCATTTGTCATTTATCAGCCCAAGCTTCTAGTTTACATAGATCCTCCTGTAATATAAAATTGTCCTCCTCTGTATTGATTACCCTGCAGAGTTTAGTGTCATCTGCAAATATTGAAATATTCCTCTGTATGCCCCCTACAAGGTCATTAATAAATGTTAAAAAGAAGGGGGCCCAATACTGACCCCTGTGGTACCCCACTGTTAACTGAGACCCAGTCTGAGTGTTTTCCATTAATAACCACCCTTTGTTTCCTATCACTGAGCCAATTCTTAACCCACATACATATATTTTCCCCTATCCCCATTGTTCTCATTTTATGTATCAACCTTTTGTGTGGAACCGTATCAAAAGCTTTTGAAGAGTCCATATACACAACATCCACTGCATTTCCTTGGTCCAGTCCCGAACTTGCCTCCTCATAAAAACTGATCAGATTAGTTTGACAGGAACGGTCCCTCGTAAACCCATGTTGATATTGGGTCATGAGGTTATTCTTCTTCAGATACTCTATTATAGCATCTCTTAGGAAACCCTCCAGGATTTTACACACAGTAGAGGTTAAGCTTACTGGCCTATAATTTCCAAGTTCAGTTTTTGTCCCCTTTTTGAATATTGGCACCACATTTGCTATACGCCAGTCCTGTGGACCCTGTTATTATTGAATCTTTAAAGATTAAAAATAATGGTCTATCTATGACGTTACTTAATTCCTGCAGTACTCGCGGGTGTATCCCATCTGGGCCCGGGGATTTGTCAACTTTAGTGATTTTTAGACGCCGCCGTTCTTCCTGCTGGGTTAAGCTAGTGACATTTAATGGAGAATTTTTGTTATCACTAATCATGTTTTCTGTCATGCGATTTTCTTGTGTAAATACGGTTGAAAAAAAATCATTTAGCATATTGGCTTTTTCCTTATCCTCATCCACCATTTCACCCAGACTATTTTTAAAGGGGGCCAACATTATTATTTTTTAGTTTTTTACTATTTATGTAGTTAAAGAATATTTTGGGGTTATTTTTACTTTCTCTGGCAATGATTCTCTCTGCCTCAATCTTTGCTGCCTTGATTTGCTTTTTACATAATTTATTTAATTTTCTATATTTATTTAATGCCTCATCACCACCTACTTGCTTTAGTTCTCTAAATGCTTTCTTTTTGTCACTTATTGCGCCCCTTACAGCTCTATTTAGCCATAGTGGTTTCCTCCTATTTCTAGCATGTTTATTCCCAAAGGGTATATATTGTGCACAGGTACTATTCAGGATGTTAATAAACGTCTCCCATTTGCTTTGTGTAGCTTTATATCTCAGGATATCGTCCCAGTTTATTGCACTAAGATCATCTCTCAACCGTTGGAAATTAGCCTTCCTGAAGTTTAGTGTCCTTGTAACCCCTCTACTACACATCTTATTAAAGGTTACATGAAAACGTATTATTTTGTGATCACTATTACCCAAGTGACCCCCAACTCGTATATTTGATATGCGGTCTGGCCTATTGGTTAATATTAGGTCTAGCAGTGCCCCCCTTCTTGTTGGGTCCTGAACCAGTTGTGAAAGGTAATTGTCTCTCATAGTTGTCAAAACCTATTACCTTTGCTTGAACTACATGTTTCTGTCCCCCAATGTATTTCAGGGTAGTTGAAGTCTCCCATAATAATGACTTCTCCGTGAGTCGCTGCTTCATCTATTTGCTTTACGAGGATATTCTCTGCTACTTCCATTATTTTTGGAGACCAACCCCTATCAGTAATTTATTATTTTTTCCCCCTCCCCTTATCTCCACCCACAGGGACTCTACATTTTCATTAGATTCACATATATCCTCCCACAAGACAGGTTTTAAGGATGATTTTACATATAAACACACCCCCCCTCGCTTGTTTGTACGGTCATTTCTGAACAGACTATAGCCCTGTAAATTAACTGCCCAGTCATGGCTCTCGTCCAGCCACGTATCAGATATTCCTACCATGTCATAATTATTTTCCAACAAAATTAATTCTAATTCCTCCATTTTGTTGGTGAGGCTTCTGGCATTAGTGTACATGCATTTTATGTATCTCTCTGTACCTCTATTCCTTCTTACTTTATTGGCTGTTCTAACCCCACCCCCAATTTATTTGTGCCCAGGTCACTATCTGCACTATCTTCCCCACCTATAAAATGAATACCCTCCCCCCCAATCCCTAGTTTAAACACTCCTCCAACCTTCTACCCATTTTCTCCCCCAGCACAGCTGCACCCTCCCCATTAAGGTGCAGCCGGTCCCTAGTATAGAGTCTGTAGCCAACTGAGAAGTCGGCCCAGTTCTCCAGGAACCCAAATCCCTCCTTCCTACACCAGTTCTTGAGCCACTTATTTATCTCCCATTGCCTCTCTGGCGTGGCACGCGGTACTGGAAGTATTTCAGAGAATACCACCTTGGAGGTCCTTGCTTTCAGCTTGCAGCCTAATTCCCTGAAATCATCTTTAAGGACCTTCCACCTACCTCTAACTTTGTCATTTGTGCCAATGTGCACCATGACCGCTGGGTCCTCACCAGCCCCTCCCAGTAATCTGTCAACCCGATCAGCGATGTGCCGGACTTGAGCGCCAGGTAGGCAGCACACTGTTTGATGATCCCTGTCTTTGTGACAGATTGCCCTATCTGTTCCCCTAATAATTGAGTCCCCCACTACCAGCACCTGCCTGGCCTGCCCTACTCTCCTATTTCCCTCTTTACTGGAGCAAACACTCCTCCGGCTTTCAGGGGACATGCCTTGCTGCAGCAGTGCTACCCCTGTACCGTCACTCCCCTCATCTGCCAACTTTGCAAACTTATTGGGGTGTGCCAGATCAGGACTAGCCTCCCTTGCACTCTTCCCTCTACCCCCCCTTCTAACTGTCACCCAACTAACGGCCTCACTGTCCTGCAGCTCCAGACTACCACCCTCCCCCACATCTACCCCAGTGAGATGCTGCTCAGTGAGCAGCAGACTCCTTTCCATGTTGTCAATGGATCTCAGTGTTGCCAGCTGCTCATTTAGATCCAGTATCTGGGCTTCCAAAAGCACAACGTGCTCACATCTCACGCAGCAGTAAGCAACCACGACCGGCTGTTCAGGATTGCATACATGTGGCAAGATGTACACTGGATAGCATTGTCAATAATGGAGCTCATTTCCTAATGGGGATTGCAATAGACAGAATGTTAAGTAAAAAGAAAAGCAAAGAATTAATGAAATGCAGACAGCAATTCAGTCCAAAGTCCTCCCTTCCAAACTTCCTGAATCCAAGTCACTGAAAAATAAGTCACACACTTACTTTCGTTCGCACTTATGCTCTGGTCACACTCAGCTCGTTCACACTTGCAAATTAAGAGATTTAAAGAGGTTTTGTTCTGTTTTTTTCCCCTTTTCCAGCAATGCACCCTTCACCTCAATGCACTTCCAAAGGAAAGTTTGCCGTCACCAATATTGACGTAGATTGATATCAAATATGATATTTCTATGACGTTCAGAAGCTCAGAAACCATTTCCTAGGTTTCTGGTGGTTTCCCAGTTATGAAAGATACACCATCATAACTGGAAAAAGGCGAGCATCCCAAAAATGTGGTCCATGTGTTTGTGACAGTCATGTGCATTATTAAACTTGACATTAAAAGTTTGTACAGTTACACAATAGGGCTTTGGAGGGGAAATCCAGTGTATACCAGTATGCTTGCCCTGGGCTGAGGTTTATGGCGGTTATAAAAATTCCTTGTTTGGGGGAAGCAAGAGTAGAGTTCTATGGAGGTCCCTTCCAAGTGAACAGGGGGCGGAGATATAAGACATCTCTGGCTGTCCTTTCAACATTTTTAAAACTAGGACAAAAATACATTTTGCCTGACAAAGGGAATGTCACCAGGTTTCTTGCCACCTGATCTGAGCACAGCACAACGTGGGGACAAAGATCCCCAATTCCAGCGACGTGTTGCTCTCTGGGCTGACTGATGTAGTTTTGATAAGTGATCCTCCACCAGCAGGAGACTGCCACCAGAGGACTAGTAAAGCTGCTGCCATGTAGTCCAACCCTGTCCCCACAACTGATGAATAGCTCTGTACACTGTGCATTGGTAGCTTTCTGCATATCAGTGGTGTGGGAGGGGTTATACAGAGCCCAGCATTCAGAGAATTTGTAGATCTGCAGCAGACACAGTTAGGGTATGTGCCCACGTAGCGTTTTTCAAGCGGATATGCTGCAGAATTTCCGCAGCGTAAAGGCTTGTTTAACGCTATGTTATCCGCCCCCCATGGTCCCCAATGTGATTACGCAAGTTCAATGCCCATGCTGCGTTTTTTTCCGCAGCGATTTTGCTGCGGGGAAAAATCCGCAGCATGTTCATTCATTTTGCGTTTCCGCAAGCGGAATTGCCTTTGCAGTACAATTAAAAACTCAAGGCAATTCCGCATGTGGAAATTGCACGATAAAAGCATGATAAACGCGTGCGGAATTCCACATGCGTTTATCCGGGAGAGGACATGCAGAAATGAAGCAGAAAATTTCTGCTTCATTTCCACAGCATGGGAGCATAGCCTTACTCTCAACTGCACCAAGCGATCCATCACTGTAATCAGGGTCTCTGCTCCTAAATCACCCTGCTCTCAGATGGGGCAGCAAAATCCTGGTGACAAATTCACTAACCCCATCCAGCTTCAGATGCAAGTATTAGAATTGATTCTGATGCTCAAAATTAAATGTAAAGGCCAGTGGCTAATGGCAGGCAATAGGTACAGCAAAGTGTGGAAAAGTTACCTGCAGGATTGTAGGGAACAAACTTCTCAGTGTCGGGGTACTGCTGCTCGTCTGTCTTATCAGAAGTGCCAGAAACCTAGTGGGGAACAGGAACCAGGTCACAAGCTTCATTTATCCAGGGTTTACCATTAGGTTCTCCATATATGATCTGAAAAGTAGTGTTGAGCCACCCCCGTAGTGTTAGAGTTCGGTTCGTCGAACACCTGTATGTTCGCCGATCACCTTCGAACACCGTTAAAACCAATGGCAGGCAAACAAAAACACATAGAAACACGTAGAAAACACCTTCAAAAGGTGTCCAAAAGCTGACAAACTGCTCAGAGGACACAACACACACATGTAAAAGTGACAAGTACATATAGTCATGCGAAAAGAAAAGAGGTGGAGGAGTAAAAGGAGGGGGAGACACAGATATAGGCATGTCATGCCCTTCTAAAACCCCAAAAATGCGAAGCTAACACGGCCAGTCCGTTCCTGCCCGTGCGACCTCCGTGTCGCGGGGTTTGCGCCAGAGCTGCGGTGGAACCTGACGGCCAGCCCCCCCTCTCCCAATACTGGTGCCTGTCCTCTGGTGGCTCGAGCGAGCCCCCCTGCGGTGGAGGCAGGTCTAAGCTTTTTAATTTAAATTGTCTCTGTAATTTGAATGAGCACACTTTAAATCCTTTTACAAGGATCTATTGGAGGGCAAGTCTGATGCCAGCAGCCGCGTAATTCCAGCTCCAGTAGCGTCCACTAAAGCTGCTGCAGTTAAAAAGCTTTTATAAGGATTGAGCTTGGCGGTCCACCGCAAAGCGTCCTACCGCCAGTCCCAGCCCCTATGCCTTGGGGTGCCTCCCCGATGCTTTTCACTGAGTGTCCCGGGGGCCCGAAGCATTTCCTTTGAAAAAATTAAGTGTCCAAACTACAGGTGGTGCAGCTTGCTTAACAGTTGGGATAATAAGCTGACTAGCAGACATTGCTACTAGGTCCAAAGTATTTCCTGGGCTAGATACAGTTAAAAATTTGTAATTAGATACTCTCGTTGGATGCTGAGAAAGCATTCCATAGAGTCTCCTGGCACGCCATATATTATTCTCTTAAAAAGCTTGGGGTAGGGATCTAGGGGACCCTTTCATAGGCAAAATCACAGCCCGGTATCGCAATACGTCACCTAGGCTGAAGATGAATGGAACATTTTCATCACCTTTCATAATCACCAATGGGACAAGGCAGGGACGTCCTCTGTCCCCTCTCTTATACATCCTAGTGATGGAGCACCTGCTCTCATCAATTCGCCATAACCCCAATATCAGGTGGATTGAGGTGGCAGGCACAGAGTACAAGTGCTCTGCATTTGCTCATGATGTCCTAGTATATAGCACTCAATCACATATATCCATCCCTGCTGTTATGGCTGAAATCGATCACTTTGTTACATGGTCAAATTTTAAAATCAATGCAGCGAAGTCTGAGGCCCTCGATGTCTCCCTCCTCAAATCCATACAGGATTCCATTCAGTCCAACTTTCCCTTTGCCTGTCCCTCACAGGGTATCAAATACTTAGGAATTCGTATTCATAGAGACCTCTCCCGTCTATGTTATCTTAATTTTGGGCCCTTTATTGAACAACTCCATACAGACCACGGTTGGCAAGTTAGAACTGTAAGATTCACTACGTGAACCACTGGTGTTTTGTGGAAAAGCACATGTACACTGTGTTCCAAATTATTATGCAAAAAGTGTTTAGGAGTGATAAGGGAAGAATTTGTTTGTTTGTCAGTTAAACTCATTGATGGTGATGTGTGTCAGGGCTCTTTATATCACTGTAAGCAATTGCAGACACCTGTGCTAATTAGTTTGGCAGGGGTGTCCAATGAAAGGCAAGACTTCTTAAGAAGGCTGTCCCACATTATTAAGCAGCCTACATTTTCTGCCAAAATGGGAAAGAAAAAGGATGTGTCGGCTGCTGAGAAGCAACAAATTGTGGAGTGTTTAGGTCAAGGCATGACTACAATCAACATTGCTAAGACACTTCATCCTGATCATCGCATAATCAAGAAGTATGTAGCTGATTCACAGTACACACGTGTGCATGCTGATAAGGGAAAATTGAGGACTCTTTCCTACAGGCAATTACGTCAGGTTAAAAGAGCAGCGGCAAAAAAGCCTTGTCATAGCAGCAGACAAGTTTTTGAAGCTGCTGGTGCCTCCAACGTCCCCCGAACAAGATGCAGGGTCCTTCAGAGGTTTGCAGCTGTGCGTAAGTTATCCTGTCGACCTCCTCTATCTAATGTACACAAGCAGAAAGGGCTACAGTGGGCCAAACAATACATGAAGACGGACTTCAAAACTGTTTTGTTCACCGATGAGTGCCGTGCAACGCTCGATGGTCCAGATGGATGGAGTGGAGGATGGCTGGTTGATGGACACCCCATGCAAACACGGCTACGGCGCCAACAAGGAGGAGGTGGAGTAATGTTTTGGGCTGGAATCATGGGGAGAGAGATTGTCGGCCCCTTTAGGATCCCTGAAGGGGTAAATATGAACTCCATAATGTATGTGGAGTTTCTCAAACAGCACTTCCTGCCATGGTTCAAGAAGAAGAACCGTGTATTCCGCAGCAAGATCATTTTCATGCATGATAATGCACCGTCTCATGCTGCACATAACACATCTGCATCTCTGGCTGATATGGGCATAAAAGGGGACAAACTTATGGTGTGACCCCCATGCTCCCCTGACCTCAACCCCATTGAGAACCTCTGGAGCATCATCAAAAGGAGTGTCTATGATGGCGGGAGGCAGTTCACATCTAAGCAACAGCTCTGGGAGGGTATTCTGTCCTCATGCAAAACAATTGAAGCAGAAACCATCCAAAACCTGACAAATTCAATGGACGAGAGAGTTCAGAAGCTCCTTTCGAACAAGGGGTCCTATGTGCAAATGTAACATCACCTAGAATAAAGTTTTGAGCTGAAAACTGTTTGATTACAGTTTGTAATAACCGGCTAATGCTTATAATTTCAAAAATGACCATTTTTTTGCTCTTTATTAAAATGAAAAGGTTGATCGTAGAGTGTGGGGGATCTAAGAGTGTGGCAACCCAGTAGTCAGGATTATTTCGAATTCTGACAATCTGAGGGTCATGTTGCAGGTAGTGCAGCAAGAAGGCACTCATGTGTCTTGCGCATCTCGGAGCCCCAAAATTATTTTCCGGGCTAGATGCAGCAAAAAATTATTATTAATTTGAAAGCTGGTGGAGCTTAGTATAGATGGTCTAATAGAATCAGTACTGCACACAGCTACAAGGCCCAAATTATTTTCCAGCCAAGATACAGATAAACATGATTAGTAATTTGAAAGCTTATAACGGTTGGTGAGGTGATTTTAACAAATCATCAAGCTTTTACTCTCCCCAGCATGACACAGGGGTAGAAAAGTCGTTTCGGATCCATGATTTGTTCATCTTTATGAACGTGAGTCTGTCTACATTATCAGTGGAGAGCCCCGTGCGCTTATCTGTCAGCACACCACCAGCAGCGCTGAACACACGTTCAGACAGAACGCTGGCTGCGGGGCATGACAAGATCTCCAAGGCGTAAGTGGCAAGCTCCGGCTATTTATCCAGATTGGAAGCCCAAAAAGAGCAAGGGTCCAGTGACACAGTCATGGCTTCAATGTTTACTTGGAGATACTCCTGTACCATCGTCTCTAGGCGTTGACTATGTCAGACTTCTTGTCTCCTGTGGCCTTGCAAAGGATGGGCTAAAAAAGTGGTGAAATGATTCCGCAAAATTGATGTTACCAGCAGATACTGTGTTTATGTTAAGTTTTTGTAGTGCCGGCGTCCCTGCCCTCTGCTAGGCAGGGACGCTGTTCCCCTCACCGCTCTGCTCCGTGCCCGGCGTCCCTCTCCCGCTCTGCTGGCAGCGCGCGCTCCTTCCCGGCCACTGTGCTTAGGGCGCGCACGCGCGCGCCCTCCCTCCCTAAGGGGCCGCGCGCGCCATCCTAAGGAGTCCCCGGCCAATGGCCGGAGGACTTTACCATATATAAGGCACCTCCTCCAAAATGGAGGTGCCCGAGCAATGTTGTTGCACCGTTCTACTCTGCTTCAGCCCTCAGGTCCCGTTGCCAGTTACCTGCCAGTTACCTGCCAGATTCCTGCCAGCTTGCTGTCCTAATCCTGCCTGATTTCCTGTTACCTGCCTGCCTGCCTGAGGTCCGACGGTCTGCCTTACAACTCCGGTCAGTCTGTCTAAGGACCAACTTGCCCGCTCACCTGGGAGCGCACATCAGCTACCTGCCTGCTTGCCTGAGGTCCGACGGTCTGCCTTACAACTCCGGTCAGTCTGTCTATGGACCAGCTTGCCCGCTCACCTGGGAGCGCTTCTCCGCTACCTGCCTGCTTGCCTGCCCGGAGGCTCCGCTGTCACGTGCTGTGACCACCAGCTATTCCAGACTCTTGCCCGCTCACCTGGGAGCGCTTCTCCGCTACCTGCCTGCTTGCCTACCTGGAGGCTCCGCCGTCACGTGCTGTGACCACCTGCTATTCCAGAGACTCTCGCTTGCTCACCTGGGAGCACACATCCTCCATCTGCCTTGCTAGCCTACCTGGAGGTTCTGCCATCACAGGTCGTACCTACCCCTTACCTAGAGACTGCCCCGGTCACTTGCCGTGACCTCCAGCCCGTTCTTCCAGAGACTGCCCCGGTCACTTGCCGTGACCTCCAGCCCGTTCTTCCAGAGACTGTCCCGGTCACCTGCTGTGACTGCCTGCCTGGTCGCCACCCGCTCCCTTACAAGGACCGCTCCCTTGTATAGTAGCCCAGAGGTTCCGCCTCCCAGACCCGTTACAGTTTGCTCGGGCCATGGAACCCGGTGGCACCCAAGCTCCCTCGCTCTCGGACCTGTGTCATGAACTGTCCCGTCAAAGGTCCCAACAGGAGTCCATCCTGGGTCACCTGCGGAATGTCAATACTCGCCTGGACACTGACTGCTCCACCAACAACCTCCGCCAGTGCCATGTCTCGCAATCCGGCAGCTCCGCTGTCCACTAACACCATGATATCCTACCCCGGACCTCGGCTTTCTGCACCTCCTCGCTTCGGAGGCGACTCAGCCCAGGCTCGGGGCTTCATAAATCAGTGCACCCTGCACTTTGAACTATTGTCCCACCAGTTTAACTCCGACCGAGCCAAAATTGCATTCATCATGTCCCATCTCACCGGGGAGGCCCTGGCCTGGCTAAATCCTCTATGGGAGAGAGGAGACCCCCTGGTGTCCAACTTGCCTGCTTTTCTCACGGCTTTCCGGAAAGTCTTCGACGAACCCGGACGGAAGACCTCATCCGCATCATCGTTGCTACGCCTCCGTCAGGAAAGTCTCACCGTGGGCCAATATGCCATACGGTTCCGTACCCTTGCCTCGGAGCTGGCCTGGGATAACGACGCTCTGGTTTCCGTCTTCTGGGAGGGTCTGTCCGGCCGTATTAAAGATGAACTTGCCGGTCGGGACATTCCTACCACTCTCGATGACTTAATAACTCTTGCCACCCGGATTGACCTACGGTTCCAGGAGAGTGCCAGAGAGGTCACCCGTGAGAGGAGGTTACCACGTCTAGCTCCTACTTTTCAGAAACCCGTCACTCCTTCTGTCTCTAACCAGGTACACCCTCCTGAGCCTATGCAGGTCGACCAGACCAAGATGGTCAAGACCAGTCAGGACTTACGCCGTGCCGAGGGGACCTGCTTCTACTGTGGCAGTAAGGAGCACCGGATCCGTGCCTGCCCGGAGAGGTCGGGAAACGCCTGTGTCTAGGTTCGCTCAGAGAGGTCCACCTAGACAAGAATAAATCCTCTCCATCCCTGCTGTTGTCAGTTTCAATCGTCTACGGGGAGAAACGTTATTTCGAACTAGCCCAACTGGACTCTGGAGCAGCTGGGAATCTTATTTCACAGTCCCTGGTAGAGAAATACCGCATCCCCACCAAACCTCTGGCTGTACCCTTGTCTGTTGCTGCCGTGGATGGGGGGCTCTTACCATGCCCCATCCAACTCATCACCGAATCCATTACTCTGCAGGTGGGAATGCTGCATTCTGAAAGTATCTCCTTCCATGTTCTGCCTGGACTCTCTCACGCCCTCTTGCTAGGCCTACCTTGGCTCCAGAAACATGCACCCGTTCTTGACTGGCAGACCGGAGAAGTCCTTCGCTGGGGACAGGGCTGCCATAAGACCTGTCTGGTTCCCGTTCATCCCGTCCGTCCTTCTCCTACCCCAGCTAATCTACCTGGACTTCCGATTCCTTATTGGTCTTATGCTGATGTCTTTAATAAAAAGGAGGCAGAGACACTACCCCCTCATAGACCATACGACTGCCCTATCGACCTGTTACCTGGTACTTCTCCTCCCCGTGGGCGTATTTATCCATTATCCGCTGCTGAGACCCGGTCGATGTCCGAATATATTGAGGAGAATCTGGCCAGGGGATTCATCCGGAAATCTACCTCCCCGGCGGGAGCAGGCTTCTTTTTCGTCAAAAAGAAGGACGGCTCTCTCCGTCCCTGTATAGACTATAGAGGCCTTAACCAGATCACGGTGAAGAATAAGTACCCCCTTCCGCTCATTCCGGAGTTATTTGATCGTCTGAGGGGGGCTAGAATCTTCACCAAACTGGACCTCCGTGGGGCGTACAACCTGGTTCGTATCAGTCAGGGGGATGAATGGAAGACGGCATTCAACACCCGGGACGGCCACTATGAATATCTGGTAATGCCCTTTGGCCTCTGTAACGCTCCTGCCGTCTTTCAAGAGTTGGTCAATGACATCTTCCGTGACCTTCTCTACTCCTGCGTAGTGGTGTACCTGGACGACATCTTGGTCTTTTCTCCGGATCTCCAGACTCACCGGAGGGATGTTAGTCAGGTCCTGCTCAGGCTCAGGCAGAACCATCTCTACGCTAAATATGAGAAGTGCCTCTTTGAGCAGACCTCGCTTCCGTTTCTGGGCTACATTATCTCTCAGACCGGCCTACAAATGGATCCTGAGAAACTGTCTGCCATCGAGAAATGGCCCCGACCAGAGGGGTTGAAGGCTATTCAACGGTTCCTGGGCTTCGCCAACTATTACCGCCTCTTCATCCCGCACTTCTCTTCCGGACTGCCCCAATTTCCGCGCTCACCCGTAAGGGTACTAATCCCAAAGAGTGGCCGCCTGAAGCAGAGGAGGCCTTTCTTTCCCTAAAACAGGCCTTCTCTTCCGCCCCGGTGCTGCATCGCCCGGACGGCAACAAGCAGTTCTTCCTGGAAGTTGACGCCTCCTCCTCTGGAGCCGGAGCGGTACTTATTCAAAAATCATCTTCCGGGAGAATGGTAACTTGTGGCTTCTTCTCCAAACTCTTCTCCTCTTCTGAGCGCAACTATTCCATAGGAGACCGAGAGTTATTGGCCATCAAGCTGGCGTTGGAGGAGTGGCGTTACCTACTCGAGGGGGCTCTTCATCCGGTAATAATTTACACTGACCACAAGAACTTGGCTTACCTCCAGCATGCCCAGAGACTTAACCCGCGCCAAGCCCGGTGGTCCTTGTTTTTTGCTCGCTTTGATTTTGTTCTTCATTTTCGCCCGGCTGACAAAAACGTCAAGGCGGACGCCTTGTCTCGATCCTTTCTGGTGTCCGATCTCGAGGAAGAACCTAAACATATCATCGATCCCGCCAGAGTAATGCAGGTGGCTCCCGTGAGTCTAAATCGTCTCCCTCCCGGTAACACGTTTGTTTCAGTACCTGATCGGGAGAAGATCCTACACTGGGGCCATTCGTCTAAACTAGCTGGCCACGCCGGTCAGAAAAAGACCCTCCAGCTTATTGCCCGGCACTATTGGTGGCCTACCCTGCACAAGGACATAATAGACTTTGTTTCTGCCTGTGTGTCCTGCGCCCGCAACAAAGTCCCGAGACATCTGCCAGCCGGACGCCTCCTTCCGCTTCCTGTACCTGCTGCCCCCTGGCAGCATATAGCAATGGACTTTATAACTGATCTCCCCGTCTCTGCCGGTTGTACGGTCATTTGGGTGGTCGCTGACCGCTTTTCCAAGATGGCTCACTTTATTCCCCTGCCAGGCCTTCCGTCTGCACCCGAGCTGGCTAAAGACTTTATCCGCCACATCTTCCGTCTTCATGGCCTGCCCCTCCACATCGTGTCGGATCGTGGGGTACAGTTCACCTCACGTTTCTGGAGAGCCACTTGTAAACTACTAGACGTCACCCTGGACTTCTCTTCCGCTTACCACCCACAGTCCAATGGTCAAGTGGAGCGGATCAATCAGAACCTGACCAGTTACCTCCGGCACTTCGTTAATGCCCACCATTCTGACTGGGTGGATCTCCTACCATGGGCCGAGTTCTCTTATAATAATCACGAGAGCGAATCCTCCTCCAAATCCCCGTTTTTTGTGGTCTTTGGTCAGCATCCTCGGATTCCTTTTCCTGTCTCCACCTCTGTGGACAACCCGGCTGCGGAATCTCTCGTTAGCAAATTTTCCTCCATATGGGAGAGTACCCGGTCCGCACTCCTTCTGTCATCCGAGCGTATGAAAAGACACGCTGACCAAAAACGCCTGGATCCTCCACAATTTCGTCCAGGAGATAAAGTCTGGCTCTCATCTAAATATGTCCGACTCAAGATACCTTCTTACAAGTTAGGGCCTCGGTTCATCGGTCCTCTGGAGGTCATCAGTCAGATCAACCCGGTGGCCTATAAATTGAAACTCCCGGCCAACTTACGGATCCCTAACTCCTTCCATGTATCTCTCCTCAAACCCGTGGTGCTTAACTCTTTTTCCAAGTCTACAGGTACGCCTCCTGCTACGGTTTCTGCTGAGGACGAGTTTGAGGTAGAGAACATTCTTGCCACCAAAAGGGTAAGAGGAAAGACCTTTTTTCTGGTAGATTGGAAGGGGTTTGGTCCTGAGGAGAGAACGTGGGAGCCCCGGGAGAACATCCATGCCCCTCTCATCCTAGCTAAATTTCTATCTGGCCTAAAAAAGGGGGGGCCTAAAGGGGGGGGGGTACTGTAGTGCCGGCGTCCCTGCCCTCTGCTAGGCAGGGACGCTGTTCCCCTCACCGCTCTGCTCCGTGCCCGGCGTCCCTCTCCCGCTCTGCTGGCAGCGCGCGCTCCTTCCTGGCCACTGTGCTTAGGGCGCGCGCCCTCCCTCCCTCTTAAAGGGGCTGCGCGCGCCGTCCTAAGGAGTCCCCGGCCAATGGCCGGAGGACTTTACCATATATAAGGCACCTCCTCCAAAATGGAGGTGCCCGAGCAATATTGTTGCACCGTTCTACTCTGCTTCAGCCCTCAGGTCCCGTTGCCAGTTACCTGCCAGATTCCTGCCAGCTTGCTGTCCTAATCCTGCCTGATTTCCTGTTACCTGCCTGCCTGCCTGAGGTCCGACGGTCTGCCTTACAACTCCGGTCAGTCTGTCTATGGACCAACTTGCCCGCTCACCTGGGAGCGCACATCAGCTACCTGCCTGCTTGCCTGAGGTCCGACGGTCTGCCTTACAACTCCGGTCAGTCTGTCTATGGACCAGCTTGCCCGCTCACCTGGGAGCGCTTCTCCGCTACCTGCCTGCTTGCCTGCCCGGAGGCTCCGCTGTCACGTGCTGTGACCACCAGCTATTCCAGACTCTTGCCCGCTCACCTAGGAGCGCTTCTCCGCTACCTGCCTGCTTGCCTACCTGGAGGCTCCGCCGTCACGTGCTGTGACCACCTGCTATTCCAGAGACTCTCGCTTGCTCACCTGGGAGCACACATCCTCCATCTGCCTTGCTAGCCTACCTGGAGGTTCAGCCATCACAGGTCGTACCTACCCCTTACCTAGAGACTGCCCCGGTCACTTGCCGTGACCTCCAGCCCGTTCTTCCAGAGACTGCCCCGGTCACTTGCCGTGACCTCCAGCCCGTTCTTCCAGAGACTGCCCTGATCACTTGCCGTGACCTCCTGCCCGTACACCCAGAGACTGTCCTGGTCACCTGCTGTGACTGCCTGCCTGGTCGCCACCCGCTCCCTTACAAGGACCGCTCCCTTGTATAGTAGCCCAGAGGTTCCGCCTCCCAGACCCGTTACAGTTTTGAGTGCTGAACACTCGACGGTCCCACGGTTGGCAAGTTGGAACTGTGAGACTCACTACGTGCACCACTAGTGTTTTGTGGAAAAGCACATGTAAGATTCTGAAACAGTCTCTGCTGATACTCCAGCATGCGTGCATCTCTTTCTATGGCAGGAATAATTTCTGCAAATTTACTTTTGTACCGGGGATCTAAGAGTGTGGCAACCCAGTAGTCAGGATTATTTCTAATTCTCACAATTCGAGGGTCATGTTGCAGGTAGTGCAGCAAGAAGGCACTCATGTGTCTTGCGCATCCAGGAGCACCAAGTCCCTGTTGTGTTGGTGGCGAGGTAACAATCATGCTTCCTTCCTCTGCCCTCTCCCCCCAACCTCGCACAACAGAAATGTGATCAAGGTCTCCCTCATCTGATGAGTCTTCCATCAGTTCGTCCTCCACTCCTGCACCTTCCTCACTAGTTTGGCTGCTACCATGCGCCCTGGTAAAACCATCTCCCCCACCCTCACATGCCTGCCGCCTTGGTGCTGCCGACCATCTGGACCTTGCAGATGTTAGCCCTTCCTCATGCAACTCCTCCTCCTCTACTTCCTCCACCTCCTCTTCTGCCACCACCTGACTCCGAATTCTGTTTAACATGTGCTCCAGCATGTAAATCACCGGAGTAGTCATGCTGATAATGGCATCGTCAGCAATAAACATCTTCTTCGCCATTTCAAAACTGTGCAGAAGGGTGCATAGGTCCCTGATCTGAGACCACTCCTCCAGCGTGATTTGCCCCACCTCTGGATCTCGTTGGCCCAGGCTATACGTCAGAACGTATTGCACCAGGGCTTGTCGGTGCTGCCACAGTCGCTGCAACATGTGCAGAGTTGAATTCCACCGGGTAGGCACATCGCATTTTAGCCGGTGAAGTGGCAGGCCCAACGACTTCTGTAGAGATGTAAGTCGCTGAGCTGCGGGATGCGAATGGCGGAAGTGAGCACACAGCGACCGTGCCCTCTGCAGAAGGCCATCTAGTCCGGGATAGTGGGCTAAAAGTTGCTCGACAACCAGGTTCAACATGTGAGCCATACAAGGCACGCGTGTGACATTGCCTCGGCAAAGGGCCGCACCCAGGTTTGCAGCAGTCGCACACGACTTTCCCTGGTTTCAGGTCCAGTGGAGACAACCATTCATGAAATTGGTTCTCCAGAGCGGACCACAACTCCTCAGCTGTGTGACTCACATTTCCCAGACATTTCAAAGTAAAAACCGCCTGATGACGTTGAGCCCTGCTGCCACCATAGTAAGGAGGTGTGCAGGATCCCTTCTGCGCAGTTAGAAAGCTTGTGGAATGACCAGACAGGCTTTGGGTGCAGGTGGAGGACCGAGAGGAGGTTGAGGAGGCAGAAGCAGTGGAGGAAATTCGAGATAAAGAGGATTGACGCACAACTCATGAGGACGGCAAGACTTGGACAGCAGCCCCTTGTCCTGCTGTCACCATAGTTACCCAGAGCCCAGTCAGCGACATGTAACGCCCCTGTCCATGCCTACTCGTCCAAGTGTCTATGGTGAAATGCACCCTGTCACACACACAGTTTCTCAAAGAAGCGGTGATGTTGTGTGCGACATGCTGGTGGAGGAGCGCAGGCACACCTTTCTTTGAGAAGTAGTGCCGACTGGGCATCTGGTACTGGGTCACTGCGACAGACATAAGGTCTCGAAAATCCTCTGTGTCCACCAGGCGGAAAGGCAGCATTTCTGTAGCCAAAAGCTTGCAGATGGTGAAATTCAACCTCTTAGCTTTCTCATGGCTAGGAGGAAATGGTCTTTTACTTGTGCACATCTGAGGGACCGAGGGCTGGCTGTTGTGCTTAGACGAGGTTGAGAAGGGTGTCCCCGGCAAACTGCCGGTCCGTGAGGAAGATGCAGGCGGACATGTTAGGTTGCCTTGATCCAAAGGTGGTGCTATCGATGTCGGACAGCGCTGAACACCAGCTGGTGTTTCCACCTCCAAAGAAAATGATGACCTGCCAATCACGCTGGCTGTTGCAGGTAAAGAGGTGGCAGGTCTGCGTCCCAAAACAGGTGTGACTGCTGTCCCCCCAGTCACAGAGGATGAAGAGGCCGCGGATGCACAAGATGTGGCAGACGGCGGTTGGCCCGGCCGGCTAGGCCGCATTGTAGCACAGTGAGCTTCCCACTGCAATTTATGCTTCATATCCATGTGCCGGTTCATGCATGAAGTGCTCAAACTATGTATTTTTTGGCCTCTACTTAGCTTTTGCTGACAAATGTTACAGATAACACAAGTTGGGTCATCCTTATCGATCTGAAAAAATGCCCAGGCTATGCAAGGCTTAGCACCCATGCGACCTGAAGAGCCACCACGACTTGTGGTCAGAGGCAGAGTTGTGTTTGAGGATGCAGTTGTTGACGTGCTTCCAGTACTACGTCTGTCCAGGAAGGCGCAACCTGACCTCGTCGTCACTAGCATCCTCCTCCACCTCCTCTGCTGACCTCATCGACTGGCTAACTGTGGGTTGACAGTAAGTGGGATCTCCAACCTCATCATCATCACCCTGTGTGTTATCACACCCGTCGTCCTCAGAGCCAACCTCTTCCTGCCCTGACAAAAAACTAAAGTTGTCGCTCCAATCAGGTATATGAGTCTCATCATCGTCTTCCTCATTGTCTCCACCAACAGGAGTTACAGTTTGGGAACGAGGGTCTACATTATGGTCAGAACCTTCTGCCTCTGGTCCTGGATCCGACTCAAAGATCCTGGGCATCAGTGCAGATCATTTCCTCGTCTGGATTCACAGAAGTTCTGGAGCCGACCTCTAATTCCCAGGCTATAGTATGAGTAAACAGCTCTGCAGACTCCACCATCTGTGTTACCCCATACTAAGACGGGCAGCTGGAGACTTGGGAGCTGTGAGGAAGCAAGTGCGATTGGGGTGACACCTCTGAGGACTGGAGTATTTGTGATGTTGAAGTTGAGGTGGAGGAGAGCCCACTTAAAGGAGCACTTGATATCCGTTGAAGCACATGCTGTTTTTGTGCCTCATCTGGAATTTGTAGCGATTGGCATGGCCGTAAGAAAGGGATCTTCTCACATTGTCCGCTAAAAGAAGTAGACATCTTAGTTTGGCTGGAAGATGGTCTTTCTTCAGCAGATGTTACTGTTGCTTTAACACCTACCCCATGGATACAACCTTTCTTTCCCTTCCCAACATGCCTATTACCCTTTCCACCAGCAGCAGGCCTTTTTCCACTCATTTTGGTGGTTAACTACTTAACAACTCTGGAGTTGTTTGTTTTTTGTGCAATGGATGGGAACCGAGCAGAGCTGAGTGGCCAAACTGTGGTATTAGCCCAAAAGTATTGGCTGGGCTAGATGCAGATAAAAATTATTTTGAATTTGCAACCTGGTGGAGGTTAGTATAGATGGACTAATAGAACAAGTCCCACACACTGCTACAAGCCAAAATATTTTTTCAGAGCTAGATGCAGATAAAAATTATTTTGAATTTGCAACCTGGTGTAGGTAAGTATAGATGGACTAATAGAATGATGCTATGCCCAAAAGGTTTTACTTCACTAGGTGCAGTAAAAAAATTTGCATTCTATACACAGGTGGTGTAGCTTGCAACACAGATAGGCTACTCCACTGACTAACACACACTGCAAGAGGCCAAAAAGGATTTGCTTTGCTAGATTTAGCCAAATGCTGTGAAAAAAACTTGCACAGCACTAGTACAGACCTGCCTGGCAAAAAGTGATAGGAACTGATGTAACCTAGCCCTCAAAAGGACTGCAATTACAATTAGTCTTTACTCCCAACCTATCTATTTAAGAGCACAATCCTGCCTGATAAAAGTCGTAGGAAATTATGTAACCTAGTCCTCAAAAGGACTGCAATCACAACTATTCCCTACTCCCAAGCTATCTGTAGATTTGTGCGAAAATTGGCTTGAAATTAACACAAAGTATAGCGCACACAGCAACAGCGGTGCCGTCTAACACGCAGCTGCAGCAGTGAGAAAATGGTGGCGACGGGGAAAATGGCTGGGTCTTATAGGGCAAGGACATGTGACATACACTGCCAATGACACATGCCCTTGCTTGTGTGAAAAAAGCAGTTCGCTCCGTGTGTGCGCTGCTGATAGGCTGACAGATTGCACCTCCCCACTGTAAATGCGGGAAAGAGAAAAAAAAATGGAGATCTTCATTATTTATGCAGAGATCCATCCCCTGCCCCTCCACCCGTCCCACTGTACACTCAAACTGCGTATTTACATTAATTTTCAGCATTACTGAGAAAAAATTCAGTTATGATTTTGGTGCACGAACAGTTATCGAACATAACCTCGAACAGCCGAATTATTTTCAAATTGTTCGTGTTCGCCGAACGGCTCGAACACCGCCCAAAACAGCTCGAAGTTGAGATTGGCGAACAGTTCGAGTCGAACACCGCTCATCTCTACTGAAAAGGAGTCAGCCAAGTCCTTGTGGCCTGCCATACACTGTTTGGCTAGCAGCCATCTCTCCCAACATACAGATGAGCTCTCATGTGTTCTGTGGGGAGGAGGGTAATCTGCTGCCCCTAAGCAATTTGTGCCTAGAGAACAAGGAGCGGATATTTGAACTGAACATTTGTTAGGGCAGCGAGGAGACCCCCATACACATTACACAGCTAGATTAGCCAGATATTAGCCCACTTTAATCCAACAGAAAACAATGTGACTTGTAATTGTGGCGCCCCTGAGGGTTCAGTGACTACAGAGGTACTGCACCTCACCCAGAGTGTGGTGTCTCCTTCTCTCAGGTAAGGAGGGAGTGCTGCCCAGAACCCCAACACCCGCATTCAACACTACACTGCTCCAGGCCGGCTGGAGGGGCAACATGCATGAGCGCAACTGCTGAGCCCTGTTCCTGGCTGGAGTAGGGGGAACCCAGAGGTAGGGGGAACCAGTAGTGGGTGTGGGTGGAGGAAGTAGTTTAAGGGAGCACTATAGTAGTAGGTATATAAAGGGGAGCCATTTTAGGGTGGCAGGAGAGTTTGGTAGAGGAGTCAGTGGAGAACAGTCAGGGATCAGAGTCTCTTTAGGAGCTCTGCTCCACAAGCAGGGCCCAGTGCTAGAGGCCCAGGAGGGGAGCAGAGGAGTAGCCTCCGATCTAAGGAAGGGATCCTAGGGTGTACGGCGAGTGCAGGACGGCACCTGTATGCCCCGCATCTGTCAGAAGACAGGGATCGTAGGCCGCAGGAAGGGGACGGACCCCTGGTCCAGCCGTGTAACTCCAGGTCTTGGCTGGGAGGCTTCTGGCTTATATAGTCAGTTGCCGAAGCCTCATTCTAATCCCTGTGAGGGACAAGCAGGTCCGGGAACTCCAACGTACAGGAGGGGCTTCAGAGCACCCGAACGGGATTGAGAGTGGGAAGCGCAGGGCAGGAGGGAGAAAGACCCAGCGTGAAGACGGTCTAGCTAGTAACACAGAAAGTGGAGTTCTGTCAGGTGCTCCTAATCTACCTGACGAAGTGTTGAACCCCTGCCTGGTGAACGCAGCGCGACGTGGGAGGCCCGACAACTGTACAGTGCACCAATGGAACTGTCATAAGAACTGTGAATAAAGACTCAGATGACTGCACCGCACTGCCTCCGTCCATTCTTTATCTGCGCCATCTTTCCCTCCCTGCACTACAACGCCCAGCGCATCTTTCACCGCCTTACACCGCCCTGGAGCAAGCTCTACCTGTGGAGAGCCACACCATCCCTGCTGCCACCAGCTCCAGAGGACGGCTCCGCAGCGGCAGCTCCCTTTGGCTGCCTTCCACAGGTGGAGTCATGAACACTTTCCCCAGATCCTCCAATATCTTCCCCTCTTTACTGACCGCCCTGGGTCACGGACAGGGCCAGCCACGGTGATATCCCCTATACCGGCATCCATAGGCCAGCTGCCGAGTACCCCACGGCCCAGGGGGCGCGTCAGCTCTGGCGTCACGAACAGGATACGTGACCAACCAGTTATCGGCGGGTGAAGTGTGCCTAAAGAACTGTGTAATGATACTGAATGTGGTGCCCGCCCCAGAAGAACGGGCGCCATTATGTGCGTGACCAAAGACAACAGTATGGAACCTCCCATCATGGGCCGGGTCCCAGAATGGCACCAAAAGCATACCCTGCCCCTTGCAACTGTCCGCATAGATGTGTCCGTCAAGGCAGGGAGGCAGTCACAAGGAGTGACCGACAGCAGATTGCCATGGGACCGCCCCCGAAAGAGGAGGAGGAGGAGGAAAGAAGGAATGGAGACAGGGTGTGGTCTTAACCAGTCTAGACAGACCGCACCCGGCAGACAACATGGACGGAAGTCAGGATCAAGCCTCCGCCTCTGGCCTGCTGCCGTGGCAAGCGACCCCCCTCACCCTGGAGGGAGAAGCCAGTAAGTTATCCCCGGAGGACGCGGAGTTCCTCCAGAGTGAGATTCTGGAGCTGAGCCAACAAGTGGACCGGGCCCAGCAAGCAGCAGTTACCAAGTGGAGGAGCGAGCTGTTGGAGAAGTTTGCAGCACGGTGTAGAGCAGCACAGGATGCCAGCAGCGGCAACCCAGCGGAGCCCGCTGAATACCAGGAGGCCGCGTGCAGCACACGAGCAGGTGGGAAGAAATCCCCTGTCCCAGGCGCTGCAAGCACCGACCTGCTCCTGGGCCTCCTACACCAGCACTCTCCGTACCCCGCCATGCCCTCCCTGGAGAAGCTGCTCAGCCCGGAACCTCCACCCCCGGGCACTGAAGTTAGGAACCTTCTGCTGGGTTCCCTCCCGGAGCCTCCACCTCCGGCACCTGAGTGGGTGTACGGCGCGCCGGTCTTCGATTGGTCCGCCCGGTTTGAGGACCAGCAGCCGTGCCCGCTAGTGTTGATCGAGCACTAAAATGCTCGGGTGCTCGAAGCTCGGGCCGAGCTCGCCGTGATACTTGGGTGCTCGACCCAAGCAACGAGCCCAATGTTAGTCTATGGGAGACCCGAGCATTTTTGGCATGGCACTCCCGGCCGTCTTTTAAAAGCCTAACAAGTGCCCAAAACGATTGTGACAGTGCTCAAATGACATGGGGACAGCAAGGGGATCGCCCAAGGAAGCATTTCTGATGCCCAGGTCACTGCTGTCAACAACGTGGTCAGAGGTATTAAGCCACTTTTAAGGGCTCACAATAAAACATTCAAAAACTGCTTTCCTGTGAAATATGTTAAGGAACTGCCTTTCCAGGGTAAAGACTTGTGTATAAGGTAAAATAAATAACCCCCCCAAAAAAATACTCCTCCACACCTTGGGCTATGTTAACAAGTAGCATTTTTTAGAAGTTTTTGCACTTTTGTATTGCTTTCAACCGTGACAAATGCATTCACTGGGAAATGTCATTTTAACATTTTACAACCTTATCTGACCATGTGCTGTGTGACAGATGCATATGTAGCGCCCCGAGGGTTCGGCCGCTACAGGGGTATTGCACCTCTGCCAGAGGTGTGATATTCCACTCCCGGGTAAGGATGGAGTATGGACCAGGGCTCAGTTAGCTGCATACAGCGCACACACCCCATTTCCGAGGGACAGCTCAACGGTGCTCCCACTAGACAGAAGTGCAGGCACGACCGACTATGTCCCTGCCTAGAGTGGGGAGGGGGGTGGAACACCCAGTGCTGTAGGGGCAGATAGGGGTTGGTTCCTGAGCGTAGGAAGGAGCTCATTGGTTGCTGGTCACCTGGGCTCATGGTCAGAGGGAGGTATAAAAGGTGGGCACCATCTTAGAACAGTGTTCAGTGAGAGAAGGAGTGCAGCCAGAGAGGGCTGACAGGGAGCTGTGGCTCAGTCTGGGCCCAGTTCCACGAGGCAGGCCTAGAGGAGAGGCCGGAGCCTGAGAGGAGAAGGAGAAGTGATCCTAGAGAAGAGGCCGAGGAAGGAGGAGAAGTGGGAACAGGAAGGAACGGAAAAGGAGAAGAAGAGACAGAGAAACAGAAGGGCTCAGGAACAAGAAGGTGGAAGGGACCCTAAGAACCCACGAGAATCCAGGGTGAAGGGTCAGGCAGATTAAGGGTACCGTATCCCAAGTTGGTGGAGGAGAAACTACCCTCAGCCAAAGACCGGTCGTCGTGATCATTTATTGGTGCGACACCTCATCAAACCTGCTAGGAAGGCAGAATATAGGACAGCGGAGGACGGGGCCCACGTTTAACCGCACAACTCCGCGGCAGCTGGACAAAAGTGGGTCACTGGTGAGGCAGGCCAGAGAAAGGACAAAAGGGGGTCCTGAGCCATACTCCTGAACTGCCTGGGAGTTGACTGAGCCCCTCACCTGGTGGACGCAGCACGGCTCGGGCGGTCACTACCTGTACAGAAGTGACCTGGAGTACCTGAACTGTGAGTAAAAGACATTGGACTGCAGTACGTTGTCTGTGTACTCTTTCGCTCCTCCAGCACTACCGGTACTGGGACTATCACCACTATCACTCCCACCATCCACTACACTGCCCTGGGGCTGCACTCTTCCCGTGGGGAGTCACACCATCCCAGCTGCATACATCGGCCCCCAGCGGACTGCCTTGCAGCGGCGGTTCCTAATAACCGCAATCCACGGATGGCGTAGTCGGACATTATCCATAGTGCATAGCAGACTACCATTGGTCTGACCACCCTGAGCCGCGGGACCGCGCCGCCACTACTACTCCCAGCGTCCCCCTACTGCCCGGTTCCGCGTGCCCCACGGCCCAGGGGGCGAGTCACATACAGTGCTGAAAAGACATGGGAACAGCATGGGGAAGACCCCTGGAAGCATCTCTGACACCCAGGTCACTGCCTAAAAGTGTGCCCATCAGAAATCTTCCTTGCCGCATCAGAAGATGCAGACTTGCAACTATCCCCGTGCAAGTTCTTGTCCCAGGGTATTGTTCAATTGTACCTCCCCCATTCCTTGCAATGCAAGCGCAAGTATGCAGCCTGCCACCCACCCACACCCAGGCTGCAATACCATACTGCTTGCTTTCACTTGAAATTGGGCCTTTTAGGCACGTGGAGGCGAAATCTGGCCACCACGTCGTGGCTGCGTTGGCGGCCTGGAATCCATACTCCGTTCCCAGCCGCCCGGCAGCCGGGTGTCCACACTCGGTCCCCAGCCGCCCCGCAGCCGGGTGTCCACACACGGTCCCCAGCCGCCTGAGGGCAGCCGGGTGTCCATAAACGGTCCCCAGCCACCCCTATTTCTCCTGTCAACTTCCCCCCACACACTTTTCTTAGCCCAGCCTGCTTTAGGGCAGCATTGGACGACACCACCAGAGAACCAGACTCCTCTGGTGGGCCCTGGCTTCTCCATCAGGGGAGTTGAGAGTGCCAAGGTGAGGAGCATGATGATGATGATAGAAGTTAGCATCTGCTTTGTTTTCTTGGAATGCAAGCATAAGTGTGCAGCCTGCCACCCACCCACCCCCAGGCTGCAATACCATACTGCTAGCTTGCACTTGAAATGGGGCCTTTTAGTTTGGAGGAGGCCGAAACTGGCCACTACCTCATGGCTGCTTCGGCAGTGAGGTATTCAAACTCAGTCCCCAGCAGCCCCTATTTGTCCCGGTGTGCCTTATACATAAGGTTAAGCGTGTATACCAAAACATTACCTGTGCCCTCCCCAGTGCATATAGTGGGAAGGACAGCCTATTCCGCTGTAGTGTGTGCATGCCAAACCCCTGTTCATGGTACATGCGAAGTTGCCTCCCACCCTGCACCTGTCGTTGCAGACTTGCAACTATCCCCGTTCAAGTCCTTGTCCCAGGGCAGTGTTCAATTGTACCTCTCCCATTCCTTGCAATGCAAGCGCAAGTATGCAGCCTGCCACCCACCCACCCCCAGGCTGCAATACCATACTGCTTGCTTGCATAAACGGTCCCCAGCCGCCCCTATTTCTCCTGTCAACTTCCCCCCACACACTTTTCTTAGCCCGGCCTGCTTTAGGGCAGCATTGGACGAGACCACCAGAGAACCAGACTCCTCTGGTGGGCCCTGGCTTCTCCATCAGGGGAGTTGAGAGTGCCAAGGTGAGGACCATGATGATGATACAAGTTAGCATCTGCTTTGTTTTCTTGAAATGCAAGCGCATGTATGTAGTAGCGGCTAGGCCTGAGGTAGTCAGCGTTTTGGCGCATATCCTACCTCCTCCGAGGATTGCTGGATGTTTTTCTGCTACTATCACAGTTCTATGACTCCCGTTAAAACAAAGCTTCAGGTGATAAATGATGGATTAGGTAGTGGCAAAGGAGAAGGAGCAGGAGGAACAGGGACCATTCACATCAATATCAGGCCAGTCAACCACATATGTCTTGTAGGATATGTTTCTGTAACAAAAGGAGCGGTTCGGCTACACAGTTCTAGGGCATACAGTGAGTGCAATGCCTACCAAAAATTTTGAGGCACTCCAATGCCCCTTGGAAATGATATGGAGGTCAGAGGGCCTTAACTAAACCGTTTTTTCCATTTATACCAACTGGGTCTCCTGTACACTGTTAGCCTAAGCAGTGAATGGAAGGCTTTCCAAAAATTATGAGGAACTTGCAATGCCCCTTACAAGAGCCATGCAGTACAGCATATTACAAACATAAGTCCCATTATTGGAGAGTGGGTCTCCCATAGTATTTGCTTATGCCTTCCAAGCAAAAGCTTCAAAAAATTAGGAGGAAATGCAGAGCCCGTTCGAAGGCTCGTGGAGGTCCCAGTAGCTTAACAAGATGGTTTTAATGCCCCTTACAAGAGACATGGAGGTCAGAGTGGTATAACAAGATGCTTTTAATGCCCCTTACAAGAGACGTGGAGGTCAGAGTGGTATAACAAGACGCTTTTAATGCCCCTCAGAAGAGACGTGGAGGTTAGAGTGGTATAACAAGATGCTTTTAATGCCCCTTACAAGAGCCATACAGTACAGCATCTTAAAAATATTATTCCCATTATTGGGGAGTGGGTCTCCCACAGTCTTTGCTTATGCCTTCCAAGCAAAAGCTGACAAAAATAAGGACGGAGGAACTTTCAATAATGGCAACACGGACCACGGTCACCCTGGTGGTATAGTGGTGGTGGAGGCTGAGGATAAGGAGAAGAACATAAAACAGCCGAAATGAGGAAGCGTATACCCATGTGTGGGTGTGAAGTGGTGCATGGGAATACACCTCCCGAAATAACACCGTGGATTTGACTTTATGTTACTCTGCTGTCATTTGGTGGTGATGAGAAGTCTTTCCCAATCTAGCCCTTGTTCATTTTGATAAGGGTCAGCTTTGTCAGTTGACAGGCGAGTGCGCTTATCAGTTATAATTCCCCCAGCGGCACTAAACACGCTCCGATAACACGCTAGCGTCAGGGCAGGCCAGGACCTCCAAGGCGTACAGAGCGAGTTCATTCCAAGTGTCCAGATTGGATACCCAATAATTAAAAGGCACAGAGGGAGCACGCTGGTACGGTCGGCAAGGTACTCCCTCACCATCTTTTGAAACTTTCCACTCCTTGTGAGAGTACCCCGCGCCTCAGGGTCTGAGAAAACTGTCCCAGAACGTTGACAGTGTTCCCCTGCCTCTACTAGATTGGAGTTGCCTCTCTCTCGCTTGTACGCTTTGGTTGGTCAACGAACTGTGACCTCTGCCGCTAGAGTGTTCAGATGGGAATTTTTTTTTTAAACAGTTCTGCAGCAAGGGCCTTCTGGTACTGGCCCATTTTTGTAGACCTCTCCACCTCAGGAATAAGAGAGTGAAAGTTCTCCTTGTAGCGGGGGTCTACAAGTGTCACCAACCAGTAATGACTGTCACCCAACATTTTAACAACGCGAGGATCACTGTTAAGGCAGCGCAACAAAGTCAGCCATGCGTGCTAGACTGGTAACGGGCAAGATTTCCGTGTCCTCACCAAGATGACGACTGACCATGCTCTCCTCCTCCCCCCTGTCCTCAGGCCACCCACACTGAACCGACGGTATGACACTTGTACAGGTACTACCATCTACAGCGCATGATAACAGCTCCTGTTCCTCCTCCTCCTCTCCCTCTGTCCCCCAATGCACGTTGGGATGAGATGAGGCTGGGCTGTGTGTAATCGCCCACTACGGCTTCTTGATCCATCTCATCATACTTCGGCTGCAATGCCTCCTCTTTAATTCTCTGCAGAGAGCGTTGCAAAAGACAGACAAGTGGGATGCTGACACTAATGATGGCGTCATCACCACTCACCATCTTAGTGGCCTCCTCAAAGTTTGTCAGGATGGTACTTATGTCAGACATCCAGGTCCACTCATGAGGTCATATGTGTGGAGTCTGACCTGAATATTGATGGCCTTGTTGCAGCTGGTACTCCACAACTACTCTTCTGCTCACAAATCCTTTGCAACATGTGGAGGGTAGAGTTCCAACATGTGGGGACATCACACACCAGTCGGTGTGCCGGAAGCTGCAAACGCTGCTGCAACACAGCAAGGGCGGCGGAAGCTGTAGCCGACTTGCGAAAATGAGCTGACAGGCGGCGTACTTTCACGAGCAGATCTGGCAACTCAGGGTACGATTTAAGAAACCGCTGAACCATGAGGTTAAGCACATGAGTCAGGCATGGTACGTGTGTGATCTCGCCTCACGTCAGAGCTGCCACCAGGTTACGGCCATTGTCACACACGACCATGCCTGGATGTAGGTTCAGCGGTCTCAGCCACAGATCTGCCTGCTCTTTCACAGCTGTCCACAACTCACAAGCAGTGTGAGGTTTATCACCTAAGCTTCTGAGTTTCAGCACAGTCTGTTGCCACTTGGCGGAGGCAGTACTGCAGTGCTTCCAGCTTGTAACTGATGTGGTGATATCTGAGATGGAGGCTGAACATGAGGAGGAGGAGGAGGAGGATGCGCAGGAGCTGTACACTGTGGGGGCAACTCTGACTGACATAGGGCAAGCAATCCTCGGTGTGGGGAGGATGTGTTCCGTCCCAAGGTCCAACTGGGTCCCGGCTTCCACTATGTTTACCCAGTGTGCCGTCAGAGAGATGTACCGTCCCTGGCCACAAGCACTTGTTCCCGTGTCCGTTGTCAGGTGGACTCCTGGTAACTGCGTTGTTGAGGGCACGGCAGATGTTTTGGGACACGTGCTTGTGTAGTGCGGGGATGGCACACCAGGCAAAATAGTGTTGGCTGGGGACCGAGTACCTACCGAGGGACGGCCACCGCCATAAGCTTGCGGAAGGATTCCGTCTCCACCAGCCTAAAAGGCAGCATTTCCAACGCAAGCAGTCGTGAAATGTGCGAATTTAGGACTGTGGCCTGTCGGGCGTTAGCTGCGAATTTCCGCTTTCGTTCAAAGGTCTGGGATATGGACAATTGAACGCTGTGGTGGAACGTGGACGTGGATTCTGTTTCTTGAGAAACTGGCATAACAAGTGAAGACTGAGAGGAGGGGGAATCTTTACATGCAGTATGGACAGGGGATTGCCTTGCACACACAACAGGGGGTTCTATTGCACGCACAACAGCGGAAGCAGCAGTGGTGACACCCGCTGACACTGGTCGTGGACCCTGGGGTTCGTCCCACAAAGTTGGGTGCTTTGCTGCCATGTGCCTGATCATGCTGGTGGTGGTCAGGCTGGTAGTTTTGTCACCCCTGCTGATGTTGGCATGGCAGGTGGTACAAATGGCCTTTTTGGGGTTATCAGCAGAGTCTTTAAAAAAATTCCAGACTCTGGAAGACCTACCGCTTGTACTGGCAACGTCCCTCGTGTTGGTGTTACGGGAAACGGTTGCCTGCCTTCTGTCTGCGGCCACCACACTGCTTCTTCCTGCCTGTTGGGGTACTCTGCCTCCCTCCCCCTGTGTGCTGCTGGCCTCACTCTGCATGTCCTCCTGCCACGTTGGGTCAGTTACTAGATCATCCACCACCTCCCCTCTTCCACTTGCGCACCACGATGCTCCTCCTCACTTCCTGGCAATTGTGTCTAGTCATCGTCCACCTCTTGTGACAAATTGACAGCGTCGACTTCCTGTGGCCGTGGCTGTTCAAATATTTGTGCATCGCTGCATGGGATCTCCTCTTCCACCACTTCAAGCGTAGCAGGCGAGGGGCACAAATATGGAAATGGACCAGTGAACAGCTCTTCAGAGTGTCCAAGTGTGGGATCAATTGCTGTCTGACGACACTCGGCATGGTGGGAGGAAGGAGCATCAGGGTGAAGAGGAGTATGCGGTCGAGATTCACGGCTACTAAGAGTTGACCGTGTGGAAGACAGAGCGGAGGTGGTGGTGCCCAGGTAACTGGAAGTATTATCTGCTATCCAATTAATAACCTGTTCACACTGATCAGTTCGCAATACTGGTGTTGTTCTGTGCTTCCCTAGTAATTCGATCAAGAAGTGGGAGCGAGAAGATGTGGCTGTTGGTTGTGGCACATTTTCACCTTGGCCACGGCCCCGTCCTCTGCACGCACCATCACCAGAACGTCCAGTTCCACGTCCCTTGCCACACGCTTTGCCCATTGTAAAGGAAGTAAAATAGCTAACCCTTTTTCCATTGATAGTGCGAGTGTAATAAAAAGTAGATTAGAACCGTGGAAGAGGAAAACCACAGTTCTATTTCTCTGGCCTACACCCGACTGTTTGTTTTTTTTAGATATAGAAAGGCCCAAAACTGGATACTACACAGATTTTACCCGTTGAACTGCAAAACCACACTTCTGTTTCTGTGGCCTATACCAGACTCTTTTCAACAGATATATTTGTTTCTGCAAAATCAGAGACACTTTTTTTGGGGGGGGGAGGGGACACCAATAGGTTAATAAGACGGGTATTTGTACAGTGTGTAGGAGGAAAAAAAAAAAGAGGATTTCGATGAAAAAAAGGGATTTTTACTGGGCCCCCGAGACCTGCAGCTAAGTCTAGCAATTTCAGAAACAGGAGCACACAGGACTGTAATGCAGCGTTTGATGGTATAACCACTGCGTCTCCTATATAGCCTGCCTGATATCTGGGATGGATATTAGTCCTGAGAAGGACTGTTTGTTCTGGCAGCCTTTACAGACCCTACAATAACTATTTTGCAGCAAAAAACTCTCCCTAGCTCAGCAGCGCTGTCTCTACACTGTCTGATCCGGAGCATCTGTGTCCAAGATGGCGGCGCCCGGTTTTAAATACTCGAGGTGACGCTGTGCGGCCAGCCAATCACTGTAATGCCCACAAACATGGCTGCGGCATTACAGTGACTGGCTGGCAATCCCTGCATGTTCATTGGCTCTGTAAAGAGCGCCAAACATGCAGGACGGAGACCAGAGCTCCCGCCCGAGTAACCCGGAAATGCTCGGTGCTCGCCGAACATCCCGAGTAGCGTGATGCTCGGACTAGTACCGAGCAGAGTCTAGCATGCCCGCTAGTGAGTAGTGCCCGCTACTCCCGACACCAGGAGGGGCGACCTGATGGGGTTCCCACAGGAGACCCAGGTCGAAGCCCTGCGGAGGAAAGAATTCTGCAGGCGGGAGCTCCAGCAGCTGGAGAAGGAGCTGCGCGCTCGGTGGGCGCGTTGAGAGTCTGGAGGCCAGGAACAAGGCCGCAAAGGCTCAAGTCCGTCAGGAGGAGTCTGCCCACCCCAGCCCCCGCGAGGAAGGACTCGTGGTAAAGTTTGACCTGAAAGCTGGGTGGGGCTTTATACAGGATCCAAACTTTGCGAGGGACATTTTCGTAAACCGGCGGGATGTTGAGCCCGAGCTGGAACAGGGTCATCCCGACCGGAATCTATACCCCGGTGACCATGTCACCTACACACGTCACCACGGGGAACGCGGGTGGTACGCCGTACAAGTGTACCGCGTGGTCGAGAACACCCCCCCGCTGGACATACCTTACGACCCGGCTGGGTCAGGTAAGAACCAGCAGTACCCCAGGCGGGGACCACACTATTAATCCAGCAAGTAGGACTGAATACTATGTAAATAGTCACCCGTAAGGGTGCAGTAGTTGAAGTTTGAAATAATGTTTTCTTAGAGTGTGTGTTTTCATAATTACCCGTCAGGGTATACAGACTCCAGGCTGGGGACTGTGAACAGCCGAAAACTTGTCTTGTATATAGTTCTGCACTTCTTAAAGTGCTTCCTATTGGTTTTATAAGTACGATCACATGACCTCAGAAGAAAAACCCGTTTGGCGTGGCGGAAGACGTGGTCCATCACCAGGATCACCCATGCCCTGCAGCCACGCCCAGGGCCTACGTTGAGGGTTTGCAGACGGGTCCCTCATGCTGCTAAATTTGCACTCGTTTACCAGAATGTTATGGAAAGTGTTTTATAATGATAAATATACTCTGTAACGTTAAAGTGATGTGCCTCCCATAAAGGAAAGATATATAATCTTATATGCAAATGCATTCTTAAAAAATTGCATGTCTAATATACCCTGTTTTGCTCTGTTCCAGCCCGCGGACGTGCTGTGTTTTACCAAGGGGGGGGGGGGTGGGAGTGTGGCGCCCATGAGGGCTCAGTCGCCACAGAGGTACTGCACCTCACCCAGAGGTGTGGTGTCTCCTCTCAGGTAACATGTAAGGAGGGAGTGCTACCCGGAACCCCAACACCTGCATTCAACACTACACTGCTCCAGGCCGGCTGGAGGGGCAACATGCATGAGCGCACCTGCTGAGCCTGTCCCTGGCTGGAGTGGGGGGAACCCAGAGGTAGGGGGAACCAGTAGTGGGTGTGGGTGGAGGAAATAGTTTAAGGGAGCACTATAGTAGTAGGTATATAAAGGGGAGCCATTTTAGGGTGGCAGGAGAGTTCGGTAGAGGAGTCAGTGGAGAACAGTCAGGGATCAGAGTCTCTTTAGGAGCTCTGCTCCACAAGCAGGGCCCAGTGCTAGAGGCCCAGGAGGGGAGCAGAGGAGTAGGCTCCGATCTAAGGGAGCGATCCTAGGGTGTACGGTGAGTGCAGGACGGCACCCGTACGCCCCACCTCTGTCAGAAGAGAGGGATCGTAGGCCGCAGGAAGGGGACCGGCCCCTGGTCCAGCCGTGTAACTCCAGGTCTCGGCTGGGAAAACCAGAGCTTCTGGCTTATATAGTCAGTTGCTGAAGCCTCATTCTAATCCCCGTGACGGTCAAGCAGGTCCGGGAGCTCCAACGTACAGGAGGGGCTTCAGAGCACCCGAACCAGATTGAGAGTGGGAAGCGCAGGGCAGGAGGGAGAAAGCTAGACAGTCTTCACGCTGGGTCTAGGAACACAAGAAAGTGGGGTTCTGTCAGGTGCTCCTAATCTACCTGAGGAAGTGCTGAACCTCTGCCTGGTGAACACAGTGCGATGTGGGAGGCCGACAACTGTACAGTGCACCAATGGAACTGTCATAAGAACTGTGAGTAAAAGGCTCGGATGACTGCACCGCACTGCCTCCGTCCATTCTTTATCTGCGCCATCTTTCCCTCCCTGCACTACAACGCCCAGTGCAACTTTCACTGCCTTACACTGCCCTGGAGCAAGCTCTACCTGTGGAGAGCCACACCATCCCGGTTGACGTAACACCAGCTCCAGAGGACTGCTCCGCAGCGGCGGCTCCCTTTGGCCGCATTCCACAGGTGGCGTCACAAACACTTTCCCCAGATCCCCCAATATCTTCCCCTTTTTACTGACCGCCCTGGGTCACAGACCGGGCCAGCCACGGTGATATCCCCTATACCGGCATCCATAGGCCCGGCTGCCGAGTACCCCACGGCCCAGGGGGCGCGTCATAATAGTAGAAAATGCCATGTGATCTTCTTGCAGATGTTTCCTATGGCATTTTAGGATTATGTAGATACAAGTCTGTGCATCAGTACAGGGCAGAACACAAGAGCGGTGTATGATCAGAGCTGCGGTAATACATTATACCTGTATAACAATTGGCGCAGGCTTTGGTACTTTCCGGTCTCCTTTCAGAGGCTGCCCGTTCTTCTGGGTCATTACTTGCTTGTTGACATTTCCTAGAGCTTTTCTTGATGTTTTCCCACATGATACAGAACCGCGCACTTTTGACAAGTGACTTTCCTTTAGGGAAATATAGATCATGTGAGGACGGTTCCTGAGCCAACCATGTGGAGCATCAATGGGCATGAAAGTGAAAGATTGCCAACACCAAAGCTGCAGAGGCAAAAGTCTTCCAATACACAAGGAACAGAATTATGCCCACCTGGATGTCAGGTGTACTAGTAATCCCAGCACCCAACCCTCATGCCCAAAAGGACTACGTCATTTCTGCACTAAAAGTATTTCACGTGTCAAAACCCCACTGAAGTGGCACTTTAACCCCTTACCAACATGATTTGCAGTTACATCATATGCCAGCTCTGACTTCTTGCCTGGAAGATGATGGCTGTGATATTTAGCCATCATCTGCCTTTAATAGCCACATGTAGAGCAGAGCTCCACCTGTTAGAGATGGACAGCAGCATTAACAGCGAACTGAGAAGGGAGTCATGCCATGTGCCCAACTGTGCCCCTGTAACACGATCGTGGGATGCCATCACTGCCAGGAAGGAGTCTGCTGAAAAGACCCATGCCTGTCATGACAGATCTGTGAGTGCTGGCTATATACTGCAGTATTGCTGTACATAACACAAGAAATCAGATGATAGCATGTTCACATCCCCTAAGGCTATGTGCCCACGATGCAGAAATGCTCCGGATTTTTCCTGAGCGTTTCTGCATCTCCCCTGGCAGAAAAAAGCATGCGGATTGTACATGCGGATAGTACATGTGGATAGTACATGCGTTTTTCCTGCCACGGACATGCGGATGTGAAGAGCTCTTCACATGCATTTCCACATGCGGGTTTTCAAGCGCTTTCCAAGCGATTTTAGCATCACTTAGAAAGTGCTTGTCAACTTGGTCACACTATATAAATCCATGCAACCGGCATGGATTTATATAGTGTGATCCGAGAGAATGTCAAAAAATAAATCTATACTTACCATCCGATGGCCCCCGGAGTCTTGCTTCACTCGGTGCTGACTGCTGGCAGATCGCGGTACACTGCACTGAAGGACCTGCCGACATCAGCATTGCGTGACCCGTCACATGAATATGACGTCAGCGCAGGTCTTTCAGTTCATCGCGATTTGCTGGCATGAGAGGAGGAGCGCAACGGGGACCGCCAGAAGGTAAGTATCATTTATTTTTTATTTTATTCTTTTTTTCACAGTTTCTATGGTACCTGGGTCCGGAGGAGAGTCTCCTCTCCTCTACACCTGGGTACCATCCGCACATTGGAACACGTGGATTGCGCATCTACAAATACAGTGATGCATAGTCCATGCGTTCTAATGCAAGTCAATGGCAGCGAAAACGCAGCACTTCCACAAAATAATTGGTAGTGCTGGGTTTTTTTTCCGCAATGATAATCCGCAGCGGAAACTTCCACAGCATGTGCACAGCACATGCAGATCATCATTGGGGAACATGGCAGGCCTTCTACCATGCGTTTTTGCCGCTGCGGAAACACTTAAAAAGGAATCGTGGGCACACAGCCTAAGGGGACAAAAAGGAAAAAGTTTAATCTGAACATTCAAATCACTCCTGCCCCTCTATGACCAATTTTAAAATAAAACATATGGGGGCTACTTCTGTAAAAGTCCAATCAAAATATAAAAATAATTAACCTGATCGACATAAAAACAAAAACCCTCATATGGCTGTATTGACAGAAAAATAAAGCTACTGCTCTTAGAAGAATAAGAAAAATGCAGAGCCGGGAAATAAAATGGTCAGGAAGGGGTTAAATTCTGCCACTTCTATAGAAAATTGAACCCATTTCGCTGACTGCCTTCAATGGCAGCCAAATAAGGCAGAGGGTTAGAGGAATACCGACCTTATATTGTAGACTTCTAGGATGCTTAAGAAGTGGACAATCCCTTTAAGCTACATTGTGCAGACAAAGCCATGGCAGTGTAGAAGGCCGACAAGATCTCAGTGGAAAGGCTGCAGGTTTGCGTCTGCATTAGGCAAGTTATAGAGGTAGAAGTGTTGGGACCTTGTTGCTGTGCAGGTAGAATCTGGAGCCTCGGCACCGTCCTGCGGAGCCCATACTACAGGGAGGAGGAGCAGCGCCATGTGTAGTAATCTGAGCAGGATAGTCAGTGTTCAGCCAGCACTGATGGAGACTGACACCCCAACTCATTACCCAATACATGACCGGCTTAAAGAACCTCTCCCATCAGAGCTTATCCTCTTACTATATTGTAATCAGATTATACAGCACGGCACTTACAGCTGCTCATTATACCTTTCTACTGGGCTAATTATTCTCTTTTCTCTGCTCTATGTAGAATTAGCTGGGTCCCCTCCTGACCCAGCCGCTCTCATCCCCCTGCCAGGGACTTTTGCAGTGACTTATGACTCCTACAAGGAAAACTGACCTCCTGTTTCTACATACAGCTTATAAATATTAGCAAAAATGTCCAATCACATTGTAAATATAACGACATCCAAAAATGTGTGCGTCCAATGGACATTCCACACGGACAGTGTAGACCGTAGACAGTTATGTAAAAGAATGGGAAGCCACTAGGTGGCAGCACAACGTCACATAACAGGATTTTTTATCCAGATGGCTGTGAATCTACTAGTCATTAGGTTACCTGACTGAAATAATCATTCATAGATCTCCACAGCCAAATGTAGATGTATTGAAGTAGAACAGTGAGCAGAACCAGTTAGGCTTGTATTTTACCAGTGAGATTCAAAGACACAATTTAAACTTCCTTGACATTACAATAATAAATACCAACCAAGGCCAGTTACCACAACACTGAAAACTGACAGCCACAAGTGGGTTACTATCCTGGCAGAGCTACCATCCGGCTCCCCTACGTAGAGGAATACCGAAAAGCCAATATATACGCCTAAGGAGAAATTGCTCAACGGTGAATGAGTACATGATAAAATCGAGGGAATTACAAAAACGCTTCCTACAAAAGGGATATCCTAAAAAAGTGCTAGGCCAACGCCCTTACAAGAGACAGAAATTCTCTATTGACCCCTAAAGCACGAGAACAACAAGATAATGAGATCCATCTAATAGGAACCTACGACGACCGAAATCAGGGGGTGATGAACATACTCTATGATCTTTGGGCAATTTTGAGATCAGATAAAGATCTGCAAGATGTGGTCCCTGAGAGCCCCAGGGTCACATACAGGAGAGGCAGGAACCTTAGAGATCACCTTGTGCGCAGCCACTTTGTGGATGACAACACGGGCAAAACAACGTGGCTGAGCAGTGACACCACGGGGACTTATAGATGTGGTGACTGCAAAGCCTGCAAATACATCAAGCCTGCAAGAAATGTATCAGTGCCACAACCAAACTAGAAGACCAAAATCGCGAATTCGCAAACTGCAAGACGCAAGGAGTAATCTATATGGCAACTTGCCAATGTCCGATGAACTACATCGGCAAAACCAAAAGAGTTCCGGAGACGGATATTGCACCATATCGGTTATGTCAGACGTAGAGAGGACACAACTCTCTCGAGACACATGCTTGAGAAACACACCTTGGACCCGTTTTCTTTATACTTTCAAGCCATTGAAGTAGTATGCCCCCCCGAGAGGAGGTAATTGGGACCAACTGCTGCTTCAGAAAGAAAGTAGATGGATCCATAGAATGAAATCCTATAACCCACACTACACAAATGAAACATTGTCCTTCTCATGTTTCATTGACACATAATAACATTTTCACCCCCTATGAAACCTCTTGAACCTCGCTAGACCTAAAAACTCTCTAAAATATAATATGTAGAATCCAGTCCATGTTCTTCATAATGGATATTGGTCCACATAACTATCAAATCAGCGCCATATAGGACCAAAACTATTAAAGTTATTATACTTTAAAATCACAAAATGACCTCTTGAACAAATTGAACTTTGATAACAATTGGACAAATTTCATCAGAATTTCTTCCTTTGTTTTTAGATTATAAAATACTCATCTGAAGACTTAATAATACAGATACATCGATACAATCAGACACACTGATACAATCAGAATAAAAGTCATCCCAATGTCTATTATTATGGACATATTGATCCGATCAAATGAAATGAACTTTGAGGAAATAGACGTCCGCAAGCGTTTGCTGGTGCGGAAGCAGTGACATAGCCAGATGGCATTTGTCACGATGAAAGGAAGTTCTGCATCGATGTAAGTGTAGGTGGGACGAGGTAGCACATGAAACAGGCAGATCTGTCTGTAAACAAAACAAATGACAAACTACGAACAAACACTATTAACAACTCATATCGCAACAAACTCGTAGAGACGACATTATAAGATGCAATGCAATATACCAGTCTCCTTCCCTAGATATAAAAGACATATTAATACTGTGAGATCGCAGTGCAGCCAAGACATCTCTGTGAGAAAAAGATCCTACTGGAAGAATGAGACGAGTCCCTGCATGATTATATGATCGCAACATGATACGCCTGCAACGCACCCGAGTCACTCGATTGGATGACAGAAGGGGGGGCGCACAAGAGGTGGCACCAACTTTCCTATAAAGTCACGCTGGTTTAGCCGCCAGACGCTGCCGGCAACCCTGCCAATAAGTTTATTACAAAACTATCGTACTATCAAACCAAAAAAGATCATAGACTGTGAGCCCCTGATGACCATGAGAGTCTCATATAAGAATGATGAAACGCGTAGGGCTGAGCATTTCTATAGAAAGTACTACAAGAGATGATTAGCCAGGCTACCTCAATATAAAGCTCCTAGATCAGGAGAAACAAGCACCGCACCGGTATATGACGGCAGCACTATAAAGCCGTTCTGAAGAGAATAGCACAGGACATGGTAAAATGAAGATTATTAATGCCATTATCAGACTGCAGACTCACAATGAGGAGAAATGAGATGGCATGATTTCTAATAGCCAGAGGCTAAATTGAAAAGGGAGTTATAAATATAAATAAAGAGATACCCCTAGGAATTGTGACTAATCCCTGGCCTCCCAACAAGACAATATATATAAATGGTTAGCCGGTGAGATAAATTAAAACCATACACAATAGTCCTATGTTTAGGATAATTTTAGGAAATTTGTCACGGATTTTGGACACTTAATATCTTTTTAAAATATTGAATAAAGGTTATTTTTTATATTTTACTCCCATTGGATTTGACTGTGAAATACTGCAGAATTATCTTGGACCATATTTATACTATATAAAACAGTGAGGGGTCAATATTGGTTTAGTAGTTTCCATATTACTCTGGATAGGCTTCTCAGTGTCTGCGGCATGGCAGGCTGGATGGCAGCGTTCTGCTACGATCCAGCCTGCCATCTCAATGTAGCAGAGCTGGAGCCGTCGTGGGAACCATGGAAAGGTAAAGATGAGGTTCGTTAATTATTTTACAGCTATTGCAGGAGACATTGGCTTCAGCTGGAATGGGCGTGACGGTAAGTAGAGTTTAATTTAGGATATTAAAGTATTGTGTTTATTTCAATTAAAAGATTTTATTCTGGGTGTTGGTGTTTTATTCACTTTCACTATGGGGTTAGTAATGGGCGCGTCTTATAGACACCTCCTCATTACTAACCTGGGCTTGATGTCAGCTGGCATTATAAGCCGACATCAACCCCAGCCCTATTACCCCACTGCCACCGCTACAGGGCAGTGGGAAGAGCGAGGCTAAGTGCCAGAATTGGCGTATCCTATGGATGCGTCATTTCTGGGGCGGCTGAGGGATGGTGTTTCTAGCCTGGCAGGGGGCCAATATTCATGGCACCCTTCCTGGGCTATTAATATCAGCCCCCAGCTGTCTGCCTAGCCTTTGCTAGCTATTAAAATAGGGGGACCCCACGTCATTTTTTTTTGGGTCTCCCATTTTAAGATGGCGGATACACAGGTGCAAAATACTGATGAAACAATCACTCACAACCTACCATTTCATGGAGGGGGTGACTGCCTAGTATTAGAATTGCACAAAGAGGCTTTTATAGGGTGCTGTTCACACTAGGGTAGTGCACAGTATCCGGCTTACAGCCTATTAGTTACGCCCATACTATTCGACTAGGCGGGCTTCCCGGTACTAGGGGGTGCACTTGGATAGTACCGGGCAGCCCGCCTAGTCGAATAGTATGGGCGTAACTAATAGGCTGTAAGCCAGATACTGTGCACTACCCTAGTGTGAACAGCACCCTATAAAAGCCTATCTTTGTGCAATTCTAATACTAGGCAGTCACCCCCTCCATGAAATGGTAGGTTGTGAGTGATTGTTTCATCAGTATTTTGCACCTGTGTATCTGTGGTGCCCCTGAGGGTTCGACCGCCACAGGGATGCTGCACCTCTTTAATGGGGTGTAGTGTTCCTCCTTTGAGGTAAGAACAGTGCGATGGTCAGGACCCCAGCTTCACATCCAACACCACACTTCTCCCACCAGAGGGGCCTATTTGGCACTAGGTGCTGCCCCTACTGGAAGTTGGGAGACTGAGGAACCAAGAGATAGGGGAACCACTTAGTGGGTAAGGGTGGAGGATTCACATTTTAGTGACACTTTAAATTTCATATTTAATACACAGCCATTTTTGGTTCTGGGTTCTTTGATCGTGATCTCCCTCCCTGTGTGGACCTGCAGAGGATGGAGACACGGCCCTCGTATCTTGGCCTTGGGTCGAGGGGCAGGTTGCAGATAATGTATGCCTCAGCCCGGTCAAGGACCATGACCAAGAAGGCCTGGAGCTTAGGAGTGTAGTTCCACCGCAAATGGATCCCGGGGGGATGCAGACGGAGCGGTATACGCCACCTGTCCTCGCCAACCTGATCTATTCAGAGGGATTCCGGCTGCAAGAGGGGTACCGGCACCAGACACCTGACCTTGCTACTCTATGTCCTGGTCAGGGAAGCCCGGCAGGCCCTGAGGATCCCACCGGGTAACGGAAGGAGCGGAGCTGCCACACGTACCCTTTTTCTGAGTGAAGTTCAGATAGAGATCCAGCCTATCTGACGCACCCCCTGGGCCATATTCTTTATGGGAATATCCGGAGCCGGATCAGATGGGAGTTGTAGTCTTCCGAGTGGCTGTGACCCGGTCCGTGCCCAGGGTGTCAAACTCAGTTGTATGTGGCAGTCCTACAGATGTTAATAAGTTCTTAATGTCGACTACGCCACCCGTTGTATTGCGGTCACTATGGCCGCCGCTGCAGCAGGGTCCGCTGAGGCTGATGGTGTAGGTGCAGCTTGTGATGGTATAACCCCCAACGGGTGGGGTATAGCCTCAGGGGGTCAGGTGCAGAGGATGGGGGTTGTGGTGGTGCAGCATAGGTGTTAAATGAAGACAGAGTCGGGTTGTGCAGTTTAGGGTGTTTTTACTCACTGCTGATGTTCCGGTCACTCCAGCTTCAAGTGACCTCCCGAGCCGTGCTGCATCCACCAGGTCCTGGATCCAGCCAACCCCCAAGCGAGTCCGGAGCGTGACCCTGAGCTCTCCTTCTGTCCTTTCTCTGGCCGTCCCCACTATTGATCCACCCAGGTCCAGCTCCCTCGGGCCTTCTGTTGGGAGACCCTTGGCCTTGGGTTCCCTGACCCTCCACGTGGTATGCCTTCGTGGTGGATGTGGTGGGTGGCCGTGGCAGACGCTGCCCACGGCCTCCGGTCTCTGGCTGGGGTGTGTTTTTGCCCCCACCAGCTTGGGTTCCGGTACCCTGATGCCGACTCTTCACCCGTGGATTGGATTTGGGTTCTTAGAGTCCTTTCTTCTGTTTCCCCCTCTGGGTCTCTCTTTCTTCTCCTCTCTCACTCTCTGGGGCTGCTCTGCTCCTCTTCCTCTGACTTCTCTGCAAAGGCTGACAGACTGACCCTGTTCTTAGATGGTGCCCACCTTATATACACCCTCTATGTGTGAGCTCAGGTGACCAGCACCCAATGAGCTCCTATCTTTACCCAGGCTGCTCCCCCTATCTGCCCCTACACTACTTGGGATGTTCCACCCCCCTCCCACTCCAGCCAGGAACAGACTCGGTCGTACCTGCACATTTCTAAGTGGGAGTACCGTCGGTCTGCTCCTCGGAAATGGGATGTGTGTAGTGCATGCAGCCTACCGAGCTCAGGTCCACACTCCATCCTTACCCGGGAGTGGAATATCACACCTCTGGGTTGAGGTGCAATACCCCTGTAGCAGCCGAATCCTCAGGGTGCTACATATCTACACACAGACAGGAAAGGACTCTGTCTGAAGTCTAAGAACACTCTGGTGCGGGGTTCTGATTGAACACTGGACTTACTCGGAGGTTTTCGGACCCCCCCGTCTCTGGTGACCGCAGAACTCCGCGAGGAGCAGGGAGAAGCCTTTCAACTGCAATCTCCACAGTGAGTAAAAACCCTGGAAGTTAACCTCTATGGCCTCCGGACTCTTTATTCTGCATTACACCGCACTACGCAGCACCAGGCCTCCTATACTACAACCCATCCTGTCTCTCTGCCCTGAGGCCCTGCTCCGCTTGTGTGGAGTAGTACCAACGACGGCTGCCATAACATCCTGCCTCAGCGAACTGCAGCAGCGCTGGTGGCCTTCACCAGGCGCCACAGGTGGCGTAGTCAAGATCAGCCACTCAACCCGGATAAGCCCGTACCATCCTTTTTAATGTGACGGCCCTGAGCACTGGGCACGGAGCGGGTCCGGGCCATGGCTGCACCCCATCGACAATATAGGACCCGGCTCCGAGTCCCCCAACCCCCAGGGTAGGGCTTCCAGCGTCACACATATCCGCCATCTTTATGTGGGTCTGCTGCATCCTGGTAGTGCATTTGGCTTTGAAGATCTGGCCAGGAAAACACTGCTGCCCTTTCCTCACCCCCAGCATAGTGAGCGGGGGTGAGGAGCAAGGGGGAATGGGTGTGTGGAAATAATATAAGGAACAGGGAGGGATGTGTCAGGAGACAGAGTAGGGGGAGAAAAGTTTGTGCGGGCACATAATAGAGACTGGGTAATGTGGGGAAAGGGGTAACATGAAGAGACAGTGTGAGGGCATACCAAAGGAGACAGTACATGTACTGATGGTGGTTCTAGTGATGTTGTACTGTACTGATGAGGGTTGTGATGCTGTATTTCTGCATACTGCTGGTAGTTCTATTGATGTCTTTTTGTGCAGTTATTGGTTCTGATCCTGTACACATGGAACAGTCCATAACTTGTAAGATTACATGATACATGGCCATGTTAATAAAGTGTTGTGCTGTCTGAGAAGAGTTACTGTTTTTATTTGTTTTAGGAAAATTAAAGGGTTTGTTCAAGTTTGTGATGAAAGTCTGCAATCACTGACAGCATAGCTCTGAATTCTCACCGTGCGCATGTGCACTGCATGCGGTCAGGATTCTCTGGTGCTAGTGGTGAGAGCAGGAAGTCTTGAAACCACAATTATGCGAATTGCATACACATGATCACATGCCGACTAGACATGCATGGCCTCATTCTATACAAATTACTTGAGTGAGGCTGGTCACGTTTAGTTGGAATGTGGCCAGAAGTATGAAAATCTCATACTTGCATGCACATGACCTTTCAGGATTCTCCTGTACTGGAGGAAAGGTGAAAGTGTGCAGTGCATGCGCTGCGAGTATTCAGAAGTCTGCAGTCACCTAGAGTTCTTCCGACTTTAATCACAAACCTGGACAACCCTTTTAATTATACAATTAAGTACTGTAGCATGCCCAATCCTAAGAGCGTGTAATATACTCAATGTCAGGATTCAGCTCTGCTAGCTGGGTCCAGCAGACACCACATGACCACTCGTATGTGATTTTCATACTTACGGTTATGTGACAACTAGCCTTTAATCCTGCTTCTCTTCATGAAATAGGGGCTGTAGTTTTTGACTGAAATTGAGAGAATTAGGAAGAGTAGCTAGTCACGTGACTGTCAAAAAGCAAATCGTATATGAGCGGTCACATGACTACTATTCAAACTGCATGAGCGGTGTGTGTGGGGGGCACCAAACTGAATTCCTGCTCCGGGTGCCGGAAAACAGATCTGCCTCTGCTAAGCTTGCAGATATGGTCAGAAGGTTCTGTAAGACATTGCACTATAGATCAGATATTCTTCCAGAAACAAACCGCCTGGAAGCCTCCTTGTCAGATTTATGCTTAAGAACTAATTATATTTTACTTTAAATATTTCTAATAAAGAAAATAATCAATACAGTAATTATAATCTATAATATTCCAATATGTTATATTACTTGTGATGCGTCTGATATAGTCTAGCTTTATTAAATCATGTTTTGTTTCTGTAAAGGAAATCGAGGCTGAGCCTGCAGATATTGTTAGAAAGTTCTGTACCATGTTATTCTATAGATAAAATGTACTCACAGAAACCAGGCGTCTGGAGGTCTCCTGCAACAGACTTATCCTTGAGAACTAAGAATTGTAATGTTTAATCTGAACATGCATGGAAACTTTGTTACTGTGAGCCAGAACTTTGGTTTAGATACTGCACTCTTCTGTAACAGAGTAGGTCCCTCTCTCATTCATAGGGGTCCTGTATACACAATTTATGTCTCATCTCCATCTCTGAACTGTAACTATTATTCAAAATACATTTTTCTCTCATTCTAATCACCTGTGAATATGGATGTTTTGCTTGGAATACAGATTTCCATGTCATTTCATTATATTGTCTGGGCGTGCGTGGAAACTCCATGCAGGAGAGAAATTTACATTTATATACTTCACCCTTTTGCAAGAAGGCCGACCCACTGCTCATTCCTAGAGGTTTCTGTAGAAGTGTTTTTATATCTTAGCCTTATCTATACCTTTCTTAATTGTAAGTTTATTCTAAATTAACCTCCATTTTATTCAATTACCTATGAAGACCTGGTTTGTCCAGAAGTCTGCACCGACATCTGCTATCAAGCTCATCCAGTGGCCGGTATCATTATGGTACGGCATCCAGTGGCCGGTATCATTATGGTACGGCATCCAGTGGCCGGTATCATTATGGTACGGCATCCAGTGGCCGGTATCATTATGGTACGGCATCCAGTGGCCGGTATCATTATGGTACGGCATCCAGTGGCCGGTATCATTATGGTACGGCATCCAGTGGCCGGTATCATTATGGTACGGCATCCAGTGGCCGGTATCATTATGGTACGGCATCCAGTGGCCAGTAGCATTATGGTACGGCATCCAGTGGCCAGTAGCATTATGGTACGGCATCCAGTGGCCAGTAGCATTATGGTACGGCATCCAGTGGCCAGTAGCATTATGGTACGGCATCCAGTGGCCAGTAGCATTATGGTACGGCATCCAGTGGCCAGTAGCATTATGGTACGGCATCCAGTGGCCAGTAGCATTATGGTACGGCATCCAGTGGCCAGTAGCATTATGGTACGGCATCCAGTGGCCAGTAGCATTATGGTACGGCATCCAGTGGCCAGTAGCATTATGGTACGGCATCCAGTGGCCAGTAGCATTATGGTACGGCATCCAGTGGCCAGTAGCATTATGGTATGGCATCCAGTGGCCAGTATCATTATGGTATGGCATCCAGTGGCCAGTATCATTATGGTATGGCATCCAGTGGCCAGTATCATTATGGTATGGCATCCAGTGGCCAGTATCATTATTATACACACTATAAGCCTCCCAATTGGCATCAAGATAACAGAACAGTAGTGTTGCGCAGACGTGCTTGGATAAGGTGTCATCTGAGCATGCTCGGGTGCTAACAAATTATCTTTTGCTTGCTCGAAAAATATGTTCACGTCGCCGCGGCTGCACACAAACTGGCAAGCCCTGCATGTATTGCGGCGGTCTAACAGCCGTGAGACATGCAGCCGCGGTGACGCAAACATTTTTCAAGCACGCCGAAGATACTCTTAGCACCCGAGAATACTCGGATAACGCCTTAGCTGAGCACGTTAGCTTATCACTACAGAACAGATCTGAACAGTGCTCAGGATTCTGCTCACCTAGCACCCTGCCGAGAATAATAAATGCCTGTAGCCAATTTCCAAAAGTCCCTCCTACATTGCTCACCCTCCACCTCCCTATGCTTTTTCCCTGCTCCCACATTTCAGTGATGAAACACTCAAGAGGCAGTAAAGTAGATATAGCTGCAGTTTTCCTTTTCCAAATATTTTTAACTTCCATTTTTTAAATGAGGCCCTAATGGTCCTTGAAAGCATAAACACACTCTCCCAAGTCAGACTTTGTTGCAGACGGACAAGCCTATTTTTGGTAACAGTCTCTGCTGCCACTGGCCAAGTCCCAACACATCCTTCCGCATCATCAACCCTAACAGACCATGCTGCTACAGGCCCCTCACACTGTGGTCCCAACTGCAACACCCGGTGGCCTAAAAGATGTACCCAGGTTACCGTACGTGAGGTGTGAAAGCGTGTAACTGGCATGTCTCACCGGAGGTCATCACCACAACCCACTAATGGTCCATCCTAACTGACTCTGGGCACTCTGAGGACCTGATGCAAAGTATCTTCTGGATTAACGACCTCTGATGAAGCCTGCAATAATGAAAAATAATAATAAAAAAGTAAACGCTGCATTGCATCAGATGACCAGCAGGTGGCAATGAAGTCACAACATTAACTAGCCCCCTATTGTAGAAAACCTAAATACCATCAGGAGGTGCTGAGGCTTCATGAGAACGCGCCACCCCCAAACTTAAAAGGCTTTTCCACTATTCAGACAACTTCTCAATCACTGTTTCCCCTGAGTAAAATAATAACTATTCTACTCTGTGCCATTCCAGCAGTGTCAGCACTGGCTCTCCCGGGGTCCGCGATCCCTGCGGCCAATCAGAGGTGTCTGCACTCTCTCGTACTTTGGAGGAATTGACCGCTGCAGCTGCTCTCCCACTTCCTCCAGATGTCAATGATGTCTGTAGGAGAGGAAAGTGAAGCCAGCGCTGAATGTCACGCCAAAGATGGCTGCCCTCCTATTATATAAATCTCACTAGAACTCCACCACCAGCCTATCACATTCCTAGTTCCACATCCAACCTCCATATCAAACCCTGTAATAAACCCTTCATTACCTGGTCTTGTCAGGACCTCAATAAACCCAGCCTTTTTGAGGCCTAGTTCTGTACGGCCATTAATAATGCACTGGTGTAAATAATGTGTGTGAGGTAAATTGTGTGGAAAACCAGATTGTAATCAAGCAATGATTTCTTCAATTGGACTGCAATGTCCTGAACCATACGACTTGTACCAGTCATGCGACTTATGCTGCCCCAGGACTACAGCCATATTGGCCAAAGCTGTGATATCACAGAGGCACATACCAGCATGTGGAAGCATGGCGACATAGCGATGACATCACAATGGCAGGTGCCGGAATGTGGAATCCATGACATAGCGATGACATCACAATGGCAGGTGCCGGAATGTGGAATCTATGACATAGCGATGACATCACAATGGCAGGCACCTATATACACAGGAGCGCAGGTGAGAGGAGACACACGGGAGCTCACAAACCACAAGGAAGGCAAGAAGAATCGATTGGAGAATAGGGACAGGAGAAGCCAAGAAGAACAGAATAACCCGCTTCTTAGCCTTCACTGAGCCATGACAAGACTGAGCGGATGGAAGCGGAGGAGGAGACCCAGGACCCCGTCACATCCACCTGACTGATGAGAAAGGGGAGAAATTATGTAGATTATGTAGCAGCATTACAACTATTCTCGTTACCCATAGCAACCAGTCAGAGCTCAGCTTTTATTAAAGGGGTATTCCCATCTCCAAAATCCTCTCCCAATATGTAGTAGGTGTAATAATAATAATATTAGATATCCATGCTTACAACCACCAGTTATCTAGTTGCTAGTGGTCGTAACCATGGATACCTAAGGTCCTGCAATGCCTGCACATGAGGGAAGAGACAGCGAAGCAGAAAAACTATTCTACATTTCTAATTGAGGTTTTTGCTAATATTATTATTACACCTACTACATATTGGGATAGGATCTTGGAGATGGGAATACCCTTTTAATCTCTGATTGCTATGGGTAACTAGGAGAGTTTGTTGTTCAGCTTTGATAAGGGATGACAGATTTTACTAGACTAAGTGGATATCATTGGTGCAACCAGAGCAGCTGCACAGGGGGCTAATAGGTTAGGGGGTCACTCACCTTCATTTTGTTAATTCTGTGTATTGCTGTAGCAGTGCTGTGCGCGTATATTGATGCTGTGGGGCAGGGGCGTACATAGAAATCATCGGGCCCATAGCAGAAGTTTGAGTTGAGGTCTCCCCCTTCAAAAGAAATGTAAAAAAAAATTATATTTGTCAGTGTCACAGAAGAGCAGATCTCACAACTTTCCAGCCTTTACATAGTAATTTTCCCCCTGCTGAAGTCCTAGATTCCCCTCTCATTCCCACCATAACGTATGATGGCAACAAAAGTGCCCCCAAAAACAGTATGATACCCCCCATGGTGAATTCCTCTACCTTAGCCTCCACATGTACAGTAGGGTCATCAAACTTTCCCCCCTCCCCCTCAACTCCCAAGGCAAAGTAAGGTGACCACAACACAGTAATCCCCCAACTGTGACCCCCACACAGCCCTCCATGCAGTGTAATGGGCCTACATACAGTATAATGGCCCCACACTGTATAATCGTCTGCACTAGCCCTCCAAACAGTATGATGGACACCACATAGGTCAGAGTAATATTCAGCTCACCCTTGAAGGATTCCCAGTGGGTTCCATATAACGAAGCACAGGATCCAGTCTCTGCCAGATGTAGAAGCAAGGTGCACGAATTGAAGTGAATATCCAAATCCAGTACAAAAAAAGTCTTTATAAGAATGATTGAAACAATGGCATTGTTGTGACACACCATTTAGGTGTAGTTGGGGGTTTGGAAGGTGCAGAAAATATGAGTCTAAGAACATGCAGAGTGTTCGAAACGCGTTCGGTGTTGCACATTTTCTGCACCTTCCAAACCCCCAACTACAGCTAAATGGTGTCACAACAATCCATTTGTTTTTTTACTGGAGCTGGATATTCACTTCAATCCAAGCATGATGGACCCCACACGATCCTTAACACTGTATAATTGCTTGCATACTGTATAATGGCCCCGCACATAACCCTTCAAATATTATAATGGCCCCATATAGTATAACACGCCACCATAATCCTCCATACAATAAAATACTCACTATAGTCCTCCACAGAGCATAATTCACTTCCCCATGGTCCTCCTCACAGTATAATACACTCCCCATGGTCCTCCACACAGTAATATCCACCCCTCCATAGGGTAAAACGCAGCCCACAGTTTTCCAGTATTATGGGCACCACGTGCTCACTGAATTTTTTTAAGAAAAATACAATACTCACCGCTCCTTGTTCCCCCACTGCTTCAGTCTCTGCAGCGCATATACTCACCTCAGCAGCTACACTATCTGACACAGCATGGAGTGCGATGAAGTGTCGTCATCGTGCCCACTGTGTCAGATGCAGGAGGGAGGGAGCATTAAATGCTGCCGTCAGTCAATACCATGGTTAATCACTAACAGGGGCATTTAAGTGTCCTGGTAGCTACTTCACTCATGTACCTCTTCCCATTGCCCCATAGAAGTGATTGCCGAAGATTTACCATGGCAGTCAGGGGCCTTAAAGAAGGATTCAATCACTGCCATCTTAGTACTCCTATAAAGCTCGGCTTCACAAGAGAATGTCAATTAAACTACATGTATATACTGCAATAATACAAAATATAGTATAAGGGGTTAAATGATCACATAAGTCCACTAAGTTAACTTAAAAATAAAGTAAAAATTGAAAAAGTTTTGAAAAATATGAACGTTTAAATTATACTTCAACCATTATGTTAAAATACCCCCCAAAACAAAAAATGAAATGCTCTTCTTCACAAAAAACACAATCAAAATCAATGACATTTAATGCAACCCAAAAAGGTATCAAAAACAGGTCAATTCACTTGTATTGAGAGAGGCCGAACACATCCAGTCGGCACGTGATAGCGTGTATGCAAATTGCAATCTTGCGGCGCCAGTACTAGAGTAATTCTGACCGCTCGCACACTGTGCACTTTAAGGAGCCACAAGTCTGACTGCAGATGGCGCCCCAAACCTGGGCAAACCTTTTAATATACCCCAAAATTGTATCAATAAAAGCTACGCAAAATCACGCCCTCACAAAGGTCCATCAATAGAAAAAAAAATGTAAAAAGGTCTCAGAATATGGTGACCCAAACCAATTTCTTTAGTGTTGTTACATCGTTGTTTAACCACCGTGGGAGATAACCACAATACCAAACTCAAGGTGTTTTATCTCAATGACCTGGAGAATTATATTATATTCTAAAAACAAATCCTTACAAGACAATAGTGGAATTGCTTTTATCTCATTATTTCATCCCAACACAGATTTTGTTTCTCTCCACATTTCAGACATATGATAAATATATAGTTGTATAGCTTGTTTTTATCTTAGTGGTGAAAACATTTTATTTTATTTCATTTTGCAACAAAGAAAATTCCTCGTTTCCCATTGTTTTCTGTGGCCAAATATTTTCCTATTGGTAAAGGAAAATGAGGATTTAGTTTGTGTGAGTGAAGCTCATGTTTTTATTGACAAAAGTTTGGGGAACATAGAAGATTTTGATTGTTTTTTAAAATCATTATTTGGGTAGGTTATATGGTTATTAAAAGGGTAAATACTTGTTATGGTGCTATTATGGGTTCAATAATTTAACATTTTTATATGGCGATTGGGACAGGTGATCGGGGCCCGTCTGCCCACCGGGACAGGTGATCGGGGCCCGTCTGCCCACCGGGACAGGTGATCGGGGCCCGTCTGCCCACCGGGACAGGTGATCGGGGCCCGTCTGCCCACCGGGACAGGTGATCGGGGCCCGTCTGCCCACCGGGACAGGTGATCGGGGCCCGTCTGCCCACCGGGACAGGTGATCGGGGCCCGTCTGCCCACCGGGACAGGTGATCGGGGCCCGTCTGCCCACCGGGACAGGTGATCGGGGCCCGTCTGCCCACCGGGACAGGTGATCGGGGCCCGTCTGCCCACCGGGACAGGTGATCGGGGCCCGTCTGCCCACCGGGACAGGTGATCGGGGCCCGTCTGCCCACCGGGACAGGTGATCGGGGCCCGTCAACACGGTGGCAGCTTTTGAAAGTACTCTTAGTGTGCGGTTCTAGAACTACCCCTGGTGCTGGTGGGTGCTCCTGGAACTCCCCCCCCCCCCCACTTTGTGCGGTTCTAAAACGGTCCCTGGTGCCGGTGGGCGCTTCTGGAACTACCCCTGGTGGGCGCTTCTGGAACTACCCCTGGTGGGCGGATTTAGAAGTATTCTTAGTATGCAGTCCTATAACTACCCCTGGTACCGGTGGGTGCTTCTAGAAGTACCCATTGTGGGTGTTTCTAGAACTACATCTTGTTGGTGCTTCTAGAAGTACTCCTAGTGTGCGGTTCTAGAACTACCTCTAGTGTGCAGTTCTAGAACTACTTCTAATATGCAGTGCTAGAACTACCCCTGGTGCCCGTGGGGGTTCTAGAACTACCCCTGGTGCCGTGAGCAGTTCTAGAACTTCTTTTAGTGTGCACTTCTAGAACGACTCCAGGTGGGCGCTTCTAGAACTACCCCTGGAGGGCAGTTCTAATACTGCTCCTGGTGGGCGTTTTTAGAACTAGCCCCAGCGTGGGCGCTTCTAGACCTACCCCTGGTGGGCGATTATAAAACTACCCACAGTGTAGTGTGCGGTTCTATTACTGTTCCAGGTGGGCGCTTCTAGAACTACATCTTGTGGGCGCTTCTAGAAGTACTCCTAGTGTGCAGTTCTAGAACTACCCCTGCTGCAGGTGGGCGGTTCTAGAACTACCTCTATTGTGCAGTTCTCGAACTACTGCTAATATGCAGTTCTAGAAATACCCCTGGTGCCCGTGGGGGGGTTCTAGAACTACCCCTGGTGGGTGCTTCTAGAAGCACTCTTAGTGTGCAGTTTTAGAACTACCCCGGTGCCGTGAGCGGTACTAGAACTACACCTGGTGTCGTGAGCGGTTCTAGAACTTCTTCTAGTGTGCGATTCTAATACTGCTCCTGGTGGGCGCTTTTAGAACTTCCCCTGGTGGGCGGTTCTAGAAGTACTCCTAGTATGCAGTTCTAGAACTACCCCTGGTGGGTGGTTCTAGATCTACACCTGGTGCCGGTGGGTGGTTCTAGAACTACCCCCTGGTGTCGTGAGTGGTTCTTGAACTTCTACTAGTGTGCAGTTCTAATAATGCTCCTGGTAGGTGGTTCTAGAAGTACTCTAGTGAGCAGTTCTAGAAATACCCCTGGTGCCGGTGGACTCTTCTAGAACTACCCCCGGTGGGCGCTTCTAGAACTACCCGCAGTGCCATGAGCGGTTCTAGAACTTCTAGTGTGCAGTTCTAATACTGCTCATGGTGGGCGCTTTTAGAGGTACTCTTAGTGTGCAGTTCTAGACCTACTCCCGGGGCCGTGAGCGGTACTAGAACTACTCCTGGTGGGCGGTTCTAGAACTACACCTGGTGCCGTGAGGAGTTCTAGAACTTCTTTTAGTGTGGAGTTCTAGTACTGCTCCTGGTGGGCGCTTTTAGAACTTCCCCTGGTGAGCGGTTCTAGAAGTACTCCTAGTATGCAGTTCTAGAACCACCCCTGGTGTCATTGGGCGCTTCTAGAACTACCCCCTGATGGGCGCTTCTAGAAGTACTCCTCGTGTGCGGTTCTAGAACTGCCCATGGTGCAGGTGGGCGATTCTAGAACTACTGCTAATATGCAGTTCTAGAACTACCCCTTGTGCCCTTGGGGGTTCTACAACTACCCATAGTGAGCGCTTCTAGAAGTACTCTTAGTTTGCAGTTCTAGAACTACCCCCGTGCCGTGAGCGGTACTAGAACTACTCCTGGTGGGCAGTTCTAGAACTACACCTGGTGTCTGTGGGCGGTTCTAGAGCTACACCTGGTGGGTGGTTATAGAACTACCCCTGGTGCCGTGAGCAGTTCTAGAACTTCTTTTAGTGTGCGGTTCTAATACTGCTCCTGGTGGGCGCTTTTAGAACTTTCCCTGGTGGGCGGTTCTAGAAGTACTCCTAGTATGCAGCTCTAGAACTACCCCTGGGGGTGCTTCTAGACCTACCCCTCGTGGGCGCTTCTAGAACTACACCTAGTGCCGGTCAGCGGTCCTGAAACTACCCACGGTGGGCACTTCTAGAACTACCCCTCGTGGGCGCTTCTAGAACTACACCTAGTGCCGGTGAGCGGTTCTGAAACTACCCCTGGTGGGCGCTTCTAGAACTATCCCCGGTGGGCGCTTCTATTAGTACTCTTAGTGTGCAGTTCTAGAACTATCCGCAGTGCCATGTGCGGTTCTAGAACTTCTAGTGTGCAGTTCTAATACTGCTCATGGTGGGCGCTTTTAGAACTACCCGTGGTGGGCGCTTCTAGAGGTACTCTTAGTGTGCAGTTCTAGAACTACCCCTGGTGCCGATGGGCGCTTCTAGAACTACCCCTCATGGGCGCTTCTAGAAGTACTCCTAGTGTGCAGTTCTAGAACTACCTGCAGTGCCGTGAGCGGTTCTGGAACTTCTAGTGTGCAGTTCTAATACTGCTCCTGGTGGGCACTTTTAGAACAACCCCCGGTGCCGATGGGCGCTTATAGAACTACCTCCGGTGGGCGCTTCTAGAAGTACTCCTAGTGTACGGCTCTAGAACTACCGCTGGTGCCGGTGTGCGCTTCTAGAACTACCCCTGGTGGGTGGTTCTAGAACTACCCCTGGTGCCATGATCGGTTCTAGAACTTCTTCTAGTTTGCGGTTCTAATAGTGCTCCTGGTGGGCGCTTCTAGAACTACCCGTGGTGGGCGGTTCTAATACTACCCCTGGTGGGCAGTCCTAGTACTACCCATTGTGCTGGTGGGCACTTCTAGAACTACCCCTGGTGGGTGGTTCTGAAACTACTGGTGCCGATGGGCGCTTCTAGAACTACCCCTGGTGTGTGCTTGTAGAAAACCCTTGGTGTGCAGTTCTAATACTACTCCGACGGGCGGTTCTAGAACTACCCCAGGTAGGCAGTCAGAGCTACCCCTGGGAACGGTGGCCGGTTCTAGAACTACCCCTGGTGGGCGGTTCTAGAACCACCCCTGGTGTCATAGTGTGCTTCTATAGCTACCCCAGGCGGGCGCTTCTGAAACTACCCCTGGTGGGCGGTTCTGAAACTACCCCTGGTGGGCGGTTCTAGAACTTCTACTAGTCTGCAGTTCTAATAACGTTCCTGGTGGGCGCTTCTAGAACTACTCCTTGTGTTTGGTTGCGGTTCTAGAACTACCCCTGTTGCCGGTGGACGCTTCTAGTACTACCCATTTTGGGTGCTTCTACAGCTACTCCTAGTGTGCAGTTCTTGAACTACTCCTGGTGCCGTAAGTGGTTCTAGAACTTCTTCTAGTGTGCAGTTCTAATAATGCTCCTGGTGGGTGGTTCTAGAAGTACTTCCAGTGAGCAGTTCAAGAACTGCTCCTGGTGGGTGGTTCTAGAAGTACTTCCAGTGAGCAGTTCAAGAACTACCCCTGGTGCCGGTGGGAGCTTCTAGAAATACTCCTAGTTTGCAGTTCTAGAACTACCCCGCGTGGGCGCTCATAGAACTACCCCGCGTGGGCGCTCATAGAACTACCCCGCGTGGGCGCTCATGGGAACTACCCCGCGTGGGCGCTCATGGGAACTACCCCGCGTGGGCGCTCATGGGAACTACCCCGCGTGGGCGCTCATGGGAACTACTTGCTTCACTCGGTGCTGACTGCCGGCAGATCGCGGTACACTGCGCTGAAGGACCTGCCGACATCAGCGTCGCGTGACCCGTCACAAGAATATGACGTCAGCGCAGGTGCTTCAGTCCATCGCGATTTGCCAGCATGAGAGGAGGAGCGCAATGGGGGCTGCCAGAAGGCAAGTATCATATTTTTTATTTTATTCTTTTTTTCACAGTTTTTATGGTACCTGGGTCCGGAGGAGAGTCTCCTCTCCTCTACACCTGGGTACCATCCGCACATTGGAACACGTGGATTGCGCATCTACAAATACAGTGATGCATAGTCCATGCGTTCTAATGCAAGTCAATGGCAGCGAAAACGCAGCACTTCCACAAAATAATTGGTAGTGCTGGGTTTTTTTTCCGCAATGATAATCCGCAGCGGAAATTTCCACAGCATGTGCACAGCACATGCGGATTATCATTGGGGAACATGGCAGGCCTTCTACCATGCGGTTTTTAAGCGTTTCTGCAGCGTTTTTGCCGCTGCGGAAACACTTAAAAAGGAATCGTGGGCACACAGCCTAAGGGGACAAAAAGGAAAAAGTTTAATCTGAACATTCAAATCACTCCTGCCCCTCTATGACCAATTTTAAAATAAAACATATGGGCGTTATCCAATCAAAATATAAAAATAATTAACCTGATCAGTGAACGGCATAAAAACAAAAACCCTCATATGGCTGTATTGACAGAAAAATAAAGCTACTGCTCTTAGAAGAATAAGAAAAATGCAGAGACGGGAAATAACATGGTCAGGAAGGGGTTAAATTCTGCCACTTCTATAGAAAATTGAACCCATTTCGCTGACTGCCTTCAATGGCAGCCAAATAAGGCAGAGGGTTAGAGGAATACCGACCTTATATTGTAGACTTCTAGGATGCTTAAGAAGTGGACATTCCCTTTAAGCTACATTGTGCAGACAAAGCCATGGCAGTGCAGAAGACCGACAAGATCTCAGTGGAAAGGCTGCAGGTTTGCGTCTGCATTAGGCAAGTTATAGAGGTAGAAGTGTTGGGACCTTGTTGCTGTGCAGGTAGAATCTGGAGCCTCGGCACCGTCCTGCGGAGCCCATACTACAGGGAGGAGGAGCAGCGCCATGTGTAGTAATCTGAGCAGGATAGTCAGTGTTCAGCCAGCACTGATGGAGACTGACACCCCAACTCATTACCCAATACATGACCGGCTTAAAGACCCTCTCCCATCAGAGCTTATCCTCTTACTATATTGTAATCAGATTATACAGCACGGCACTTACAGCTGCTCATTATACCTTTCTACTGGGCTAATTATTCTCTTTTCTCTGCTCTATGTAGAATTAGCTGGGTCCCCTCCTGACCCAGCCGCTCTCATCCCCCTGCCAGGGACTTTTGCAGTGACTTATGACTCATACAAGGAAAACTGACCTCCTGTTTCTACATACAGCTTATAAATATTAGCAAAAATGTCCAATCACATTGTAAATATAACGACATCCAAAAATGTGTGCGTCCAATGGACATTCCACACGGACAGTGTAGAGCAGGGGTCTCAAACTCGGCTGGGTATATGGGCTGCATATGGAAAAAGTTAGAATTTAGGGATACCATCTTTTTTTGTATACACCGTCTGAACATTTTTGCTGTGTTTATTTTATTTTTTTATAGCTTGGGTCGTTACGGATATGGCGATAATAAATGTGCACTTTTTGTGTTTACTTTAGTTTATATATTTAGTTTATATATAAAGCAGCATTTTTAGTGGCAAAATATTTTTTCATGCTTTATTTTTAATTTTACAATTTTGTTTCCCTCTTTTGGCCACAGAGTAATATTGTTTCACAATTAGCACCATATATAGTAATTCTGTCAAACATCTTGTAATGTGCCCCATCCAGGTGGTCCCCATCTGGCAGTAATGTGCCCCATCCAGGTGGTCCCCATCTGGCAGTAATGTGCCCCATCCAGGTGGTCCCCATCTGGCAGTAATGTGCCCCATCCAGGTGGTCCCCATCTGGCAGTAATGTGCCCCATCCAGGTGGTCCCCATCTGGCAGTAATGTGCCCCATCCAGGTGGTCCCCATCTGGCAGTAATGTGCCCCATCCAGGTGGTCCCCATCTGGCAGTAATGTGCCCCATCCAGGTGGTCCCCATCTGGCAGTAATGTGCCCCATCCAGGTGGTCCCCATCTGGCAGTAATGTGGCCCATCCAGGTGGTCCCCATCTGGCAGTAATGTGGCCCATCCAGGTGGTCCCCATCTGGCAGTAATGTGGCCCATCCAGGTGGTCCCCATCTGGCAGTAATGTGGCCCATCCAGGTGGTCCCCATCTGGCAGTAATGTGGCCCATCCAGGTGGTCCCCATCTGGCAGTAATGTGGCCCATCCAGGTGGTCCCCATCTGGCAGTAATGTGGCCCATCCAGGTGGTCCCCATCTGGCAGTAATGTGGCCCATCCAGGTGGTCCCCATCTGGCAGTAATGTGGCCCATCCAGGTGGTCCCCATCTGGCAGTAATGTGGCCCATCCAGGTGGTCCCCATCTGGCAGTAATGTGGCCCATCCAGGTGGTCCCCATCTTGCAGTAATGTGGCCCATCCTGGTGGTCCCCATCTTGCAGTAATGTGGCCCATCCTGGTGGTCCCCATCTTGCAGTAATGTGGCCCATCCTGGTGGTCCCCATCTTGCAGTAATGTGGCCCATCCTGGTGGTCCCCATCTTGCAGTAATGTGGCCCATCCTGGTGGTCCCCATTTTGTAGCAATGTGCCCCATTCTAGTGGTCCCTATCTTGCAGTAGTGTGCCCCATCATAGTGGTACCCATCTTGTAGTAATGTGCCCCATTCTGGTCCCCACCTTGTAGTAATGTGCCCCATCCTGGTGGTCCCCATCTTGTAGTAATGTGCCCCATTCTGGTGGTCCCCATCTTGTAGTAATGTGCCCCATTCTGGTCCCCACCTTGTAGTAATGTGCCCCATCCCAGTGGTCCCCATCTTGTAGTAATATGCCCCATCCTGGTGGTCCCCATCGTGTAGCAGTGTGCCCCATTCTAGTTGTTCCCATCTTGCAGTAATGTGCCCCATTCTAGTCGTCCCCATCTTGTAGTAATATGCCCCATTCTAGTGGTCCCTATCTTGTAGTAATATGCCCCATCCTGGTGGTCCCCATCCTGTAGTAATATGCCCCATTCTGGTGGTCCCCATTTTGTAGTAATATGCCCCATTCTGGTGGTCCCCATCTTGCAGTTATGTACCCCATCCTGGTGGTCCCCATCTTGCAGTAATGTGTCCCATCCTGGTGGTCCCCATCTTGTAGCAGTGTGCCCCATCCTAGTGTTTCCCATCTTGTAGAAATATGCCCCATTCTGGTCCCCACCTTGCAGTAATGTGCCCCATTCTGGTCCCCACCTTGTAGTAATGTGCCCCATCCCAGTGGTCCCCATCTTGTAGTAATATGCCCCATCCTGGTGGTCCCCGTCTTGCATTAATATGCCCCATCCTGGTGGTCCCCGTCTTGCATTAATATGCCCCATCCTGGTGGTCCCCGTCTTGCAGTAATATGCCCCATCCTGGTGGTCCCCGTCTTGCAGTAATATGCCCCATCCTGGTGGTCCCCGTCTTGCAGTAATATGCCCCATCCTGGTGGTCCCCGTCTTGCAGTAATATGTCCCATCCTGGTGGTCCCCGTCTTGCAGTAATATGCCCCATCCTGGTGGTCCCCGTCTTGCAGTAATATGCCCCATCCTGGTGGTCCCCATCTTGCAGTAATAAGCCTCATTCTTGTGGTCCCCATCTTGCAGTAATGGGCCCCATCCAGGTCCCCATCTGGTAGAATTGTCCTCTGCGCTGTTCTTCACACACACAAAGATTAAGAAAAAGAAAAAAAAGATTCCTTTCACCTGTCCTCCGTTCCCTCTGCTTCCTTTGTGCACATGTGGCCCGCGGGCCGCGTGTTTGAGACCTTTGGTGTAGACGGTTATGTAAAAGAATGGGAAGCCACTAGGTGGCAGCACAACGTCACATAACAGGATTTTTTATCCAGATGGCTGTGAATCTACTAGTCATTAGGTTACCTGACTCAAGGTCCTTTATAAGAATGAAATAATCATTCATAGATCTCCACAGCCAAATTTAGATGTATTGAAGTACAACAGTGAGACCAGAACCAGTTAGGCTTGTATTTTACCAGTGAGATTCAAAGACACAATTTAAACTTCCTTGACATTACAATAATAAATACCAACCAAGGCCGGTTACCACAACACTGAAAACTGACACCACAAGTGGGTTACTATCCTGGCAGAGCTACCATCCGGCTCCCCTACGTAGAGGAATACCGAAAAGCCAATATATACGCCTAAGGGGAAATTGCTCAACGGTGAATGAGTCCATGATAAAATCGAGGGAATTACAAAAACGCTTCCTACAAAAGGGATATCCTAAAAAAGTGCTAGGCCAACGCCCTTACAAGAGACAGAAATTCTCTATTGACCCCTAAAGCACGAGAACAACAAGACAATGAGATCCATCTAATAGGAACCTACGATGACCGAAATCAGGGGGTGATGAACATACTCTATGATCTTTGGGCAATTTTGAGATCAGATAAAGATCTGCAAGATGTGGTCCCTGAGAGCCCCAGGGTCACATACAGGAGAGGCAGGAACCTTAGAGATCACCTTGTGCGCAGCCACTTTGTGGAGGACAACACGGGCAAAACAACATGGCTGAGCAGTGACACCACGGGGACTTATAGATGTGGTGACTGCAAAGCCTGCAAATACATCTGGAAAAGCAAGAAATGTATCAGTGCCACAACCAAACTAGAAGACCAAAATCACGAATTCACAAACTGCAGGACGCAAGGAGTAATCTATAAGGCAACTCGCCAATGTCCGATGAACTACATCGGCAAAACCAAAAGAGTTCCGGAGACGGATATTGCACCATATCGGTTATGTCAGACGTAGGGAGGACACAACTCTCTCGAGACACATGCGTGAGAAACACACCTTGGACCCGTTTTCTTTATACTTTCAAGCCATCGAAGTAGTATGCCCCCCCCGAGAGGAGGTAATTGGGACCAACTGCTGCTTCAGAAAGAAAGTAGATGGATCCATAGAATGAAATCCTATAACCCACACTACATAAATGAAACATTGTCCTTCTCATGTTTCATTGACACATAATAACATTTTCACCCCCTATGAAACCTCTTCAACCTCGCTAGACCTAAAACCTCTCTAAAATATAATATGTAGAATCCAGTCCATGTTCTTCATAAAGGATATTGGTCCACATAACTATCAAATCAGCGCCTTATAGGACCAAAACTATTAAAGTTATTATACTTTAAAATCACAAAATGACCTCTTGAACAAATTGAACTTTAATAACAATTGGACAAATTTCATCAGAATTTCTTCCTTTGTTTTTAGATTATAAAATACTCATCTGAAGACTTAATACAGATACATCGATACAATCAGACACACTGATACAATCAGAATAAAAGTCATCCCAATGTCTATTATTATGGACATATTGATACGATCAAATGAAATGAACTTTGAGGAAATAGACGTCCGCAAGCGTTTGCTGGTGCGGAAGCAGTGACATAGCCAGATGGCATTTGTCACGATGAAAGGAAGTTCTGCATCGATCTAAGTGTAGGTGGGACGAGGTAGCACATGAAACAGGCAGATCTGTCTGTAAATAAAACAAATGACAAACTACGAACAAACACTATTAACAACTCATATCGCAACAAACTCAGAGACGACATTATAAGATGCAATGCAATATACCAGTCTCCTTCCCTAGATATAAAAGACATATTAATACTGTGAGATCGCAGCGCAGCCAAGACATCTCTGTGAGAAAAAGATCCTCCTGGAAGAATGAGACGAGTCCCTGCATGATTATATGATCGCAACATGATACGCCTGCAACGCACCCGAGTCACTCGATTGGATGACAGAAGGGGGGCGCACAAGAGGTGGCACCAACTCTCCTATAAAGTCACGCTGGTTTAGCCGCCAGACGCTGCCGGCAACCCTGCCGATAAGTTTATTACAAAACTATCGTACTATCAAACCAAAAAAGATCATAGACTGTGAGCCCCTGATGACCATGAGAGTCTCATAAGAATGATGAAACGCGTAGGGCTGAGCATTTCTATAGAAAGTCCTACAAGAGATGATTAGCCAGGCTACCTCAATATAAAGCTCCTAGATCAGGAGAAACAAGCACCGCACCGGTATATGACGGCAGCACTATAAAGCCGTTCTGAAGAGAATAGCACAGGACATGGTAAAATGAATATTATTAATGCCATTATCAGACTGCAGACTCACAATGAGGAGAAATGTGATGGCATGATTTCTAATAGCCAGAGGCCAAATTGAAAAGGGAGTTATACATATAAATAAAGAGATACCCCTAGGAATTGTGACTAATCCCTGGCCTCCCAACAAGACCATATATATAAATGGTTAGCCGGTGAGATAAATTAAAACCATACACAATAGTCCTATGTTTAGGATAATTTTAGGAAATTTGTGACGGATTTTGGACACTTAAAATCTTTTTAAAATATTGAATAAAGGTTATTTTTTATATTTTACTCCCATTGGATTTGACTGTGAAATACTGCAGAATTATCTTGGAGCATATTTATACTACACTGCTCAAAAAAATAAAGGGAACACTCAAATAACACCTCCTAGATCTGAATGAATGAAATATTCTCATTGAATACTTTGTTCTGTACAAAGTTGAATGTGCTGACAACAAAATCACACAAAAATCATCAATGGAAATCAAATTTATTAACCAATAGAGGCCTGGATATGGAGTCACCCCCAAAATTAAAGTGGAAAAACACACTACAGGCTGATCCAACTTTGATGTAATGTCCTTAAAACAAGTCAAAATGAGGCTCAGTATTGTGTGTGGCCTCCACGTGCCTGTATGACCTCCCTACAAAGCCTGGGCATGCTACTGATGAGGTTGCGGATGGTCTCCTGTGGGATCTCCTCCCAGTCCTGGACTAAAGCATCCTCCAACTCCTGGACAGTCTGTGGTGCAACGTGACGTTGGTGGATGGAGCCAGACATGATGTCCCAGATGTGCTCAATCGGATTCCGGTCTGGGGAATGAGCGGGCCAGTCCATAGCTTCAATGCCTTCATCTTGCAGGAACTGCTGACACTCCAGCCACATGAGGTCTGGCATTGTCCTGCATTAGGTTTCACCCAGGGCACCAGCATAAGGTCTCACAAGGGGTCTGAGGATCTCAACTCGGTACCTAATGGCGGTCAGGCTACCTCTGGCGAGCACATGGAGGGCTGGTAGGTCCTTTCACAAGCATTTTGGTCGTACTATCGCTTCTGGTCGGCCTGGGCTCGCGTCATTGTCGTGCACCAGCTGTGCCAAGGCCTGCATTTTGTCATGGAAGCGTAAGACATTCAATGACTGACACTCCAGGGGAGGCCAAGTCCCCTTCCCAGACCTCCTTCACCAGAGCCAGGTGCCCCGCGCACGCCAGTCGTACAGGAGCTCAAAAGGGAGAACCCCGTTGAGGCCCGTGGAACCTCCCGGTAGGCAAGGAGCAGGTGTGGGAGGTACCGCGCCCAGTCGTGCCCCTAGGAGTCAACCAACATCTTAAGCATCTGCTTCAGAGTGCCAGTTCGCACAGGCCATTGGTCTGTGGGTGGTATGGGCTGGTCACCAGATTTTGCACCTGTATTTGCTTACAGAGGGTCTCCATCAGCTGCGACATGAACTGGGTTCCCCGGTCGGTGAGCATTTCCTGGGGAAAACACACTCGGGAGAACATCTTCAGTAAGGCGATAGCCACCTTGTCTGCCCGAATGGATGACAAGGCTACCGCTTCTGGGTACCGGGTGGCATAGTCTACTACCATCAGTATGAAGAGTTTCCTGGAGCTGCTGGGAGTGGCCATCGGGCCAGCCAAATCCACAGCCACCCTCCTGAAAGGCTCTTCGATGATGGGCAGAGTTACCAGTGGGGCTTTGGGCCACCGCCCCACCTTCCCCACCCTCTGACAGGTGTAACACGAACGGCAGTAGACAGTTACCTCAGCCCCCAACCTTGGCCATTAGAAATGCTGGGCTAGCCTGGCCTTGGTCTTATGGATCCCTAGATGTCCAGCCATCGGAATTTCGTGTGCCATCTGCAACAAACTCCACCCTGAACGGATAGGGTACCACTAACTGTCGATCCCTGGGCCACGCCTCCGGTGAGCCTCGCTGGACTGTTACCCGGTATAGCCATCCTTCGTCCCAGACCACCCACTGGAGGACCGAGTTCGAGGGAGGCTGTGTCGCCCGCTCCTCACGAGGCTTCAGGCTGTCAGTCTCTAACGCCACCTGAAACCCGACTGGACATGGCCAGAATAGACAAACCTGCCACGTCTCCTGGCCTCCGTCTGACCCGGCAGCCACTTGGTCGGAAGGGGAGAAGCCGTCGGACTCCCGAGGGGCCACTAGGGCCCGGGTGCCGCCACTGCAAGCAACAGTGGCTACGGCCGCTGAGACCGCGGGTAGCGCCAGTTTCTCCTCTGCTTCTGACCAAGCATCTGGTCTAAAAGGACTACCCTGGCCCTCTAACATCCTGGTTGTGGAGGAACCCTACCATGCGGCCTTACCTGGGAGCCCTATCTCTCCTGGAACTGCCCCGCCCTCCATGGCATGCTCCCCCTCTGCAGCTGTTTGCCCCTTGTCTGCCCCCTCTGCAACAACCTCACAGGACAAATTTCTCCAGCCTGCCGTATGGCCACATTCTGAGGCCTCATCACAGCTGACTTGATTGATCTCGTCCCCCATGGGGAGAGAGGTGTTAGGGGCTCAGGGTGGTAGTTGTGGTGAGGGGCTGCTGTGTTCCCACACTCTGGCTCCCTGATAAAGACACATGTCCCAATTCTCCTGTGCTCTGTATGTGGTGTGTAACACTCACGTTTTGGTCGCAGATCTCTGCTGTCTTCGGTTCTTCCACCTCAGGAACCACCGCACACACATTAGGGAACTTCCACTCCATTTTATAAAAAAGAACTTTACTTGAACGTTTGAATACAACTTCATACAGCATGCAGCATTGATCACATACACCTTGGCGATGGACAGCGCCGGCTTGATGCCTCCAATCCCGGAGCCGGCGAAAGTTTTATCAGGTATCAAATCCTAGGGTGACACCAGTTCGGGCCGCACAAGGGTCATCTCAGCACCGGTGTCTCACAGTCCCATTGCTCTGGCGTGGCCTATGGTAACAGTCTGAAAGTTGTCAAGGGACCTCCCACCACCCCCACTCACACACAAAACAGTGGACTGATTCTGGGACGAGGATCAACTGCTCTCATTAGGGCCCACATGTGATCGACCCAGCAGTCTGCAGGACACCACTGCATACTCTGGAGCTTCTTCCGGTATGACTCAGGAGTCAAGTTGTACTGCCAGACCAGAGCCTGCTTGAAGTCCTCATAGCTCAGGGTGGTCTCACTGTGCAAGTACCCAAAGATTTCCAGGGCCTTACCCCTAAGCTGAGGGGTTAGGAACCGGACCCACTGTTCCTCAGGCAGATGGTACTGATGGCAGTTTTTTTCAAATGCCAGCAAGAAAGTGTCCAAGCCCCCTCCTTTGTGCAGAAGGGAGAAGTCATTCGTCCATAGCTTCGGGACTCGGATCTCAGGGGACTTGCGACTGGCTGGGGCCTGCAGTTGGAGCTGGAACACATCTTTCTGGTGCTCGTGCTCCCGCTGACGTTCTGCCATGAGGGTCTCATAGGTGGCCCTGTCTCCAACCTGGAGACTCGCTAGGGAAACTTGTATGAGGGGGTCAGGTGGTGGGTAGCCCACTGCGGGACCGACCACTGGTGAATCTCTCTCTGGGGGGCCTAAGTTGGACTCCCCTTCTCTTAGAGTAACGTGGTCTTCCACCTCCTCAACACCATATAGTGCATTGGCCATCTCCTTGGTTTTGGCCCTGGTGCCACTGGCCATCCTTGCACTCTATGGTCAGTGACACCGAACTGCCACCTGATGCACCCACACACCCCTTACAGTATTTGCACTCGGACTGTCTAGTGCTGAGCTGATCTTAAGTGTCTGAGTATGCGTTACACACACACACTATTATCTTGATCCCACCGCTTGCCACCAATGCAAAGAAATTGGCAGCAGGAGGGACCCCACAGAATCCTACCACTGTCGGAACTGATGAATCCACACCCCACCACCTGCCTGACGTCACAATTACGTGAGACGGAGCACGTGGTACGGATCTGTCATTTGCACCATCGTGACATTCCGCACCCCCTCGAGGACGTGTAAGGTCAGATTGGTACAGTTCTACACAGACAATGGGACCTCTGCTTATAAAATATATAATTCCCGGCATGACTATATTCTCAACTACAGCTGGAACTTTTATGCTGAAAGGGGCCCTGCCCACACATTCCCCTGTCATGACCTCACTGTGGGCTTGGCACCACTTCATGGTTTTATTAAGATCTCTAACTTCCACAATAACTCCTCGCTGGTTGATCGCAGAAGTTTCCATGTAATATCACATTTCTTATTACAAATTTACCTTTCTTTAGAGACTAGACATGACATATCTTCGGTTGGTCATTCCTGCCTTCTTGCATCATAGCGCACCCGTACTGTTCTCAGATAAGGAAAAATATGTATATTGTTCCTTAGCTAACCCTGCCACTAAAAATATGTATCCTATCACAATCAGCGTTATAGAAACTCTGATATTCCATATTTCATTTCAGTGCCTACCAGACTGCAGCTTGAATACATGTGCAAATGGAGATGAGCTAAGCTTCAAAGGAATTCTAGGAGCTGTATCCTTTTCACCCAGGTGTCAATTCATCACTCCTGTCTCCATTTTATATGGTGATTAGCCTGAACACTTGGTGGATCCCACTATTTGCATATGGGCAATTGGGAAGAGTGTAAGCTCTTGCTCCTTTGACAAATGGTAGATAGGGGAGGAGGGAAGAGTGAGTGGGATTTCGGAGGGGGGAGAAAGATTCTCAATATTTCTATGACCGTGACATTTCCCATTCTCTTGGGATCTCGAAAATCTAGATTATGAATAACTAGGACATGCTATAATTCAATACAGAGTTATGGGAATACTGTATCTGACACAAAGGGCATGCTGCATGGCTGGGGTCCAAAGGGGGTCTTGCTGTGGCAGCTTCTTGGCTGAGAGCTGCTGTGAGACATTTGTCACTGGCTGCCTCTCTGCCCCCTCCCTTCTTAGCTGCAGAAGTGTCCAGTTACAACTGTATGCTGTAGACCTCTATAATCCCGCCAAACAGGGCACAATGATTGACATGGGGTTAAATTTTCAATATTCTTCTCAAGGCAAAATCACAATAAAAAAAGATGGCATCACTTGCTAACTTCTGTGATCAACCAGTGAGAAGTTATTGCAGAAATTATAGATTTCATAAAACCATGATGGACAGAGATGAGCCCACGTGAGGTCATCACAGGGGAGTGTGTGGGCAGGGCCACCCCTTCAACATAAAAGATCCAGCTGAATATGGGTCTATACTCATGCCGTGAGATACATATTTGTAAGCACAGGTCCTGCTCCATAACAGTCCATTGGAGCACCTCTCCTCCAGGTAAATTGAATAGTCTCTGATCTGTCTAGTAAGTTCTTCCATTAATACCTTTTATTTTGTGTAACTGTATATGTATTGTACTGTCCCTCTTTGTAAAATCCTTTGTATATTTTTTCATAAACCTTGCCTCCCTTTGGATTAAATATAAAATGTATTAGTCCTGTTTCTTCTGTTCTGTAATCGTTCCTCCCCCGAAGCCATACGCTACCAGAAAGCAGGAGTCCGATCAGGCCTGTATTTAGAACTGATCGGTGGTGGCAGTGAATACTATTAATTGGGTTATCGTGAAGCTGGCAATAATCGTATGGGGGCATATACACATTCAATGCGTTGAAATTCGGAGGCGTGTACGCCATACGCTCACGGCTTGCTTGCCGGTAACTACATAGTGAGTAATCAGGATAGTCTGTGTGTGCAAATCCCTGACAAATTGGTGGCAGCGGTGGGATATTGTAAGATCTCGCCGATGCCTTCCCCCATAGTTCACTATCCAGCTACATCT